>NC_092126.1:4015132-4317972 GCF_043159975.1 Macaca nemestrina
GTGGGCACACAGAGTACTGGGATCCTTTCTCTGGCTCTTTCCCTTCAAAGATTTTTACCCTTTCTCTCCAGTGTCATGGTTTCCTTGTTTCCCAGGCCCCAGAAGTTTTATTGTTCCCCCCAGTGGCCACCCCTCCACTTCCCCGCTGTTCTACATATTGTACCAGCTGCATCTGGCCTCAACTAAAGGCTACAAATATCAAAACTCACTTTTCAGAGCACGAACTCTCCATCATGATCTGCTTGCTTTTGTTCACTGAGTGTTACAACTCAGCCATCACCTGGAGAGAAAGTCGACTATATTCAACTTAATCACTAGAAAAGGAAAGTTGTATATCTTAATAAATCAAAGAATGAAGTAATTTCATGATGAGAAAGGACATCTTGGGCCCGACACAGAGTAAGCCCTAAATGAATGCTCAGGGATGATTAATCTTCTCCCCAGTCTCCCACTTTGCTAGATTACCTTAATGATCGATTGCTCACTTTCTCTTCAAGCAGCCCATTCCGTTTTCGACAAATCTGGGCATTTGAAATATTTTCCTCTCATGTGCTCAAAACATTTTCATTTCAGCTTCCGCTCTGCAGTCCCAGTGCCCGTCCTCCCCAGGGCCACACAGAATGAGCCCGATTCCCCTTCCCTACGAATATCCCTGAACTCTCAAGTAGGGGAAACAGCCTCAGCTTCTCCAGCCTGTCTTTGTAAGAGTGAGATTTCTAGTCCTCTCATCGTTCTAGTCTCTTTCCCTTGAGCAGAATTCTGTACCTGCACAGCTGTCTCCAGATGTGATATCCAGAAAGGTCTCAGCACCCTGGGTGGAGCCTGGGGGGTGCCCCTTCTTTCTGTTAGGCAGCTTAAGCTCCCATTGGCTCTTCTTGCAGCCATGTTGCAAAGGCTTATACTAAGCTGGTGGCCAGTGAGCACCCCTGGGCCCTTTTGATCTTTCCCTACATAAATTTGCACACCAACTTTCTGCAGGTGGCCTCCCATAGCTGCCTTGTAAGGGGAGCAACATCAAACCTCAAAGAATTTACCACCATGAAAGCCTGTCTTGCCCCAAGACCTTCCTCACCCACAAAGCATAAGCCTGGGCAGGGTTTGGAACCACATGCCCTAAAGCTCTTAAATCTGTCTATATCTCTGCTCTATAATTTTCAGAAAAATTAACTGCATTATGGGGTGGCTTATATTCAAGTCAGGGTCCATACAGCCAGTAGAGGGCAAAAATGATGAATGCCGTATGGAATCTTACGGCTTGCAAAACAGTTTCTATATCACCCCTTTGGGTCCACAGAATAACTAGTAAACTGTCTGAGGCAGCTAGGGAGGGTGGATCATTTCCATTTGACAGGCGAGGAAAGGGAGGTTGCAGGGAGGCTCCTGGCTGCTACCACTAAAAACAAAGAAGAGTCAAAAGTGAAGGAACAGTGCACTCTGTTTATTACAAAACCCGCTCTGCTTAACATCTCAGGGGCTCTAGGCTTCCGTCTGAATCGTCTCAACCATCCTCCATGTAGAAAGTTTTTTCTCAGGGCATTTTTGGATCCAGATGATCTGAGCTAATCCCCCTGTCCCCTCACCCCCAGCCCCAAGGGGTGGGCTAGGAGTACAGCTGTGCATTTTAACGAGGGAGAAGGGAGTCTCCAGGCTGCTTTCCAAGAAATTGCTTCTAAAATCATTTGCCTCCAGCCCCAGACAAAAGCTCAGGTATGGAAGCTTGGCTGCTCCTGACCTTTTACATCCCCAGAACCAAGCTGCAGGGAGGAGGGGACGGCTGCACAAAAGGGTCTGGGGAGTGACCCGGCCTGCCTCAGCTACCTGCTGTTCGCCACAATGGGACCCGAGTCCCGGGCTGCCTCTGGAGGCAGGAGAAAAGGGCCGAGATAATGACGGGCTCAGCTACCGCTGCTCTCTTCAGAGAAAGGAGAAGAGGGAGGAGGCAAAACCTCCCGGATAATAAAGAAGTAACAAATGAGGAATAAAAGCTTATGGAAGACATCTTAACCCAGGGATGAAAAAGTGTCAACATCTGTGAGGCTTTCTGCACCAGCAGACCCGGCCCTGATGAAAACCCTCGAAAAGCCATTCATCGGAGCAGAGGCAAAAAGGCTACATTTTTCTATGGGGTGTCGAGGGCTCGAGGAGGCCACCCTTTCCTTTTCGGATGCTGCTGAACCAAGCGCTAATGTTCATCTCCAGCTTTATTAAGAAACCGGGGTGGGAGGAGAATGGAGGGCTGGGATCTTCGTTATCCCAAAGTCTGCGAGGTGGGTGGATTTAGGAGCAAGCTAGATGTGTGCACATTGAGGTAAGGAAGAAAAGCCAGAGGAATCAGAGAGAACGCTGTTGAACAAGGGTCTCTTTTGACCGGGGCCTTTAGGAAGGACGTGGCTGCAGGAAAACTAATCCTCTTAGCACCGACTTATGTGTGTGTACAAAACAGGGAAATCAAATCTGAATGTCCTCATTGCATTTGCTAAAATACCTGATGAAAACACAAAGATTCCTTTCTCTGATCTTCACCTTTCATTCAGAAGCCGGACAGTGGCAGATGCTTGCTTAGAAGGCTGATGTTTTAAAAATTCAAACTGGGAGTTTGGGTTGGGAGAGGAGCTGACCTACCCTCTTTCCAAGGGGTGCGGGTTGCAGAACTTTGAGCCTTTGTATCTCCCCCCCGGGGTTTTCGACACCCTCCTGCCTTGTTGCTTTTGAGGCAGTACATGTGGTTTCACTTCTTGAGTTTGTGCTCCATGTTCACCTTTGGAATGACTCTCCGGAGGCCTCAGTGAAAGAAATCTCAAATCCTGGCCAACAAATGCAGCTTCCTGAAAAGAGTGGGGAAGCTGGTATAAAGAAATGCGCTCCCAAATTAGTGGCTGCTCTGCAGCTGGGGATCACTGTGCCCTGGTCAGGGAGCACCACGATGGTCCTCACCCAAACCCACATACTTACACTCCACATACCCCCACACACCCACACCCAGGCATACACTCCCCCAACTTATCCACACATGCACATAACAGCCCACACCACTCACCCTCATGTACACACACACACACACACACACACACACACGTGTCCTTCCAGTTATAGATACACCTCCCCGGCCAGTGCACTCGACAGCACATGTATCCTCTTGCTCCCAGTCTGAACGGTCGTACTCAGTCTTATGGGCAGGCATCCTCCTTCCCCATCTTTAACACACCGGGCTTTCGATCACATGTGTCAGTTATGACTTGGCTTTAAAATGAAACAGGATGCAAGTGAGGATGAGTCAAATGTTTGGGGGATTGCCAAGGAGATTTTACCTAAGCTAAAACAGGAGGGTGCACTTTTATTTTTCCTTTCATGTGTTACAGGGCTATTTTAAATTCAAAACTATTGTTTGCTATTGGGATAGAAAAGGAACAGAAGTGGAGGAGGCAGCCGTAGAAAGGTGGATTATGGCTCCGGGTCCGGTGTGAGCTGCCCATCTGTGGGCTGGCTCTGTGGTCCTAGGCGGCCAGGGCAGGTGGTGAGATCCCAGGTCCTCAAAGTATTTAAGCAGTGGGCCAAGCATCCTCTATCATCATCAGTTGGAGGGAATTCCTGTGCAAGGTGTGCAGTGGAGCTGAACGAGCTCTGATATCTTTTACAAACTTAATAATAATATGGAGTACTAATTGTGTGCTAGTCTCTATTCTAAGGGTCTTCAATGGATTCTCCAATTTTCCCAGCTCTATGATGTGAAATCTCTCATTATGCACACTTTGTAGGTAAGGAAACAAACCTAGAGTGGCTGGGGACATAGGTAGTAGTGACAGAGCCCGTATTGAAACCCAGATGTACCTAACACCACGCTTAGGTGATTTACCTCGTACTGCAAGGCCTCTTAAGAGAACCTGGTGCTAAGTGATTTTCTGTTCCCTTCTTTCCTTGGTCAGCAGGAGAGGGTTGGGTTTGTGCCCTTCCTGGTTCATCCCCTGATAACCTAGCATTGGTCCTCCCTATTCCTTTGGAAGAATGACGGAGCCCGGGAACATCTCTGGTTGGCTTGTCCCTGGGGAGGGTTCCATGTCCAGCTGCCAGACCCCAGAACCACTGAGGGGGTGGAACCTTGTTCCTTGCTGCAGCAGGAGGCACTCAAGTCAGAGGCCCCAGCCATGTGCTTATAGAACCCATTTGGCAGCCACTCTAAGGCTTGAGGATCATCAGGGAGAATGGCAGCCCTCCAGATTTGTGCATCCGTCTGAGAAGCACACCCCCTCAATCTCCATCCCTCATCTCCAGGCCTCCTCTACTGAGAGGAGAACACAGCCCACCTAGACGAAGTGCAGCAGATACCTCTGGTCCTTTTCTCTTCACCATGCCTAATGTTCCAGGGATCGGGGCATCACAACCACAGACCTAGAACCTTGAGAGTCACTGGATCGAACTCCTTGTGGTGGCTCTGAAGATGTGTGTACAAATTCATTGACACTACACCCTTCAAGAGTCGGAGCTTATTATCCTCTTCTTCAGTGTGGACTGGACTTGGTGACTAGTCCACTAGAACTAGAATATGGCAGAAATGATGGATGTCACTTGGAAATAGTCACTCAGATAATTCTGAAATTAGATGATGGAAAGGCAGGAGCTTCTGTCTTGGGTTCTCCATCTGTCTCTGTCTCTGTCTCTGTCATCACTTGCTCTGAGGAAAGCCAGTGTCCATGTCATGAGGCAGCCTAGGGGGAGGCCTCTGTCGTGAGAAACAAGGATGAGCTTGGAAATGGATCTTCTGAGCCTGCCAACAGCCATGCGTGTGATCCTGGAAGCTGATCTTCCCCCACTGTAACCTCGGGCTGACTGGCCCCCAGAGGACATCTTGACTGCAACCTCGTAAGAGATCTTGTGCCAGAACTACCCAACTCAACCACTCCCAGATTCCTAACCCCGAGATGACAGATGTTTGTCGCTTTAAGCTGCTGCATTTGGGGGCCATCGTGATACAGCAACAGATCACTCATGCCCTCCTGTGCTATACAGTGGGGAGAAGCGAGGGCCTGCTGGGGAAAGTCACTTTCCCAGTTTCACAAAGGACAAGTGAGTGCTTGAAATTAACTCAAATATTTTGACTTCTTGTCTAGTGCTCTTTCCACTACATCAGACTTCCTCTCACTGCCATTTCCCACAAATAAACCAGAAGAATTGAGTTTGGCAAACCTCTGCCTGCTTTTGAGCTCTGATTTTTCTGGTATGAGCGGGATGGACATAGCAGGGGACGCAGCAATGACAGAGAATTGGTGGGGACAGAGGGCCATTTAAGGGATTGTTTGACAGTATAACAACCTCCACATCTGCCCTTCTCCCCAGGGCTCGCATTTTGGCTGATATGGGAAGTTCAACCCACACATATGAATTCTGAATTTAATACAGAACTTACCACCCAGAAATGACTGGGTGAAGTAAGTGTAATTTGCCTGTGTTTATTTTTTTTTATTATGAACTTAAGCAAAGTTTATGGAAAAAAGGAACCCGCCGATCACGAAATGTAGCTATTTACATCTCTCCAAGCTCTGTTTGTGAGCGTTCTTTGCACAGCTGTAATGACCTATGCAGACGCCATAGTGTTTGCCTTCCTCCCTTAGCAAGTGTTCTGTTGTGCCCCGGGTGGGCCCTGTGCGTTTGTGAGCTCAGAGCCCACTGCGTCTGGCTCTCCGAGACCACCCTCCCGTTCACCCCATGCCCTGCTGCTGTCCGCTCCTCCTTCTCTGACCCCTTGGCTCTGCCCCAGCTCCTCTCCCACCCAAGCCTTCTTGCCTGGCTCACTCGTTGGAGCACAGCTGCGTGCTCAGGCGTAGCATCTTGACACTCCCTCAGCTCCATTTTGGGCTTGTCCCCGGCTCCTCATGCTGCAGAGGCAGTAGGTACACTCCTGTGCCCCTCTGAGCCATGGAGGCTGCACAGCCTCGCTGTTGATGCCGGGCCTGAGATGTCACTGCTTGTGACAATTTCACTTCCCTGGTGACTCAGGCCACCTTGGGTTCTTAGCACGTCTTCCTCTGGCCTCTCCCACCCGGCCTGAATCACTGAAGCAGCTGGCTTGCTAGAATGCGGGTGCCGGGCCCTCACCCAGTCCTTCTGAATCTAGAGAAGGGGCTGGGAATCTGCGTTTTTACAACCTCCCCAGGTAATGCTGGTACCCACTACAATGGGAGAACGACGGCTCTGCTCTTGCCACTTGTTTACAACTTGGAGCTTTTAAAAATGCCTTGATTGGCCTCGTGTTTTAGAAAATCTTGGAGAGACCGTCAAGAGCAACCCTCGATTCTCTGAACCTAAGCCCTCAGCCGGAGTGACCCTGCTTTCACCTCCATGTTCTCCCGCCTCCTTCTCTTCCCGTGACTTCTTGTCACCTACGGCAGCAGCAGGTCAGAAAAAGCCAGGACATCATTCTCACTGGTCCGCTCAGCTTCCCTGGAAGCCCAGGGAGTGGTTTCTGAAGGAGGCACTGGCAATTATTGGCCAAAATGAGGGCTAGGAATTTCCGATTGGCCTCTGAGGTTGGTTTTGTGTGTGCTGTGCATGGAGGATGGATCACATGGGTGGAGGGGTGGTCTATGCCATGGTGGTCTATGGAGGAGGCGCCTGATGGGTGTGCTTTGCAGAGTCCTCTCTTGTATCCTCCCACTCTATCATGGGGGCCAATTCCCCAGGGCTGCTGATTCAGTGTTTCCTCCCAAATAGAGGAAAACCTTCCTGACTCGCCCAGGGTTTCCAAACTATCCCTCACTCCTTGGTCGTGAGGGGCAGGACCCTACCCTGGACCTCACAGCTGTCCATAGGATGGCTCCATAGGATGAGGGGTTCCGGATAGATGGCCTGGGAAGTCCTTTCCAGTCCGAGGCTTTGTGTTATTGACTGCAGATAGAGGTCTCTCAGTGCCACCAAGGCCCCACCCTGGCCATGACCTCCTCCCCTCCCGGGGTGGCCGGACCTACAGCATTGTGGCGTGATCCAATCCCCTTGTGAGTGGAGACCAAAA
Organism: Macaca nemestrina; assembly: GCF_043159975.1. NCBI lineage: Eukaryota > Metazoa > Chordata > Mammalia > Primates > Cercopithecidae > Macaca > Macaca nemestrina. Next base: position 4,022,136 of record NC_092126.1, read on the forward strand.
CAGGGCTCCAGTCCCAGAGTCCTGGGAAACCCACCAAGCTGAAGCATCAGTCAATCCAACACAGAGAGGCAGGTTGGAGGGGCTTAGAGTGCTGGGGGCTGCAGGCATGTCTGCTGACCTCTGTGCATGCTCACACTCACGCTCCCAGTGCCCTCCTAGCGAGTTGGTGGCAGCCAAGTAGCAGCTAGCTCCTAGCTTGGTAGCTTTGCTTTGAGGCCTGGGATGCCTAAATTCTCCCCAAGGCATTTCCCCTAACTGCCTGCCCCCTGAGAAAGAGCTCCAACCCTTAGAGAATCCAGGGCTGGATGCACAGTGAAAGATGTAATAGGAGTCTAAGCAAAGCCACAGAGAGGTATAGGCTGCAACCCCCAACTCTGACAGCTGTTCTTCCCTGCATGATGGACAGACACAGCCTCAGCCTGGAAACGTCCTCCTGGGTATCATCTGGTGACTTCTACCACTCAAACTTTGGGTCTTAAGGGATGTTAGTCAAGAGAGCAATTATTGTTCACAGCCCAGGATGACCTATCGTTGGTGTACCTTTTCATGGACCCATCTCCTCTCCTGCCAGTCACTGAGATTCCTTGGCTACCCTGGCAAGCCCTAACCTGTCAGTCCTCCACACAGGCACCCCCGGAAGGAGGCTGCTTTGGGCAGAGGAACTCATCTCCTTCACCTCTACCCTCAGGCCCCATGAGTGAGACAGGCTGAAACCTCCTCCAATTCTGGGGCCTTTGGTTCAGGGGCAGGAGCTATTCCACTAGTTTGATACCGACTTCCATAGCTGGGGACTGAGACCATAAATCCTGACCCAGACACATGACAGCAATGGCCAGTGAAACAGGGTGGATGCAAAAAGTTGCCGTGAATGGGAGAGAGGAGCCAGGGTATGGGGTGGACCGCAAAGGCTGACCTCTTCCCCTCAAAAGAAAGATGATCCAAAGGTGTCACCCTCACAAACATGGTTAGGGCTGCAATAGAAAAGAAACTTCTAGTCCTTCTGGTCCCTGACCCTGGGCAGGTCAAGCAATATCTCTGGGCCTCAGTTTCCCTGTTGGTAAAATGTCCAGATACACTGATTGATTGACAATAAGGGTTGTCCCACCATTTGTGTTCTATGTTTTATATCTCTTCGGTAAGTTTCTAGTTTCCCAAAGGGTACGTCTTGGGGAAGAGTAGACAGAGAGAAAGTAGGAAGAGTAGACTTCTCTTTCTGAGAAGACAGAAAGCGCAGTCCTTGAAGGCAGGTGTGAGGGGAGCGTGCACAGGAGGGTATTTCCCAGGATTGGAGAGTTATTTTCTCCATTCTGAAGATGGGGAAATAGCTTCAGAGAAGCTGAGCGAGCCCAGGGCTGCAGTGTGGCTGAGCTGGGTTTCGGACTGCACTTTCTATTGCTCTTTCTGTAGGATTGTCCCTGCCTTTCTCCTTCCAACTCCATTTGTTAGAGTCCCTCCACCCTCTCAGTCCCTCACTGACCTCTCCATGTGGCCTTCCCTGGCCCCCCAAGCAGAATCGCTCCCCACCATGCCCAATGGCACTTTGTCTCCCCTGCTCTTGCCCCCTGACTTCTCCTTGGACCAGAGACAGTCCACCTGTTCCAGGGGCCTGGGAGCTCCTCGAAGGCTGGGACTTCCCCTTCTGAAGTCGTTCTCTCCTGGCCCTGCCACAGGGAATGGCACAGAGTAGGTGCTCTGGGAACGAGTGTGAAACTGAGGTTTCCCAGAGGGTCCTTCTGCTTCAACATGTGGGTTCCTCACATCTGTCACCTCCCTTTTGGCCTTAGAGGTATGACTGTCTGTGTAACCCCCAGTAACCCCTAGAAGAGTCCTGTATGTTGAGGCCCACACCCCAGTGTAGGTAGGCGGCTGGGAGGGAACTCCTTCTGTTAATTATGACTTAAAGGGCACTCTCTCTGAGGGCCTTCTAGACTAGGCAGGAGAGTGGGGATCCTAGATCCCCTGCCCCTTCCTAGAAAGAGGAGGTTGGTGAGTCCCCACCTCTAGCCCTCTGAGCTGTCATGACTGTGACCTCCCCATCTTTCCATGACCTGTTTTCACTGACAGCAACAGGAGGTCAGAAGAAGCCCATACGTCATTCTCATGGTCCATCCACCTTTTGTTAGGAGCCCAGTGAGGATAAGAACCAAGTACGGCTTATGTTTGCTCAGACTCCTAGCTCTGTGTGCGGGGCATGGAAGGGAATCAAAGAAGGATTTTTGGAGCTGAATAGAATGTATTCTAAGTATTTAGCCCAGGATTGTTAGACCTAAAGGATGGCCAAACATCAGAAGGACCTTCAAGCTCAAGCAGTGAGCCCAGCCCCGTGTTGGGCATGAGACTCTATCTGAGACTCAATGACAAGATTTGTCCGAGGTCACGTGGAACTGCCTGCCGACATTCACTCTGTGGTCTGTGCCTTCTCCCTCCACAGGGGAGACTGTGCACAGTGGGCCAGGTGGTTTCAGGGAGTGGCAGCCCAGGGGCAGTGGAAATAGCATAGGCTTTGAAGTCAAAAAGACCTGAGTTTGAATACGGCTCCACATCTTCCCGTGTGTTGCCTTGGCAATGACTTCGTCTTTCTGGGTTTCACTTATTTTATAAAAGGGGAATAATGTCCACCTTGAAGTTTGCTGTTATGTTTAAAAGGAGGTAATGTTTGGCCAGGGGTGGTGGCTCACACCTATAATCCCAGCACTTTGGGAGGTCCAGGCGGGTAGATCAGGTCAGGTCAGGAGTGACCTGAACTGAACTCCTGGTCCAGGTCAGGAGTTTGAGACCATCCTGACCAACATGGCAAAGCCCCATCTCTACTAAAAATACAAAAATTAGCTGGGCGTGGTGGCACATGCCTGTATTTCCAGCTACTCCAGAGGCTGAGGCAGAAGAATCGCTTGAACCTGGGAGACAGAGGTGGCAGTGAGCCGAGACTGCACCACTGCACTCCAGCCTGGGCGGTCATGTTTGCAGACTGCCTGAATGCACAGTAGCTACTCAAGAAGTAGTGTAGCCCCAGGCACTCCCCTTCCCTGTTGGCGGGGACAAGGGGATACATTTTTGTCCCTGTGGGGCCTAAGGAGTTCATTCCCCTAGTGTTCCTCAGCTCTAGTTACATCCACGTGCCACCAGCTTCCCCTTCTCTGAGGTTGCCCAGGGGATAAAGGGGGTTTGGCTGTGGGAGGATGGCCTTCCTTCCCTGTTGTGCTGCTGGGGCCAAGAGGGGCCACACACAAACTTGCTCAAGGTCTTCTTTGGCGGAATCCAGGTCCCTGGGCCCTCACCCTGCCAGCGGTGTGACCTGGGACGCTTCTTCTCCTCTCTGAGCCTCAGAGTCCCCCTGGGATTTCACAGGATAACAGCCTGCCTTGTCTGCAGCTTGGAGCTGTTGCAAAGATCCAGGTAAGCGTTTTACACACAGCGGAGCCCTGTGCAAACGCCGGGAGTCATCACAATTTTCTTGTAAGCACCATTATTTTCTTAAGGAAACTTCAAGAAGTAAAAGAGCCATATACTATATCTTGCAAAACAAATTTTTTAGCAGCAGAAAAAAAATGGAGGAGAGGTTAAAAAGAAAAAAAAAAAGGATTTGAGCCAACAGCTTTGACTCCCTTGTCAGCCAACTAGAGGAAAGAAGTGAGTAACAGAGGTTTATTTCCAAGGGAGCCTGTCTGAGCCAAGAAGAGCTGTTGCCAATCCAGCCAGGGCCTGAGGCCAAGGCCTCATGGGGGGCCAACTGCCTGTTCGCCCTTCCAGACCTCATTTCTCCTACTGCACGTTAGACCAGGGTGCTGGAGTCAGGGTGCCAGAGGGCCTCAGGGCCTGGCTTCTCCAGGCTGGATCTGCTTCTCTTCCTCCTCCACAGAAGAGCCTCGAGGGAGGGTAGGAAGGAGAAAATCCAAACCCCTTGCTGGGTGTATGTTTCTGAGGCTTAACCAGAGTCTGTCCCGTGACTGCCCAGCTCTAAATCGGGGCTGGAGGGATGGTGGCGGGGACTGGGAGGAGATTGCGGAGTGTCTGGGGAAGGGCTCGGAGCCTTTGGGGAGGACCTGGGAGGTTAGGATGGGGGCAGGAGAGGCCCTTTCTCTTGCTTTCTCTGCCTGCCGCAGAGCTGGCCCACCGACCAGGAGACTTCTGTCCCCCTTCCTGTTTCTTGCCTTTCTCAGCTGCCTCCCAGCTCAGGCTCCACAGCTGCCCCTGAAACACAGGTACAGCCCTTGGCACAGCCTTCCTTCCCCGCTTCCCCTCCTTGCCCTCCCCAGTGGGCCATCCAGGCCTGGGCTGCCTGTGGGTGATGCAGGGAGCGCTGCTCTGCCTGGCTTGGGCTTCCGTGCCTTCCTCATGTTGCAGGGTGGGTGGGGACTGTGGCAGTGGGCATGCCGCCGAGTTGGGAAGTCCTGAAAGCTGCCCAAAGCCCAGTTAGAAAGGAACGAGGGGGCGGACTTGGCCAGAACCCTTGCTGGGCAGCCGCCATCAGCAGCCACTGAAACCTTACCTGGCCCAGCCTGCGGCTCTGACTGATGAATGGGAGGCCAGCCAGGAAGGCGCTTCCTCCTGCCAGATGCTCCGTGAGCACTGGCCAGTGGCTGTGACTGACGTGTCATTCCTTTTCACCAAGTGTTAAAAGACGAAGGAAGCTGGTGGAAAGAGCTGGCTCCAGGACAGGAGGGCAGATGGCAGGCTGGGCACGTGCTTCTTCCTTGGCCTGGTGTGGTCACACCGCTCACCTACGCTTGGAGAGAAAAGGTCAGAGTCAGCCCTAGAGTCAGTCCCTCCAGTCCTCTTATTTTACAGACTGGGAAACTGAGGCCTGGCAAGGGGAAGGGACTCACCCAGTGACTTCACAGCTCTCAGCCCTGCGCAATTTCTCTCGTCCTCTGCTGCCTCTCACTGAACCAAGCAAGCCCAGACTGCCCAAAGGATCAATGGATCAAAGGTCTGAAAAATTAGCTGATTGGAGCCAGGCCTGCATTTCTCAAAGAAAAAAAATATTTCATCATCAGCTACACTTCCCAGTTCCCAAGGGTCTCCTCCTTTCCCTCCCTTCCCTCCCTCCCTCCCCTTTCTTTTTTCTTTTCTTTTCTTTTTGAGACAGTCTCACTCAGTCACCCAGGCTGGAGAGCAATGGCGGGATCTTGGCTCACTGCAACCTCTGACTCCCAGGTTCAAGGGATTCTCCTGCCTCAGTCTCCACAGTAGCTAGGATCACAGGCACCTGCCACCACACCCAGCTAATTTTTTTTTTTGTATTTTTAGTAGACACGGGGTTTCACTATGTTGGCCAGGCTGGTCTCTAACTCCTGACCTCAAGTGATCTGCCCACCTCAGCCTCCCAAAGTGCTGGGATTACAGGCGTGAGCCACTGCACCCAGCCAGACCATTCCTTTCTAAGGCATGAGTCAGAATGCACATTTCTTGGAAAGGATTTTCTTATTCCAGTTAATTTCCAGATGCTGAAATTTCAGGTAAAATAATAAGGGGCAAGTTTTCGAGTGAGTGTTTGAATGAGTGTGTGTGTGTGATCACACGTGTGTGTGTGTGAGATCACACATGTGTGTGCTCAGACTCACTCGGGGTGGGAATCTTTTGGGTCAGAAAGGGACCTCATGGGCCTCTACTTTCAGGATGAGCTGGCTGTTCTGGCTTCTCAGCCTCCTCCTCTCCCTGTAGCTGAATGAACGTATTCTCCAGAACCTCTGTTTTCCTGGCAGCATCTCCAGTGGGCAGCAGAAAGAGGGGTGGAGTCGGGAAGAGCGGGGGAGGGGTCTGAGAGGTCATTTGAAATGGAGGCTTCCTGTGGTGGAAGGGGAAGCGGGAAGACCATGGTGTTACTATTATTGCAGTTGCCAGCACCACCCCCCCACCCCCACCCCACCCCTGCCACTCTGCTGTGGCCCTTGTCATTTATCACTTACTCTGCAACAACCTCCAGACTGGGGTCCACACCCACAGCCCTTCAGCCCCAGGTTCCCTGGACTCCCCTTGCTAGCATGATCTTGGGCCTAACAGATATTTCAGCCTTGTCTTTCTCCGCCCCCTTGGCTTTTTGTTGTAATAGAACACTAACCGTTCTGCAAACCTTCTCCTGGCCTCCTGGCCTCCGTGTTTCCCCTGCCAGCCTCTGCAGCCTTGGCTCGGCTCATGCTGTCCACTTCCTCCCTTCTTTTCCGGTCACAAGAACCTCCTTTCAGGCCTTGGGTCAAGTGAGCTCATGCCCACCTCTGCCCCGCACAGTGGAGGATGTAATAGGAGCCTGGTGTTTGTCTGCCTGATGCCCCTTCCCACTAACGACCCCCTCACCTCGTCCTGCCCAGCTCCCACCTGTCCTGTGCGGCTGCACTTCCCATCTGCCCCCTTAGCTCCCTGCCACTGTCTCCTTTCGTCTGCGTGCCTCCCTTCACAGAATGAAAAACTGAGGTTTGAAATTGTCAGTAGTAATTTCTCCTTCTTTACACGACAATGAACTCCTTGAGGGCAAGGCTAGTCCTCATTTACTGTAGGCCTACCAGTATTTAGCCTTTAGCAAGCACTTAATAAAACATCTCTTGAGTAAAAATGATCTCTGGCCTGAGAGTCCCTAAGAGGCAGGACCCACCTTTGCATCGCCAGGCTGTCCTCCACCGTACCCATCTCATAGGCTGTCCATAAATGCTTAGTAAACCCAGTTTCAGTGATGCCACGAATGGGGGAGTCGTCGACAGTGTTTTCTACCGCTAAACGCCTCCCTGCTTGCAAAACACTTCCAGGCTGTCATCGGTGGCACCATTCTTGGTTTTCAAAGGTGAAAAGCAATTTGCCACAAGCGGAGAATGACAAATACGCAGGATGGAAGAAGAAGAAGGGAGGGAAGCAATTATGGGAGGCGGGAGGGAGGGGAGAGCAGGCTGTGAACCCTCTCTCTTGAGGGAGAAGGAAAACAAAGAAGGGTTCTTCTCAGAAAATCCCATTTGCTCTTTAAGGAACCAGGAAACCACTTTTGTCCTCTTTTCCCTGTGAAGTCTCAGGTTCTGTGAGCACAAAGCCTGGAGGTGCCAGCAGGGACCTCGTGAGTCACCAGAGGGAGAAGCTTGCATGATTCAAAGTGTAAGTTTAACAATATCTCCACCAGTATTCACAATCCTCAGGCACTCTGCAGTTAAACACGAAATTCTCTCTTTTGGTCATTCAACTCTATTTGTTGAGCCCCTACTGGTGCCTGCTCTCCTGGTACTTAAATTTTCAGGTAAGGAGACAGATGAGACACACGCGGAAACAAACAAGGAGACATCAGAGAGTGCTTTACAGAAAATTAGCATGAGGCAGTGATGCAGAGAGAGCACCGTCAGGAAAGGCCTCCTGGAGGAGGCAACATCTGAGCAGAGGTGGGGAAGCCCTGAGGAGCCGGCTGCAGAGATGGGAAGAGCATCCCAGGCAGAGGTCACAGCACTGGCTCCAAGGTCTGAAGAGGGAGGAGAGAGAGAACCACGGCAGGTGGGTCCCAGAGACAGCAGGTATCAGATTGGGCTTACCTCCTCCAACCTGTCATTCAGGTGGCATGGAGCTTGGGGAAAAGAGAATGGGGACTCTGGAGATGTGGCTCTCGATCTAGTTCTGCCACTGATTTGCTCCAGAACAGGCCTTGGGCACAATGCTCTCCTGCTCTTGTTTTCCGGGTCCTCTGAGATACTGTCCTTCACTTCTTCCCGGTGACCTCTGAGCACGTGCGCCCCTCCCACGTACATCCACTGTGGTTCAGATGAAAACAGGATGAAATGTAACTTGGTCTGACGACATTAATTCGCCTGAAGGAGCCCAGCATCCTGTCATTTAAAGCTGCATTTTCCTGGGGGCCTGGGCTGGGCCCCCTTTTAAAATGAAGGCTGCCCCTCCACCCTCCTGGTGCCTGGCTGCTGGTTTCCTCACACCTGCAGCCGGTCCACAGCTGCCGCCTGCGGGCCTAGCTCCAGGCTGAGGGGGCGGCTGGATAGGCAGGAAGCTCCACGCAGCCTTGCAGTTCCAGCCTCAAGAGTCCACGGCAACCTCCTTAGGCACGGGCCACGGCCTGGCGCCTTCCTCCCCTCCTGCCTCGGGTGGCTAGGGTTTGGATTTTGGCCGGTGAACGCCACGCACCAAACTCGTGTGTGGCAGCTGGGAGACCACCCGCCCTGAGCAGTCGGCCCACCGCATTTCAGGGTGGGTTGTTTTCATGCGCGGACTTGTTTTTCCTGGCACCGCAAAGGCCACATGCGAACTTCGTGGCAGTCAGTGTGAGGCGCCTCCGTGGGCTCTTACACAGGGAGGGTAGAGATGCTTTTTTTTTTTTTTTTTTTTTTTTTTGCATATGCAGAAAGTTATGTGGGAACAGAACCATTTATAACCCATTAAACTGCCTGTCCTGATGGACGCCCAGGCCGCTCCTACATGTGGATAATGTGTACAATATGTGTAGTGCTTGGGGCGGCACCAGCAGCGTGCTCTGGCCAAGCACTTATGTTCTAAATAACCCTCTCAGGCAGCACTTGCTAATTAATACCAGGGATAACCTCACAGCCCGCGGTGAACAGAGAAGCCTGGAATCTTCAGGAAGTGGGAGGGTCCTCTGATATCCTTAACTCATGATCTCCTTTCCAGAATCACCTCCCCACCACCGTGTGTGTACAGACTAGCACGGACACTTCTAGTGACCGGAGGTGTGCTGGCCAAGGACTCAGTCCGTCCTCTGTTGGAAAGTTCCCATAGCAGTCAAACTCTGCCCTCCACAGATGTTTGCTCTAGAGCCCTCATCAGACCCTTTGGGGTCAGATCGAGTCCAATCCCTTCTTATAGGACTGCCCTTGGCTGTTGGAAGACAGTTCTCACCATCGGGGTTGAACCACCTGACATGGTTTTCCTGCACCTGGTTTTGACCCCCTTCCCCATTCTGTCCAAGCTCCATTTACTTTCCTAGAAACATGGTTCCCTCGGTTTGCTCTGAGTAGCCCAGAGGGAGAGCGGGACAGGAGAGTGCCTTGCGTTCTCTGAGAGGTGGGCAGGTCTCTCCATTAAGTAAGAGAATGAGAGGTCAGCTCCAGGCCCCCTGCAGTTCCCTCCTGGGGCTCTGCTCGGGGTTACCCACTTGTCCTGCCCTCAGGTGGGCAGACACCAACTCTGTCAATCACAGCTGGCCTGGCCGGGCTGCTCGCTGTGCCTCCAGGGATGCCTGAGGACAGCTCCAATCTGCGGGCTGGTGACTTACACCCTCCCTGGTCTTCACTTCTCCTCATATGTGAAATTGAATTATGAAACCGGGTCAATAAGATTTTATAAAACTCTTGCTTTAATAGTAGGGAGAGGATGGGCATGGTGACTCATGCCTGTAATCCCAGCACTTTAGGAGCCCGAGGTGGGCAGATACCTGAGGTCAGGAGTTTGAGACCAGCCTGGCCAACGTGGTGAAACTGTGTCTTTACAAAAATACAAAAAATTAGCCCGGCATGATGGTGGGTGCCTGTAATCCCAGCTACTCGGGAGGCTGAGGCAGGAGAATCATTTGAACTCAGGAGGGGGAGGTTGCAGTGATCCAAGATCACACCATTGCACTCCAGCCTGGGAGACAAAGTGAGACTCTTCTCAAAAAAAAAAAAAAAAAAAAAAAAAAAAAAAAAAGTAGGGAGAAGTTTTCGTGGGAGTATCATGCCTTGGGTACTCTCACAGTTGCCTGACGCCATAAGACTGAGCAACTAGGCAGGTGCACAGCGGAAGTTACTGCCCCACGGCACAGCTGAGGAAACGGGCTCAAGGGATGAAATGACGCACCATTGTCCCACAGATGGATGGCAGCACTGCCCAGGAACTGGACCCCAGTGCTGTTTTGAGGCCAAATCAGTGCTTTTCCCATGCCCTTGAGCAGCTCAGCCTCACTGGGGGGGAAAGGATGAGACATGCTCAGGGTGTACCCACCAAAAGCTGCCTCGGTATGTCCTGGGGCACAGGCTGGCTTGGCTCAGAGCTCAGGCTGCGTGCCCGCTCCCCTCGATGCTGTACTGTTTAGTTTATGAAGCCGCGGGCAAGGCAGAGAGTGTAGTGTGAGGGCCCTCCTGCTGCAGCTCTCTGGCTTGGATACCAGAGATGGGGTGTGCCCACCCACCCTGGGCCTGGAGGGGGCCGAGCCAGAGCGGCGGGTGCCTGCTCGGCCACAATCCTCAGTGCCCGGAAGCCCGAGGGCATGAGGACTGGCTGCCTTCCCAGAAAGCACAGATCACTGTCTGCCTGTTCTGTCCTTGAGCTCAGGCCCAGCTCTGTCCCATGACAGGATCTGGGCAGCGGGTGGCGGGTGGCAGGCCCTCCCCTCTATCCCAGGGAAGACAGCAGGCTCCGAGGCCTGGGAGAGCCTCCAAGCCAGGGTCTCCAAGCCAGGCCTCTGGGGCCTGTCCCCAGGACCTGGGGCTCCCCGGGGGCCGCATGTGGCTGCATTCAGTGCGGGAGGCCGGTCTCCGGAGAGCCCAAAGGAAGGACTTTGTTTTCAGGAAGAAGACAGGGCAAGCGCCACCTCCCCCTCCTTAATGAGTGACTGGCTCCAAAACGGCTTCTTTCCAATTGGTCTTTGCCAGGGCAGGGGTGACAGAGTCTGCTCTCAAGGCGGGCAGCCTGAAGACCTCTGTGGGTTCTGTTGACAGGGCTGGAGCCGTGCCTCACCACCGCCACCCAAGCATCTGAGCTGCCCCGGGCCTCTGCACAACTTGTCTTTGATGGAGGTAGCTCCAGGATGAGATTTGCTGAACCCCGGATCCGACCACGAAGCACAGAATGCCTTTTCCTCCCGTAGAGCAGCGGGGTCAGGAAGGGAAGGCTGATCCTGAGATGGGTGGAGCTTGAAGAAGCAGGATGATCCGGCAGGAAAGGACATTTTTAATCAGGCACCCTGGGGCACTTGGCTCTAGTGACCCAGGGCAAAGAAATGAAGCAGTCCTCTTGTCAAGGTGGGGCCAGGCTTGTGTGAGGGGTGGTGACGGAAAGGGGTGGGCAATGGGTGAGTAGGTGGCCATTTCTTCCTCTATGCAAATTTTCGAAGTGGTGCCCTGGGCCCAGCACGGTGGCTCACGCCTGTTATCCCAGCACTTTGGGAGGCTGAAGTGGGTGGATCATCTGAGGTCAGGAGTTCGAGACCCCTCTGGCCAACATGGTGAAACCGCGTCTCTACTGAAAATACCGAAAATTAGCCAGGTGTGGTGGTGGGCGCCTGTAATCCCAGCTACTCGGGAGTCTGAAGCAGGAGAATCACTTGAATCCCAGAGGCGGAGCTTGCAGTGAGCCGAGATCACTCCATTGCGCTCCAGCCTGACCTACAAGAGTGAAGCTCCATCTCAACAAAACAAAACAAAACAAAACAAAAATAAAAACAAAAACAAAGTGGTTCTCCGGAAGAAACCCACGAGAAGTCAAATGAAAGGCCCTGCTTCCAGTCCCAGCCCTGCCATAGCCTCACAGCCAGAGATGGACTCAATGCTCTTATCTGTGAAATGGGCGTTAGAACTGTGCCTCCTGAAAAATCACCAAGTGACTGGGGGAACTGGATGTGGGAGGGCTTTTTCGGCTGTTGGGGGCTTTAGGATGAGATGGAGGTGTGATCCTCTAGCAGGCCTGGTGGAGGCGCTCTGTCCTGGTGCCAGGAAGAGCTTCCTGCCCCACTAGGAGGAGCAGTCGGCACTGCCAGGGGCTGATTCTCAGCGTGGCTGGACAGGAGGGCAAAGTTGGCCCGTGCTTCCCCTCTTCCCGCCCTCCCCCATCCCAGCAAGACCTTCCCCCTCTCCCGGCGCTGGCAGAATTTCAGAGGGCCTGGCTGCCAGGAAGGGTGGGGCTGCCAGACACGGCCGAGCCGCAGGGTGACCCGGCCAGTCCCGGAAACTCTCCAAACCTTGGACCTCAGCCGCACATCCGGCAATGCTGAGGGGTGGTGGCAGGGCCCGCTGGGGGACTGAGGGCGTGTGGGATGCCGCTAAGGTCAGGTCACTGGAGATTTCCAATATGAAAAAGGAAGAACTGCGTTTTATCCTGTGTGAGGGTCAGAAGGCTTCTCCGGGTTGACAGAAGTAGTGAGGTGGCCTTCCCAAATGCTTTCCTACTCCAAGATGCTATCATAGGACCGAAGGTGTATCCTAGACTCATTAATTCAACAAGAAACAGCCCAAACTTGTTGAAGAGTGTTCACTACGTGCTAAGCTTGTTACTTACACAAATCTTTCAAGACTCAATGCGATGAAAACATTATGCCCATTTCATAGATGAGAAAACAGAAAACCTTTCAAGAACTCAACGAGATGAGATTATGATGACGCCCATTTCATAGATGAGAAAACTGAGGCTCGGGGGACAAGAATCACTTGCCCGAGGTCATGTAAACACTAATTGTAGGAGTAAACACCAGGCAGGTTTGGGTGATTCCAGACTTTATGTCCGTCACTTTCCTGGAAGGCAGGACCCATAGTTTACTCAACCCTGCAGAATGCGTAGGAGCCAGTGAAGATGTATTGAAGGGGGCCTGCTGCATTTTTAGGGGCCTGACTCTCTCCCATTATAGCCTGATGAGATGACATGAAATACGTGCCAGAACTTAGCTCAGGGGCTGGCACGTAGCAGAAGCCAAGGTGCAGCTTCCCTCCCTCCTACCTGGTGCGTCTGTGCTCCTGAATAACACTCTCAGCCTCTCCTTGGGTCCCTGTTGGGGTAAAGCTATTAAAAATCCTAGTCAGGGCCGGGCGCGGTGGAAGGCCGAGGTGGGTGGATCACCTGAGGTCAGGAGTTCGAGACCAGCCTGGCCAACATGGCGAAACCCCGTCTCTACCAAAAATACAAAAATCAGCTGATCGTGGTGGTGCGTGCTTGTCATCCCAGCCACTCGGGAGGCTGAGGCAGGAGAATCACTTGAACCTGGGGGTTGGAGGTTGCAGTGAGGTTGAGTGCCACTGCACTCCAGCCTGGGCAACAGAGCAAGACTCCCATCTAAAAAAAAAAAAAATGGAGAGAAAGAAGTCCCAGTCAGACCCCATCAGCCTGAGGGAGTGAGAGGCCTTAGGGGTGCGTGGGGGAGGAGAAGGTAGAGTCTGTGGCTCGCTCCCCTGCATCCCGGATGGCCTGGGTTTGGCAGTGGAGAGGAAAGACACCTGCTTCCTTTGCTGAGGAGGCCCCTCCTGTCCTGCCTTGATGGAGGTGACGCGGGCCTGGCCCCTCCTCTCCTGCCTTGATGGAGGTGACGCGGACCTGGCCCCTCCTGTCCTGCCTTGATGGAGGTGACGCGGACCTGGCCCCTCCTCTCCTGCCTTGATGGAGGTGACGCGGGCCTGGCCCCTCCTGTCCTGCCTTGATGGAGGTGACGCGGACCTGGCCCCTCCTGTCCTGCCTTGATGGAGGTGACGCGGACCTGGCCCCTCCTCTCCTGCCTTGATGGAGGTGACGCGGACCTGGCCCCTCCTCTCCTGCCTTGATGGAGGTGACGCGGGCCTGGAAGCTTGGACTGCTCAGAGCCCTGACAGGCTGAGTCACACGGTCTGGCCCAGGGACGTGAGAAGGCACCGACACTGTGTCATAGCGTCGGAGGAGGCCAGGCCTGGTGGGGCCTTGTGCAGCTGAGCGTGAGAGGAAAGGCGCCTGTGGGAGGAGAGCTGGGGCCGGCTCCAGGCCGCCTGGTCCCCACACAGAGCCAAGGCTGCACTTGGGCGGCCTCCGCACGCACAGGCCAATACAGACCTGACCTTCCCTCCTGGAACCTCCTCCCTGGCCCTGCCTCTCTGACCCTCGGGGTGGTGGTCAAGACTGAACTGTCCCATACTTCTGTCATTTTAACCCTCTCTGGGCTGGGCCTCAACAAACTCACTCTGACACGGAGACCGTCAGAGTCCAGGTAGAAGACATAATTCGTTCTGGAGACCTGAATAGAGGGAAACTGCTTGGAAAGACACTGAAAGAGGAAAGCGCAAACACGGGGAAAGGTGACCTAGAGGGCACAGGACAGGGAGGCACCGTTCCTGGGCTGCGGACGGAGAGGAGGTGGTGCTTCCAGAACCCGGCGAGAGCTAAAACCGCGGACAAGATTCCCTGGCAGGGCTGGGCCCAAAGGCGGAGCAGTCAAAGGCAGAGAGCTTCCTCCCTCTTCCTCCTCCCAGTCTCCTGGCAGTGGGAGATGGGGACCTTGGCAAATGCAGCTTGCAGGGATAGGTCCCTTGTGATGAAAAGAGAGTAGAGGGAGGGTAGGGCATGGATCTGAGGCCAAACAAGCACCGGAGTGACCTAATCGTCAGCTGGTCAGACCTTCACAAAAGACCTGAGGCAGGAGAATTGCTTGAACCCCGGGGGCGGAGGTTGCAGTGAGCTGAAATCGCACCGCTTCACTCCAGCCTGGGTAACACAGTGAGACTCCAGTCCCTGCCCCCCCCCCCCCAAAAAAAAGGAAAGAAAAGGAAAAAAGTCCCAGGAGAAAGAAAGAAAGAAAGAAAGAAAGAAAGAAAGAAAGAAAGAAAGAAAGAAAGAAAGAAAGAAAGAAAGAAAGAAAGAAAGAAAGAAAGAAAGAAAGAAAGAAAGAAAGAAAGAAAGAAAGAAAGAAAGGAAAGAAAGGAAAGAAAGGAAAGAAAGAAAGAAAGAAAGAAAGAAAGAAAGAAAGAAAGAAAGAAAGAAAGAGAACGAACGAACGTCGCATCCCTTCATCCAACGGGGAGATCCAGAGGACTAGCCTCTGAAAAGTAAACTTACCTCTGGAGATATTCCCAAATCCTCTATTGGTGATTGCAATTTGTGGTAACATCCAAACATTTTCTCTGTCCAGAGTGAGGCAGAGAAAGAGGATAATTTTTGGAGAATTATCTGTTTTCTGTGCATTTCTCAAAAGATAGGGGAACTTCTGATAGTTAAAACACCAGGTATTCTGTTAGACCCTAACGTCCATCTTCAAGGATGAAGAACCTGTGGCCAGCAGTGAGACAGACTGACAGGCATGGGAAGAGGGGGTGCTGGACCTTGAACCCAGAGCCTGAGGATGTCCTAGCTCGACCGTTCACTTGTCTTGGAGCCTCGGGCTCTGCATCTTTCAAAGGGGACTCTGTTTTTCAGGGTTCCGTAGAAGTGAACAACAAGATGGAAGCCAGGGAGGCTGTGGATGGAGAGTGCTCTGATAGAAGGCTTCTGCCAGGAAACATGCACTCTCCGAGGGCAGCTGCTCGGCTGTGTTTTGCAGCTAATATCACAACATCCTTTGCAGAGGGCACCTATAATCTTTACCTCGTAACAGTGGAAACAGAGACAGCTGGATTCAAGAGTCCAACCTCTCCCTTAAAGGAAGAATTTGCTCTGCAAAATACTCAAACTCTTGTCCTCCCTCCATCTTTATCTTCTATCCCCTTCCCGCTTTTCCTTCCTCCCTTCCTGCCACATGTACTTCGGTGCAGTGACTGTTTGTCAGGCACTGCGCTGGGTGCTGTGTCTGCAGCAGTGAATGCAGACAGATGTGGGGTGCTCCCCTCACGGAGTTTACAGTCTAGCACTTCAAAGTTTCTGCAAGCAATCTCTGTTGAATACCCCTGGTAACAGGACGCTCACTACCTTCTGGGACAGCCTATTTTGTGGGTTGGTTTTTCCTTATTTAAACTCTGTCTCTCTGTTATGCTTATTCAGACCCTTGGAGTTATATAGCATAAGTCTGACTCCGTTTCCTATGTCACAGCCCTTGAAACATGGGAAAATAAACACATTATACCCAGCAAGTATTCTCACTCTCCAAGTTGCACTTGTGAAAGGGAAGCTCCGTGAAGTTAAATTTTGTGAGGTCCTGATAGCCCAGGGCAGGCTCTCATCTGTGTGCCTGAGCTCTGCTCCTGGTGCACCTGAGGCCAAGGGAAGCTCTGGGGTAGAGACTCGTGAGGGGACACCGGCGGAGGTTCGCAGGTGGTGAGGGAGGCGGACTTTAGTAGAGCGAGGGGGTCCATCAGTCTGGAAGGTGGGGTGTATGTAAGGCAGGCTCTGGCCATCTGCCCAGGACAAGCCTGAGCTCCAGCGTTTCTGCTCTGATTCACAGCTTCCTCTCTTCCCAAAGGAATCCCCTTTATAGCTCTCTCAGCCTGACCTCAGCGTCCCTGTGAATGTCGACGGACAGCTGCGCAGAGTGCAGCGGCGGCGGCGGCAGCTCTGCCGGGTGCCAGCTGGACGTGCTTGGCGGCCAGGCCCTGGGAGCCACCTCTCGGGATGTCAGAGGAGAGCTGCAGGCCGCCCTTCCGTCAGCAGGAAGCCCAGCCACAAACACTTGGACAGGAACCCGCGTGCTGGCCAGCTGAGCAAGCTCTGGTTTCTCCTGCGTCTGAGGGTTTGGCCCAGGGCAGAGGAAGGCGAGCCAGGTGCTGCGGGCTGCACTGCCGGGGCCGCGGACTCCCCCTTGGGCTGGGAATGTGGGTTCAAGGGTGTGAGCGGAAAAGCATCATCCAGGCTGGGGCAGAAGGAGGTGCTTCCTGGAGGAAGGGCGAGGGAGCAGGGAACACAGCGTTTACCAGTGCAAGGCCAGCTGGCTGAGGATACGCAAAGACCCCGGTGTGATGGCGTCAGACAAAATGTGTTCCTTGGGCCAGTCCTCCAGCACAAACCCCTGGGAGCACACACCGCAGTCCTCCAGCACAGACCCCTGGGAGCACACACCGCAGTCCTCCGGCACAGACCCCTGGGAGCACACACCGCAGTCCTCCGGCACAGACCCCTGGGAGCACACACCGCAGTCCTCCGGCACAGACCCCTGGGAGCACACACGGCAGTCCTCCGGCACAGACCCCTGGGAGCACACACCGCAGTCCTCCGGCACAGACCCCTGGGAGCACACACGGCAGTCCTCCGGCACAGACCCCTGGGAGCACACACCGCAGTCCTCCGGCACAGACCCCTGGGAGCACACACCACAGTCCTCCGGCACAGACCCCTGGGAGCACACACCGCAGTCCTCCGGCACAGACCTCTGGGAGCACACACCTCAGTCCTCCGGCACAGACCCCTGGGAGCACACAACGCAGTCCTCGGCACAGACCCCTGGGAGCACACACCGCAGTCCTCCGGCACAGACCCCTGGGAGCACACACCGCAGTCCTCCGGCACAGACCCCTGGGAGCACACACCGCAGTCCTCCGGCACAGACCCCTGGGAGCACACACCGCAGTCCTCCGGCACAGACCCCTGGGAGCACACAACGCAGTCCTCGGCACAGACCCCTGGGAGCACACACCGCAGTCCTCCAGCACAGACCCCTGGGAGCACACACCGCAGTCCTCCGGCACAGACCCTGGGAGCACACACCGCAGTCCTCCGGCACAGACCCCTGGGAGCACACACCGCAGTCCTCCGGCACAGACCCCTGGGAGCACACACCGCAGTCCTCCGGCACAGACCCCTGGGAGCACACACCGCAGTCCTCCGGCACAGACCCCTGGGAGCACACACCGCAGTCCTCCGGCACAGACCCCTGGGAGCACACACCGCAGTCCTCCGGCACAGACCCCTGGGAGCACACACCGCAGTCCTCCGGCACAGACCCCTGGGAGCACACACCGCAGTCCTCCGGCACAGACCCCTGGGAGCACACACCGCAGTCCTCCGGCACAGACCCTGGGAAGCACACACTGCAGTCCCGTGGGGCGGACGTCCACACATGCCCAGCTTGAAGGACAACTCCTCTCCAGGGAGGCCGCTTTCGAAACTTACCAAGCTTCATTGAATGAATTTATTTAAAATAGTATGTGTTCAGCCAGGGACAAAGGCAGCTTTCCATCCAGGGCTGACATTTTTTCTTTTAAGTTCTTTTTTTTTGAGACAGAGTCTCGCTCTGTCGCCCAGGCTGGAGTGCAGTGGCGCAGTCTCGGCTCACTGCAACTTCTGACTCCCGGGTTCAAGCGATTCTCCTGCCTCAGCCTCCTGAGTAGCTGGGATTACAGGCACATGCCACCATGCCCAGCTAGTTTTTGTATTTTTAGTAGAGACAAGGTTTCACCATGTTTACCAGGATGGTCTCGATCTCCTGACCTCTTGATCTGCCCACCTCAGCATCCTAAAGTACTGGGATTACAGGCATGAGCCACCGCACCCGGCCTTTGCTTGTAGGTTCTGTGCATGATTATCTTCGAGGCTGTCTGTGTGCACATACAGCTCATACAACTGTCGTGAACACCCTCCAGGTTTGCAGACAGCTTAAACTTTTCACAAGTCATTCAGGTATTTTTTTCCCTCACACTTGCTTCTCACAGCCTGCTAGGCCAGTGAGAGACGGCTGGTGTCAGGGGACAAGGAGGTAAGCGGGTTGGCTCAAGGTCACATAGCTGAGTGGTGGCAGAGTCCCGCCCACCACAATGACTTCTGCTCCTCTGGAAAGAGAACTGAATGACTGCTTCCCGAGCATCTGAGCATCCTCCATCTTATTCTGGCTTGTGCGCAGGCCCGCCTGGGGGATGCGCTCAGGACTGGAGTCTGCTGCTAACATCCCATTCATTTGTCAAAGCCCAGTTGGAAGACCTCCTCCTGAGTGCATCCTGCCTGTGGCTTTAGTCGCTCTCCTCGACTTGGTCACAGCTCTTTATTTGTGCCTTTTTAATAATCTACATTTTATTGTACTCCATGGCCTCTGTGGTTCTGACTCTAGACCTGGAATCGGCAGTTTTTAAAATAAAGGGATAGATAAATATTTTAAGCTCTGTGGGACATTATGATCTCTGTGGCATCTACTCAACTTTGCCATTGTGGTACAGAAGTGGCCATAGACGATATGTAAATGAATGAACATGGCTGTGATTCCAATAAAACTTTATTCACAGAAACAGGTAATGAGCCAGAATTGGCCCCCAGGTCTTTGTTTGCTGACCACTGCTTTAGAACTCCTTGAAGGCCAAAACTGTTATTTTTGCTTATGCAACCACAAGCATTATCTCTACCCCAACACCCATGTCAGGTTGACCACATTTATATTTTGTATATATATTAGTGCATATACCCTTCTAGTTCTTGTATATTAATAGGAGTTCAGTGTTAATTCAATGAATGAATGAATGAGTTTTGCAAATAATACCATTATAGAACTGGTTAGGCTTCAATTCTGACCTTTGCCTGCAGTGATATAATGTGGTGAGTGCAGTCTCATAGAAGGGAATGCGTAGGCCTGGTTTGAGCACCAATTCTGCTACTTTCTAGCTGTGAAAACTTGGGCATGTAACTGGCTCTTTCAGTCTTAGCTCTCAGTTTGCCCATTTGAAATATGTGGTGATACCTCACTCAAAGGGCTGTTATAGGATAAGCAGAGAGTGGAAAGCTTGGGCACCAGGGCTGGGCACATAGTAGGTGCTGATGAGATGGTGGGAATTGCTACCTGGAAGAATGCATTGTTACTACTGAAAGCCACTTGTGCTGAGGGTCAAGTTCCAGGTTGGGCCTCAGCATCCCCTTGCCCTGTGACATATGAAGATACTGTGGGAATAAGTGGAAAGATATCCCTTAATCTGGAAAAAGGAGGCTCCTATAAACACAAGCAGTCTTGCAGAAGTGTCTCCTCCATTGCCACTCTTGTAGGCACCTAAACACACTGTCCAAAATGACCTCTTCATCTCCACCCTCCACCTCTCAAACTGCTCTTTCTTCTCCATCTCCCAAGGTCTCAAGCCAGAAACCTGACGTCCTCTGCATCGGGATTTCTCCCTCCACCTCAGGACCAGCAACCATCAAAGTAGCCGAGCAGCTCCATGATCCTGCCTGCTCTGGGTTTTGCATCTGTGGGCTTGCAGTAGCTGCTGCTTCTGGCTCTCTATGCCATCCATTTATCCACTTTGCCATTTGATTTATGTTTCAAGAAACAAATCTGGTCCTGTCCTGCTCAGCCTCTATAATCATCAATGGCTCCCCACTCGCAGTGGGCCAATGTCCAGTTTCATGACCAGAGCCTTATCCACTGGTCTTTCCAGCGTCATCCTTTGGCATTCTTTGCTTGGCACATGTTTTTTAGCCTCGCAGATGGATCTCACTATATACATTCTTATCTCTTGCACTTTAATGCCAGTTATGTCTTGTCTCCCTGCCAGAATTTCCATCTTCTCCAAGATATCACAAATCAGTCATTCAATGTATCTCGTGACCCCAGAGTTTTTAAACACGTTGTTTAGAGGCATGTTACTCAGTTCTGTTTGGAATTCAGCTCTGAAAATCTGCACCAATGGTATACTTTGAGAAAAGTTTTTTTTTTTTTTCCAACTGAAAGGAAACTTAGGTTTCAGATGCCTTCTTATAAAAAGCTTCCTTGATCATAAATACCCAGGCAATGGGCTCATGGCACACATGAGGCTTCCAGCCTGGAAGGGTAATGGCATGGCAAGTAAGGATGCTGTATTGGAGTCAAGTGGCCTCTTCTGGATTTCCTCTTGTGTCACAGAACAGAGCCTTGCAGCCCCAGGACCCTCCAGTGGAAGCTGGCATTCGCTGGCGTGTCAGTGTGGGGCCACTCATGAAACAAACAGACCCACAGCTGATTTTTGGCCTCTGCGACTTCAAAGCCCTCAGCCCAGTGAGTTTGGAATGAAGAATAAGGCCTCCAGGCTACAGGAAGGGTGAAAAATCACATTGGTGTCCTTTTTGTCCTCCTGTGACAGGTGATGATAACTCTCATTGCCCTTGAAAAGGTCTCAAGTGCAAACACCTAGGGTTGGTCCATCCGGGTCTCTCCGTTTGCCTCTCTCCACCCCCACCCCCAGCCCTGCCAGTAGTCCAGCCTGCCCTGTCCGGGTTCACTGAAATCCTACCGGCTCCTCTTGTTCTCCTGAGAATAGGAGACGAGGACACGGTGCTCTGCACAGTGTTGACTGGACTTTTACCCCCACCTGTTTGCATTCCAAAGTTAATTAATCAAGTCCTTTTTTTTTCAAAGCTTTTTTTTTTTTTTCTTTAGAAAAGCAATGCATAAAGGTGCAATTCTTCTCAGAGGTCAGCAGGGCTGAAAACTTGAGCAAATGAAATGAAATGTTTTTCTTAAAAAGTAGAAGAAGACACTTGTTTTTGCTTAAAGTCTGCTACTCCTAACCTCTCTGATACAAAATTCCTATTCAGTTTAAGAGCAGTGAAGTGTAATGGACACAGAATGAAATGGAAAATTTCCCCTTAGTTGCGGAAGGAAACTAGCTCATCTCTATCTTATAAGATGCTGCCTTTGATACTAACTCACTTACATTACGTTCTAGGGCTGTTAAGAAAATCATTTCTGGATTAAATTTGTACAGTGTTTTGCATTGTTAGTAAGAAAGTACTGTTGGAGGCATATTTTGGTTTTAGAAACCCGAATTACTAAAACTTCAACTTATCAAACATACAAGTTGATGGATTTTGGCTTTGTAAAATAATCCACAACTTTAATAAATGAATATCACAATGCACTAGAAATGTAATTCAATTTACCGAGGTTTAGCTTAACATTTTAGGTAAACTTTATATGGCCTAAAACAATTATAGGACTTAAAAAAATTGTATTGATAGGATTAGGCTTGGTATAAACGAGGTAGAAGTTTGGTTCTGACTCATGTAAAAGTCCAGGTGGGTGGTCTGGGGCTGACATTGCCTCCCTGGTATCGGAGACCCAGGCTTGCTCATTCATTCATTCACTTAGCAAATATTTATTTAGCACCAACTAGGCATTGGGATAACAGCAGTTGGGGAGTGGGGAAAAGACAAAAATCCCTGCCCTCATGACATTTACATCCTGTTGGTCCACTCATGGCCTTGACCTCATGGTCCAAAATGGCAACATCTCTTCATTCTAGACAGCAGGATGGAGGAAGGAATGAAAAAGAGGAAGGCAAGGGGTGAACTGACATAATCTCTTAAGGAAGGTTCTTGGAAGCTGCACAACTGTCTCCCTACGTTTCATGCAGTGTTTAGTCACACAGCGTGTTAGGCTGTTCTTGCATTGCTGTAAAGAAATATGCAAGACTGGGTAATTTATAATAAAGAAAGAGGTTGTGTTGGCTCATGGTTCTGCAGGCTATACAAGAAGTATAGTAGCACCTGCTTCTGGGGAGTCCTCAGGAACCTTACAGTCATGGCAGAAGGCAAAGCTGGAGCAGGCACTTCACATGGAGAAAACAGGAGCGAGAGAGAGAGAGAGAGTGGGCGGGGGGAGGGGGTCACATGATTTTAAATGACCAGATTTTGTGAGAACTCACTATCATGGAGACAGCACCAAAAGCCATGAGGGATCTTCCTCCATGAGCCAAACACCTTCCACCAGGCCTCATTTTCAGCAGTGGGGATTACAATTCAACAGGAGATTTGGGCTGGGGTAAATGTCCAAACTATATCACAAGGTCTCACCTAGCTGCAAGGGAAGCTGGAGAATGCAGTCTTTATTCCATGTGGCTACCATATGCCTAGCTGGAAATCTATTATTAAGGAAAAAGGGGAGTTGAATAATTGAGAGAGGGATGCTCCCAGTCTTTTTTACAAATAAAACTTGAAATGTAAAAAATAACACATTTTATTTAATCTAATGTGTCCAGAATATTATTATTATTGTTGTTGAGGCAAAGTCTTGCTCTCTTGCCCAGGCTTGAGTGCAGTGGCACGATCTCAGCTCACTGCAATCTCCACCTCCTGGATTCAAGTGATTCTCGTGCCTCAGTCATCTGAGTAGCTGACATTACAGGCGTGCACCACCATGCCCAGCTAATTTTTGCATTTTTAGTAGAGACGGGGTTTTGCCATGTTGGCCAGGCTGGTCTCTAACTCCTGGTCTCAAGTGATCCACCTGCCTGGGCCACCCAAAGTTCTGGGATTACAGGCACGAGCCACCATGTCCAGCACAGTATATTATTATGCCAATGTGCAACTAACATAAAAATTATTTCATATTCTTTTTTTGTACTAAGTCTTTGAAAACTAGTATATATTTTAGACTGACATCACTTATTTATCTCATTCATTCACCTACATTACGTCCCTATTCAGACTAGCCACACTGCAAGTGCTCGGTAGTCATATTAAACAGTGTTCTGCAGCCTGGCAGCTTGCAGTGTGGTCCATGGGCCAGCAGCATCAGCATCAATGGGGAGCTTGTCAGAAGTTCAAGACTCCAAGGCCCCACCCTAGATCTCCTAAATTAGAATCTGTATTTTAACAAGATCTCCACGTTATTTGAGTGCGCATTAAAGTATGAGCTGCACTGTTCTGTAATAATTCTTCAGATAGGATTTCCATTAGAATCTAACAAAAGAGTCTAGACAAAAGAGACACTACCTGAATGAACTCTGAAATCAAGCATGGAAACTTGTCAGATCCCATTTTTCCTTTTTCTGATCCCATTAGACTGCTAATTAGACCTTCTAAGAAGGGGTGATTTTAAAGTAGTTACATTCAAACGAATCAACTTAATAATGGTTAACTGACCGGGGAAAAATTTAAAAACCCAAACAATATAGAATTGTTGGACTGCGAGTGGATTTAATTTTCAAGGCTAACCTCCAATGCCATGAGCAGAGCTTTAAAATATGTTGGATTTCTCCTAAACTTCTCCCCTGTTTTTTAAATAGCTTTATTCAGATACAATTCACATACCATACAATTCACCAATTTCAAATGTATAATTCAAAGGTTTTTCATATATTCACATAGTTGTACAGCCATCACTGCAATCCATTTTTGAACATTTTCATAACTCCCAAAAGAAATCCTGTACTCATTGACAGTCACTCCCCATTTCTTCCTAGCCCTAGGCAGCCACTAATGTACTTTCTGTCACTATAAATCTGCCTATTCTGAGCATTTCATGTCAATGAAATCATACCACATGTGATCTTTGGAGACTGGCTTCTTTCACTTAGCCTCGTATTTTTAAGGTTCATCCATGTTGTAGCATGCATCAGTACTTCATTCCCTTTCATGGCTGTATAATATCCCATGATATGGATACACCGCATTTTGATTATCCATTCATAAACATATAATGTTTTAATACAGAAGCCAGAGAAGAAGGGAAGAAAACAGTAAGCGGGAATCAAGGAAATAATAGCTCCTACTGGATTCAGAGTCACAGAAAGTCAGAACTGAAAAGAACCTTAAAACTCATACGGTGAATTGTTGTCCATGTGGAGAACTAAGACCCAGCAAATGAAAACCCTTTGTCCAGGGCTCTCCAACATCAGGAGGCCCAGCTGGGACGAGGATCCAGACTGTTCTGACTCCTGGTCCTCTGCGGTACTCTGCCACCACAAACACCCAGGGCTTCAGGCTGTGTCTCAAGGTAGCCATGGGGACAGTAGTCCTGGCAGCATCAGGGGGAGGCACAGGTCTTCATCTTAGTCTTGGTCTCAATTTTAGAAAACCATGTGGCGTTGAGAACCCCAGGGTGGATCTGGAGTTAGTTTTGGAGAGCTGTTTTCAAGCTCTACAGTAAAATGTCTGTCTGATATTCTGAGCCTCTTTCCATGTCACATTCAGATATATCTCTGTTTTTCTCTGAGACAGAGTCTCGCTCTGTCACCCAGGCTGGAGTGCAGTGGTGCGATCTCAGCTCACTGCAACCTCCGCCTCCCAGGTTCAAGCAATTCTCCTGCCTCAGCCTCCTGAGCAGCTGGGATTACAACACACACCATAACACCCAGCTAATTTTTGTATTTTTATTAGAGATGGGGTTTCACCATGTTGGTCAGGCTGGTCTTGAACTCCTGACCTCATGATCCACCCGCCTCGGCCTCCCAAAGTGGTAGGATTACAGGTGTGAGCCATCACGCCCGACAGATATATTTCTTAATCATCAGAACGAATATATTAAAAGCTCAGGAATCATAGCCGGAATAATCTTGATGCCTTCTCTCCAATAGAGGCCCATAGAGGGAAGGTGATTGCTGACGGACCTCCTCCAGCATGTGACAGCCAGTGTTCCCAGGGCACCATCTGTCTGTGCTTCTCATACCAGTTGGTGCCTTGCTGCTAAACCACAGAAGCTGGTTCTCAATCATGGGATCCCTGGGATGCTTGCTGCCTCTCTGCTGGACTCTTGACTCTGCTGCCACCATCATACATCAGCTCTGACAATCTCCATGTCCTTGTACTTTCCTATTGGATTCACAATCTCAGGCATGAACGGGTGACTGACTGAGCGCCTTGAGGTGTGGAAAGTGAAGGTCTGCGACCCTTCCACCTCTGTGACAGGAGGCGGGGCCAGAGGCGGGGTCAGAGGCGGGGTCAGAGGCGGGGTCGTACTTCTCACCTATTTTGGAATTCTTCTAAATTAGGAAGACAGGATGCTGAGTCATCAAAAACAACAGGTGTCCACAACAGTTACAAATATAATATTCTCAAGTGAGAAAAACACCAAAGCTTTGTCCCACCAAAAAATACCAATGTTGTGCAACGACTCAGGGAGGCAGCAGCTGGTGAAAGACAGGAGACAGGCATTTCCAGAAAGACTGAGGACCTTTCTAGAATGTGTTCCACTCTGGCTGTCTCTCAGAGAGACAGAAGCAAGTTGAGTGGGGGATGGGGGCCAATGGAAGATGAGGTGTTTCTAACAACCAGAAATGCCCACCACGTAAATGGAGTGATTCAGAAGGTTGAGCCGTCTTCACACCTGGAAGTCTTTGCACTGGGACATTGTCAAAGGGAGCAGATCCCCTCAGGCATAGGAGGCCCTAAGGCTGTACTGTCCATGACAGAAGCCATTAGCCCCATGTGCACTCTGAGCACATATTGAAATGATCATCTGCTTGATTGAACTAAGTAAAATGTATTATTATAATTAATTTTCCCTGCTTCTTTTGATTTGTTGATGTTACTAGGGAATTGACAGTCACCTATGTGACTTCATTATATTTCTGCTGGGTTGCTAGAAGTTCTCTTCTGGCTCTGAAATGTCTCCATCCCTAAACCTGCTGACATCTCCTCCCTTCAGGGCTGCACCAGGTGTCCCTGTGGTGGGGCTCTAGGAAGCCCGATGAACAACAACACCCTTTCTTCTTTCAGAGTCCAGAACCAACTGAGAGAAAGTGTTTCCTTTCTCAGTAAATTGGAGGAAGATGCGGCTTCAGGTATGGCCAGGCAGGCTGTGCTAATACATCACGCCTGGGACAGACAGCCTTTATTACCTGCTAGGGCCTGGCGCAGCTGGTCAGCTGCCAACCCCCCCCCCAGGCTGGAGCCCAGCACAGAAGGCTGCCTTCTGCTCCAAGAGGCAGAGGGATCGAGCCCCACAGGCGCAGGTTTTCTCCCAAACTCATGAGTCAGACAAATCATCCTGCTCCTGGGGAGAAGCGAAGTTGGGAGTAATGTTGAGGTTTCTCCCAGGGATACCAGTGTAAGGAGGAGTGGGAGAGGATGCAGACTTAGATTTTCTCAGCCTTAAACCTCCAGAAATAGTTCAGTGTCCAGCATGATGAGATTCAGGGAAACTGGGGCTGGCCTTTGGGCAACTTACTCCAACTGTTTAAGCTCTGTCTTCTGACTGGTGCTAGGAACACCCACATGGGCACGAAATGTGACGATGCCTAGTAACGCACATCACCTTGCTGAGTGCGGACTCAGGGCTGAGCACAGAGCAGTTACCGCTTCTTCCCTGCTGCTAGCACTCGGTGTGAACAGTGTATCACAGGGAGCAAACTGCGGGCGGAGCCAGGGTTTGCCTATCTCGTACCGGTCTTGTATCTAAGACCAGTCATAGAATTGTGGGATTTCAGAGCCGTTAGAGATCCCAGATACCATCTCGTCATGTGGCAGATTAAGTAACTGGTCTGTAAGCGAGGAAGGGAGGCCACAGTCAGGAAGAGGGCCATATGGGGGTGGTAAGTGACACGTGCAACCTCTCCACCCGCCCCCACCCCGTCGCCACACTTCCTGGACCTCGTAATTCAGGAAGGCAGTCTGTCTGACCAAAAGGCAGGAAGTCCGCCGGGCCCACTCCCATCCCGGCGGCGTGGCGGCTGGGCTGTATTCTCAGGCTGCCAGCACCGCACTCCCAGTGGGCGTGTCAGGCAGGTCCTGGCTGCTCACTTCAGTTCTAGAATCTGCCACATTCAGAGTCTGGTTCTTAGTTGTTTCTGCTTTCCTCATATTTTATATCACTGGGACACCCTCAGGGCATCTCAGGTTCCAGTGGAGCTGTCCCAGATCCAGCATCTGAAAAGAGATAAAGATATATTTTTGTAATTCTTTTTAAGATACTTTTTCCATTTACTTTATTGTTTTTGAAATGGAAAATATTAAGTTGAATATTTTAATGCAAATCTATTTCTGACTCCAATGATGTGATACTTAAATATTTTTATATTTTTAAAAATCAAATAATCAGTGATACATTTAATAGGGTATGCATTACAAAAATTATGTGTGTGTGTGTGTGTATATATATATATATATATATATATATTTTTTTTTTTTTTTTGGAGACAGAATTTTGCTCTGTTGACCAGGCTGGACTGCGATGGTGTAATCTCAGCTCACTGTAACTTCTGCCTCCCAGGTTCAAGCGATTCTTCTGCCTCAGCCTCCCGAGTAACTGTGACTACAGGCATGCACAACCACGCCTGGCTAAATTTTTTTGTATTTTTAGTAGAGACGAGGTTTCACCATGTCAGTCAGGCGGGTCTTGGACTCTTGACCTCAAAGGATTCACCTGCCTCGGCCTCCCAGAGTGTCGGGATTACAGGTGCGAGCCACCGCGCCTGGTTTACAGAAGTAGTTTTTATCTTAAAATAAATTGAACGAGGCCAAAATTTCACCTGCAGTTAACCACAGTGAGATGTATTGATACCACCGAATCCACGCCTCTGTCTATTGTCGTTTCTCTAATATTCTTTCTGTATACACAAAATACATCCTAATCATGACTCAAGATAGATCAACTGCTTGGAGAGTGATAGAGATTGATGACAAGGAATAAACGATTTTCTGTTTGGAGAGAAACATAGACGGATGAGCTTGAATTTGCTGGCAGTCCTCTTCACAGCACAAGTGGGGAGCAGCATCAGAACTGGACTCAGAGACCAGGGTTCTTATCTCCGCTTTGCCACCATTAAACTGGAGATCTGGGGCAAGTCACTTCCCTCTCAGCTACCTGGTCTCCAGCCTTAGAAGACCAGCCCAGCTGAGCCTTGCTGGATAAGGACGGCTCTGGGATTGAAGGAGGAGCCCTGGTGCTGTGCCCTGTGCCATAGTGAATTGCAGGGGTGGCGGCTCTGAGGTGCCAGTGCAGGTCACCCACCGTGAAGGGCAGGGGAGGAGACCGTTCTTCTGAGTAGGGCAGTCCTGCAGCTGGCCACCCATAGCCTTTCTGTCCTGTTTTATGAGATCTTGCCCATGTTATGAGCGTCCAAAATTCATGACCCAGTCCCTCTAGTTTTGTCTTCCACGTTGTCCTACCCACTGATTAAATAGCCTTTCTTTGGTATACACTTTTGAAACTTCCCTGTTCAAATGAGACCCCTCCCAAGGGGGTCCGCGTGAGCAGAGAAAATGCTTTCTTTCCACCTCTGGTTGGCTGTCTGTTCTCATGTGTTCCCGGACTTCAATTTCAGCCTGATTGTGGGTATTTACGTTAAGCAGTCAGCCTGGACTTCATCGACAGGGCAGTACTTTAGGGAATCTAGTTGTAGGTCGAATGTCTGGGATTTCAAAGGGTGTAAGCTTGAGTCTCTGACCTGAACGCCGGAGACTAAAGGTTGTCACTGAAACTGCCGTCTTTGTGGAGGGTGGACAGGGAGAGGGTATTTAGTAAATGGGGCTTTCTCCTAATGTGGTTAAAGGAGACCAGCAGCTCCAATTCAATTCAAAGGCAACTCAGTGAGGGCCCAGTAAGGGTCTAATGCCGCATTCATCACTGGAGTCTCCTGCTTTTGGCTGAAAGTCTATCCGCTCCCAGGAGAGTGTTAATTGAGCACTTACTATCTGACCAGCCCTGTGCCAAGTGCTGTGTGGGATCTAGTGGTGGTGGTAGGCAGGGGCCTAATGTACAGAAGACTACACCATGTAGATGCTGGTGGCTTTCAGCTGTGCAAGCTTCATCCAGACAGAGGGTTCCTGCAGCTGGGCCTGACCGGTCCACCAGCAAGAAGGGGCTGACATGGTTTTCCTGTCACAGTCCTGGTACCCGAAACACCTGGAATGAGCTGGCCTTTTGCCTTTAGCACTCTTGTTCCCCAGCTCAGGCTGGAACCCTGTCCTAAACCCTGCTCCTTTTAACTGGGATTCGGGCAGCCAATCTCTTGCCACCTTCTTGCCACTGCTCTCTGTATCTTCATCTGGGGGTCTGCTGTCATCCGGATGGCTGTCAGCTTCCACCTAGCCCCTATCGCAGCCCTGCAAACAAGCAAGACCAATGCAGACTCATCATTGTCAACATTTCCCCCACGTCCTTCGATCTGCTGCCATTTCTGTGTTTCCCCCTCAGGGAGGGACACCTTCTCCACCCAGGCACCCAGCTAGAAACCTGAGAATCATCTGAAATCATTTCTTCTCTCTCACCACCATCGTCCAAATACAGTTGATTTGTGATCTCTCAAATCTACCAGTTGCTCTCCATTCCCAGTTACAACCTTCGTTCAACCCACCCGTGTCTGCTTTGCTCACCGTTGCAGTCTCTGCACCCAGCACAGGACCTATGAAATGGTTGCTCACACCATTTGCAGAATGGAAGATGTAAGTGAGAGTGAATGAGCCAGCAGAGAGGGGCTGCCAGGATGACCTGACCCTTGTTTACCTCTTAAGCCTCATCTCTCTCCTTCACCGCCACTTACTCTTTACCTGGCAGCTCTCCTGAGCTCCTGGAAGGTCCCTCCCTGTACAGCCTGGGTTCTTGTCCACTTCCTCCAGAAGCCTCCTCTTTTCCTGTCTGAATTAGATGGTCCCTCTGTGCCCCAAGTGCCACACGCCTAGCCCATTTCCTGGGGAGCACACATCCCACGACACTAGCATTGCCTGTTTGCATGTCAGTTGTTCTCTCTTGATGTTAAGTTCCACAAAGCGGGCTCTGTGTTTTACGCATCACTGCATTTCCAGCACTTAGCGCAAGTAGGTGCTCCTTAAATATTTGTTGACCAAAGGTCTAGAAACTCCTACTTTGGTGCCTAACTGCTTCCTGCCTCATGTCTTTCCCCCAGCCCTCCACCCCCAATCCATCTGGCTTCTGGCACTGGTCACTCTGAGGTACGCACCTGTATTGGGTGGCCAGTGACCAGGCCTCAGGGTCAGGCTTCCTGCGCAGCAAGTCGCCCAGGGCTGTGCAGGCTGGTGCTGACTGCTGTCTCCCTCCCCACCCCAGGGGCCCTGGGGAAAGGGTGCCTTGCTCCTTCTCTGCCCTGCTCTCCCCATATGGGTGCCCCTCATTCTTTTCATCAAAGTAAGCAGCACGACTGCAAAGTGCTTTATGTCCCCTCCAGAAAGGCCACGAGCCAAAGGTTTGCTGTCTTCCTCACCATCACCGCCACTGTCTTCCTCATGATCATGGCCACCATCCTGCTTGCCCTTTCCCATATCCGAACAAAGCTGCAGAGTGTACACCATGTTCCTTCATTATCCCATTTTGACCATCACAGCTGCCATTATTCACTCTTACATTTAAGGACACAGAGGTTCAGAGAGGTCGAGGGGCTAACCCAAGTCACACAGCCCGACTTGAGGTGGAGGGAGGGAGGATGGATTAGGAAATCTGCTCTGGAATCCCTCTTAGAAAGTGTCAGCAGGGCACAAGTGGAGTCTGCGTGTGCACCTGCGTAAGTGTGTCTGTCCTGATTCTCTCTGTGTGCACCTGTATCCGTCTATGTCCTGAGTGTGCTGTCGTAGGTGTGGATGTGTGGAGTTGTGCTGGGAGTGTCCTCAGGGTCGAGTGTGTGTGCATGTGGCCGGGTGCAGACACATGCGTGCACATGGATGCTCCACCCGCTTCTCAGATGTCTTGGCTGTGGGTTTGACAACTGAAACCCAGCTGCGCTCCGGCCGGGAAACATCCGCTGTGGAAACCTGGGAGGAGCTGACAGTCCCTAAAGAGGGGTTACACATGCTGGCAGCAAGCGCGCCTGGCCCACTGCCTAATTCCCTGCAAATGTTCTTTAAATCTGTTTCTAATTTGGACTCTGCCTTCCCCGGCCCCCACCCATCCCTTCCCACCCTCCCAGCTCGCCTGAAATCAGTCAAATTATGCTGAATAATGGCTGCAGAGGGGGGGAGAGTGCTAAAGGTCGCCGATGGGCTGTCAGAGGGTGTAATAATGTCACATTTTAATTTACACAGGGAACGGCGCACGAATCAAAACCAATAAATAATTCGGGCTGCACCAGCAGCTGCAGCCAACAGTAACTCCTACAGGTCATGCCACTTCCCGGGGAGAAATCACTAACTGTCACACTCCAAAGTCCACTATGCTTGAGAAAACCCATGTGCGTAGGTACAGATGCAAAATACAGCATTTTCTCTCTGCAAGGGACCGTATTTGGAGACTTGCAGCATCAGCAAGAATCTCTCCAGTTGTCTCAGTATCACCCAGATGTTCTGGGTATTAAGATTCTAAACCAAAATATGCCTTCTGTATATTTTGCTGCTCTGTGAAAGACTCAGCTCCAGGCTGACCCAGATGCATGGGAAAGTGTATACAAAGCAGGGCGAGGAGCGTGGAAAGCAGGACTGTATGTCCACATTGATGGCAGCTCTGAAAAGCCAACCTCCATGCGGAGACAGGTGGGAGGGGCTGCTGGGAGAAGTCTGTTGGAGCTTGTTCATGCTGAGAGGTTGGGGGTGTGATTTGAGGTACAGTTTTTTCAATAATTAGTATGAAGTTAAAAAAAAAAAGCATGCATTCTTTTGAAGGCAGGGGCCTTGCTCTACTGACCCCTTTTGCTCCCTTGTGGACCGAGGAGTCAGGGTAAGGGAGCCCAAAAGTGGGGAGGTCCTGAGATGGTTCTCACCGGTGTGTTGTGGCTGGTTCTCACCTGTGTGTTGTGGCTGGTTCTCACCTGTGTGTTGTGGCTGGTTCTCACCTGTGTGTTGTGGCTGGTTCTCACCTGTGTGTTGTGGCTGGGTAACTGGGTAACCTGGGAAGCCGGGAGGAGGACGAGCTGCAGGTTTTGACGGCATCTGGAGGCCTTTCCTGGGAGGCCCTGCCTGCGGTGTTCTGGTGAAAACCCGTTCCTTCCCCCGAGCCTCCTGAGCATCTGCAACTGGTATGCGCTCCAGGGGCTGCCGAGGGGGCCTGGCCTGCTGCCCACCTCTTAGCTGGCTCTGCAACTGCAGGAAGGAGGGGTCTGCACCCCACGGGGCCACTGCCTTGGAAGCTGTGAGGCTGTCAAGACTCTGGATCTGCAACTTCTCCATCTGGCTGGAAAGGAAGCAGGGGAAGAAGCTGCTGGGATGGAATGACGCCCTGAGGATTTCACTCCCCTCTTCCTACCACACACCAGACCGGGCCACCAGGATGCCTGGGTAAGAAAGGGGGGGGCCCACACTTGTACTGTGCACCAGAGCCTGTCTCCTATTTCATCCCTCAAGGCGCTTCCCATTCATATCTTTTTCCATTTTCAAACTGTTGGCCATTTATTTAGTCGTGTGTGATACTAAGGACGCTGCCTATGTCAAAAGCCTCATTTAACCCTCAGAACACACCTGCAGAGTAGAATAAACTATAAGAAACTAGAAGAAAGCTAGCTGTGCACTGCAAGGGCGTACTTCTTCTTCCTTTGTGGTTGAGTTCCTGCTAGGATAGAGCTGCTCATTCTCCCACCCCCTTACAGTGAGGTCCAGTCCTAGGATCAGGCTCTGCTCAGTGGAGTGTGAGCAGTGGAGTGGGTTGCTCCATGCCGGAGCCTGCCCCTAGAAACCTCCCAGCAAGCAGTCTCCAAGCTCCACCCCTTCTGCCTGGATGGAACAGGGGCAACCTGCCATGACCTCGGAAGCTACAAACTTAAAATGGCAGAGCATCTGTCGCCTTGGGGTTTCGAATGGCTGTGTGGAGAAAGACTGCCCAGACAGCATGTTCCCTGCCCTGTCCTGAGCAAGAACATGAACTTATATCCTAGTGTTTCCCAGCCGTTATGGTTTTTGGGATTTGTTTTAGCAGTGAACTTACCCCTCAGTGATTGATTAGAAATTTTCATTCCTGTTGTAGAAATGAGGAAATCGAGACTCGGAGAGGGAAATTCATTGCCCAAGGTCATATATTCAGTTAATAGTCAAGTCACGATGCCAGTCCAGGCCTTCCTGGCTCCAAAGTCATGCTCTGGTTATGTGAGTTTCCCCAGGTGTGTTCCAGAGAACACTGTTAAAACCATTGCCACCACCACCACACCACCCCCACAGCTCCTGTGCTCGAATAAGTTTGGGAAATGCCAACTTCAGGTCAACAGGTTTCTTTGCTGCAGTCCTTTCCAGGGTGTCACCACGCTCATGAAACCTGTGAATTACCACCAGGGCCTCTAACATGAAGGATCTTCCAAATGTGTGAGGCTACAGCGCCCCTTCTCCACAGAGCTGCTTGTGAGACTGGCATGCTTAGAGCTCATCTTGGTAGAGGCTAAACTTCAATATGCTGTCTGATATGGGTTGAACTGTGTTACTCTCTCAACCCCCAAAAGGATTCATTGAAGTCCTAACACTTGGGACCTCGGCATGTGACCTAATTTGGATATAGAGTCTTAGCAGATTTAACCAGGTGAAAATGAGGTCCTTAGATGGGCCCTACTTCAATATGACTAGGGAAATATAAACACAAAGACAAGCAGACACAGAAGGAGGATGACATGGAGACACCCAGGGACACACAGCAGATATGCCATGGGAAGAGGGAGGGCTGGAGTAGTGCGTCTGTAAACCAAGGAATGCCAGAGATTGCCAACAAACCCCAGAAACCAGAAGAGGCAAGGAAGGATTCTCTGTCAGAGCTTTCCCAGGGAGCACGGCCCTGCTAACACCTTGACTTTGGTCTTCTAACCTCCAACACTGAGCGCACACGTGTCTGTTGTTTAA
Source organism: Macaca nemestrina (assembly GCF_043159975.1). NCBI lineage: Eukaryota > Metazoa > Chordata > Mammalia > Primates > Cercopithecidae > Macaca > Macaca nemestrina. The sequence continues at coordinate 4,056,066 of NC_092126.1, forward strand.
GCCACCCAGTTCATGGTAGTTTGTTATGGCACCCCTGGGAAATGCATACACAGCCTCTGGCTCTTTTCAAAACCAGAAACCAAAGCTTCTGGGCAATGTTATCTTACTGATAATCATCCAAATGACAAACTGTGGTGGCTTTAGTTTACTGACAAACAGGTGAAGGAAAAGAGAATCTGGAGGGACAAGGGGTAGCAGCACAGCGTAGCTCAGGCCTTCAGCTTTGGCGCCGTGCAGCTGGCTTTTGTTGCATCCTGGGGCGCAGTCCTCCACCGCTCTGAGCACAGTTGCCTTTTCTATAAGGGTAGGGCTGACACTCACCTCGTAGGTTGAGGGGAGGGTTAAACAAATTCACATACCCTAAATGTTTGGTCTAGTACCTGGAAGATACCCAGTATCTGTTCTTTTGAAATTGCACAAGCAGGATTGCAGACCTGCGCTTGAACCCAAACTCTGCTATTTACCAACAGTGTTGCTGTGGGCAATTTGCTCAATCTTTCAAAGTCTGGATTTCACCATCTATACAAAGAGAAAATAATGCCTGTTGTTAAAAAATGGTTTTAAAACAAGTTAAAAATCATGATTCTACAATAGATAAAAATTAGCACGTTATTATTGTGAACGAGTGAGCCAGTGATGTTACAACTGATTCAAAGAAGAATCCAAAGAACAGATGTGTTTATGGTTATGGAATGTGGATTTTCAAGCGGTCGCAATGATCTCGCTTTTGCCCCGTGTAGGAGGGTGGATGGAGCTCATTTGCGGGTCCACAATTCAGGGTCACTGTGTGTCCTCCGTTCCTTAAAACTTACAGAGCAGTAAATTAGCCCAAAGGCTGGGATCAGATAATCCAGAGAGTCTACTCTCAACAATAAGTAGTTTTCTCTTGGAGAAACCCTGTAATCTTTGCTTACTTCAGATTTCCTTAGAGTCTCATGTATTTATATGCCTAGGATTGGGAAAAGATGCATACATGGAAAAAGCAAGTTGCTGAATCAGGTATAATCTCACTTTTATAAAAACAAACGAACTGTGTGTATGCGTATACATGTGCACACACGAGTGGGTGTGTATATATAATGATTAAATATACACAAGTGTCAGGAAGAATACACAAGGATTGTAAACAGTGGCTACCTCTGGGGGGCAGGTCTGGTGATGGTGATGGTGGAGGGAGACTTTCATGATGTATTTTCTAAACTTCTGTGTTGTTTGAATAAAAACAAATACCTACTTCACCGTATATTGTGAATAAGGAATGTCTGAGTGAGAAAAGCATCCATTGTGCTTCATCACGCAATGGGTAGCATTCAACAGATCACAGGTTTCATCATTGTTATTATTTATCACAGGTTTCATCATTGTTATTATTTTACGTTCAACTGTCCCAGAGCCCCCTAAGCCTATTCCTGGGAAGGAAATTGCAAACGAGAACAAGGCTGTTGCAGCCCAAGGACTTCTCCCTTTGTGGGAGGCTAGTTTTGAAATCCTAGGCTTGCATTTTGACTCCCTGGAGACTGGAGGAGACCTCCATGCTGAGCTACAGCCTTGGAGTGACTCTTGTCTGTTTTATTTCCTTAGCCCCCACCAGCAGCCCCACACTCAGGCCCACCCAGTGTTCAGCTGCGACAAACTCCTCGGCCACAGGGGGGAGGTCTGGCTGGGGCCAAACCGAAGGGCGAAGGGTTGCCTAGGCCCCGTGCCATCCTCTTGCCCAGACTGGGACTAAGAGACACCCATTAGCTCCATTTGAGTCTGGTTACCATCCCCTACCCAGGGAGGTGGTGCTGGTCACAACAGGCAAAGAGACAAAATAAAGTTTTTGATCACACAAAGCTAAAGATCTAATTTCAGCCTCTGACTCATCCCCTAAAGGGCGGCATTGGTGCCTCCAAAGGGCTTGGGATGGAGTCAGGAGACCTAACCCTGGTGCAGGTTTGGCCACTAACCAGCTGCATGTCCATGGACTGTGTCTCAGTTTCCCTATCTGCCTAATCAGAGTAAGAAAAAGGTTTACCTCCAAAGGCTATCATGAGGCTCAGCCGAGGTGATGTCTGTGAGCTGTGGGGTGCTGTAGAGATTTAATTTTGGTTGATGCAACAAGGTACTTCAGGGTGCTTAACATGCTTTAATAGCAAATGTTATATGGCACGTACAACCACATGCAAGGTCCTGTTATATCTGATTTACATATATATAGTCATTCAATATTCCCAGCAGCCCTGTGAGGAATGCATTGTTATCCGATCCCCATTTTACAAATGAGAAAATAGAGGCAAAGAGAGCTAAACAACTTTCCCCAAACCTTCCCTTGGCAACAGTCCCACCTGGACAGCATCCTTCCTGAGGGACCCGTCTCTCAGACCCACAGACTTTGTTGAGTTTTCTTTTCTCTTCTTTTTTCTTTTTCTGTCCTTCCATTGTAGAATGCTTCAATTGCATGAGAGTGAAAAGAATGTTAGAATACATTTCCAGGAATTCCCATTACCTAGCTTTATTAATTATCAGCTCATAGCCGCCATCATCCCCTTCACACCCTGAATTACTCTAGAGCAAATTCCAGACATTGTAGGTACATACATTTTATTTTCTATTTATTTACTTGTTTTTTGAATGCCCAGTTGGAATGCAGTGACGCCATCATAGCTCACCGCAGCGTCAAACTCCTGGGCTCAAGCGACCCTCCCACCTCAGTCTCCCAAGTAATTGGGACTGTAGGCATGTGCCATCATGCCCGGATAACTTTTTAATCTTTTGTAGAGAGGAAGTCTTGCTATGTTGCCCAGGCTGGTCTTGAACTTCTGGCCTCAAGCAATTCTCCTATCTTGGCTTCCCAAAGTGCTGGGATTATAGGTATAGGCCACCACGCCCAGCCTTTATTCTTTATTTCCATAAGACAGAGAGTCTCCAGAAAACATTAACCATAAGATCATTAGGCCACTTAAAATATTTTAACAGTAATTCAATAATTCCATAATACCATTGACTATTCAGTCACTGTTCATATTTCCAAGATTTTCCTACATATTAAGAAAAATTAGTTTTCTGTACTTGAATTGAGACCCAAAAGAGGTTCCCGTATTGTAACCGGTGGACAGGTGCCTTAAGACCTCTCTACAGGTTTCTCTGTCAATTTTTTTCTTGCATTTTTGTTTGCTTGTTTGTTATTATTGTTTCGAAGAAACTGGGTCACTTGTCCTGCAGAGTTAACCACAGTATAGATTTTGCTGAATGCGCCTGTGTGGTTTGTTTATATGGTTACAATTCCTCTGTCCTCTAGATTTTTTGTAAAATGGTAGTTATGTTTAGAGGGCTGCCCAGATTCAAGCTAAAAAACAAACAAACAAAAAAAAAACCTCTAATTTTTACAGCAGTTTTAGGTTCACAGCAAAATTGAGCAGCAGGTACAGCAATTTCCTATATACCTCCTGCCTCAACACATGCGTAGCCTCTTCACGATCAATATCCCCCACCAGAGTGGCATTTAATACTTACATTACAATTGATAACCATACACTGGTACGTCATTATCACCCAGAGTCCATAGTTTACATTAGGGTTCACTTTTGGTGTTGTCCATTTTCTAATGACATGTGTCACTATTATAGTATCATACCGAGTAGTTTCACTGTCTTAAAAATCCTCTGTGCTCCACCTGTTCATACCTCCCTCCCCACTAACTCCTGGCAACCACTGGTCTTTTTGCTATCTCCATAGTTTTGCCTTTTCCAGATGTCATATAGTTGGAATCATAAAGTATGTAGCTTAAGGTTAGCTTCTTTTCTTTCTTTCTTTCTTTTCTTTTCTTTTCTTTCTTTTTTTTTTTTTTTGAGACAGTCTTGTTCTGTTGCCCAGGCTGAAGTTCAGTGGCGCTATTTAGGCTCACTGCAACCTCTGCCCCCCCCGGTTCAAGTGATTCTCCTGCCTCAACCTCCCAGGTAGATGGGATTACAGGCATGTGCTACCATGCCAGGCTAATTTTTGTATTTTTAGTACAGGTGGGGTTTTCCCATGTTGGCCAGGCTGGTCTCGAACTCCTGACCTCAGGTGACCCACCCACCTACCTACCTTGGTCTCCCAAAGTGCTGGGATTACAGACATGAGCCACCATGTCCAGCCTAGATTAGTTTCTTTTACTTAATAATATGCATGTAAGTTCCTCCATGCCTTTTCATTCCTGTTAGCGCGTTTATTTTTTAGCACTGAATAACATTCCATTATCCGAATGAATTAATACCACGGCTTGTCTTTTTACTCATTGCAGGACATTTGGTTGTTTCTAGGTTTTGGCCATTATGAATAAAGCTACTATAAACATCTGTATTCAAGTTTCTGTGTGGACATAAGTTTTCAACTCCTTTGGAGAAATTTCAGAGATCATGACTGCTGGATTATATGGTAAGAGGATATTTAGTTTTTTAAGAAACTGCTAAAGTCTTTGAAAGTGGTTGTACCAGTTTGCATTCTCACCGCCAGTGTGTGAGAGCTTCTGCTGCTCCATACCCTCGCCAGCATTTGGTGCAGTGTTCTGGATTTTGGCCATTCTAACAGATGTGTAATGGTATCCAGTTGTTGATTTTATTTGCATTTCCCTGATGACATATGATGATATGATGTGGAGCATCTTTTCTTCATATGCTTTGTCATCTGTGTATCTTCTTTGCTGAGGTGTCTGTTAAGGTCTTTGTCTATTTTTTAATCGGGTTTCTTTTTTTCTTTTTTCTTTTTTTTTTTTTTGAGATGGAGTTTCGCTCTTGTCGCCTGGGCTGGAGTGCAATGATGCAATCTCGGCTCACTGCAACCTCTGCCTCCTGGGTTCAAGTGATTCTCCTGCCTCAGCCTCCTGAGTAGCTGGGATTACAGGCAGCCGCCACCATAGCCGGCTAATTTTGTATTTTTCGTAGCAATGGGGTTTCACCGTGTTGGCCAGGCTGGTCTCGAACCCCTGACCTCAGGTGATCTGCCTGCCTCAGCCTCCAAAGTGCTGGGATTACAGGTGGGAGCCACCATGCCAGCCCAGTTTCTTTTTCTTACTGTTGAGTTTTAAGAGTTCTTTGTAAATTTGGAACACCAATTCCTTAACAGATATGTCTTTTGCAAATGTTTTTTTCCCAGTGTGTAGCTTCCCTTCTCATTCTCATGACAGTGTCTTTCACGCAGCAGAAATGCTTAATTTTAATGAAGCCTGGCTTATCAATTCTTTCTTTCATGGATAGTGGCTTTGGTCTTGTATCTAAAAGCCATTGCAAAACCTAGTCATCTCAATTTTCTTCTGTGTTATTCTAGGAGTTTCCCAGTTTCACATCTTATGTTTAGGTCTGTGGTCCACTGTATTACTTCTTGTGGGTGGTGTAAAGTGTGTGTCCAGATTCACTTTGTTGTATGTGCATGTCCAGTTGTTCCAGCACCATGTGTTGAAAAGACTCTCTTTTCTCCATAGTATTGACTTCGCTCCTTTGCCAAAGATCCATCAGTTATACTTATGTGGGTCTACTTTTGGTCTCTCTATTCTGTTCCATTGATCTATTTGTCTATTATTTTGCCAATACCACATCATCTTGATAACTTTATAGTAAGTCTTGAAGTTGGGTGGTGTCAGTCACCCAACTTTGTTTTTCTCCTTCAATACTGGATTGGCTATTATGGGTCTTTTGCCTCTGCATATAAATTTTAGAATCAGTGTGTATCATGATTTACACAAAGTAACTTGCTGGGATGGACATTGTATGAAATCGATAGAACCAGTTGGGAAGAACTGACATCTTGACAATAATTGAGTCTTCCTATCTATGAACATAGAATATTCTTCATTTATTTAGTTCTTTGATTTCTTTCATCAGCATTTTGTAGTTTTTCTCAAATAATGCTTGTAAATATTTTGTTAGATTTATCTCTTAAGTATTTCATCTTTTGGGTGTGCTGGTACAAATGATATTGTGTTTTTAATTTCAAATTCCACTTGTTTATTGCTGGTGTATAGGAAAGCAATTGACCTTTATACATTAACCTTAAATCCTGCAACCTTGCTGTAATTGCTTGTTAGATCCAACAGTTTTTGGTTGATTCATTTTGATTTTCTAGATAGACAATCATGTCATCTGTGAACAAAGACAGTTTTACTTATTCCTTTCCATCTGTATACCTTGTATTTCCTCTTCTTGTCTTGCTGTATTAGCTAGGACTTTCAGTACAGTGTTGAAAGGCATGGTGAGAGGGAACATCCTTGACTTGCTCCTGATCTTAGTGGTAAAAAAGCTCCGAGTCTCTCACCAGTAAGTGTGACGTTCGCTATAGGTTTCTTACAGATATTCTTTATCAAGTTGAGGAAGTTCTCCTCTATTCCTAGTTCACTGAGTGGTTTTTTGTTTTTTGTGTTTTTTTAACTATAAGTGGGCATTGAATTTTGTCAAATTCTTTTTCTGCATTTATTGAGATGACCATGTGATTTTTCTTCTTTAGTCTGTTGATGTGATAGGTTTTACATTAACTTTACATTACTTTTACATTACATTTACATTAACTGATTTTTGAATGTTGACTCCAACTTGCATGCCTTCGATAAATTACACTTGGTCATGGTATATAATTTATACATTGTTGGATTTCATTTGCTAATTTTTAAAGCATTTTTACATCTGTGTTCATGAGAGATATTGGTCTGTAGTTTTCTTTTCTTGCAACATCTTTGTCTGGTTTTGGTGTTAGGGTGACGCTGGCCTCATAGAACGAGTTAGGAAATTTTCCCTCTGCTTCTATCTTCTGAAAGAGATTGTAAAGAATGGGTAAAGTTTCCTTTTAAAATACTTGTTAGAATTCCTCGGTGAACTCATCTGGACTTGGTGCTTACTGTCTTGGAAGATTATTAATTGTGAATTCAATTGTTCAATTTCTTTAATAGGTATAGGCCTATTCTTGGCTCACTGCACCTCTGCTTCCTGGATGCAAGCGGTTCGGTTCGCCTGCCTCAGCCTCCCGAGTAGCTGGGATTACAGGCACATGGCACCACACCCGGCTAATTTTTTTTTGTTTTGTTTTTTAGTAGAGGCAGGGTTTTGCCATGTTGCCCAGGCTGGTCTTGAACTCGTGAGCTCAGGCAATCTGCCAGCCTCGGCCTCCCAAAGTGCTAGGATTACAGGTGTGAGCCACTGCGCCCAGCCTTTAGATTGTTTGTTTCTTCTTACATGAATTTTAGCAGACTGTGTCTTTCAAGGAATGTCTCTTTCATCTAGGTTATCAAATTTGTGAGTGTAGAGTTGTTCATAGTATTCCTTCATGTTTTTTTTTAATGGCCATGAGATCTGCAGTGATGTTCCCTTTTTCATTTCTGATGTTAACAATTTATGTCCTCTCTTTTTTATTCTTAGTTTGCCTGTCTTTTATTTTATTTATGCTTTCACAATATCGGCTTTTCAAACCTTCAAAATCAGGTTTTCTTGATTTTGTCTGTTAATTTTCCGTTGTCAGTTGCATCTCAATTTCTGCTCTAATGTTTATGTCTTCTGCTTACTTTGGATTTCATTTGCTCTTCTTTTTTTTTAGTTTCTTATGGAGGAAGTTTAGATGATTGATTTGAGAGCTTTCTTCTTTTTAAATATTTGCATTCAGTGCTATAATTTGCCCTCTAAGCACTATTTTGGTGCATCTACAAATTTTGATAAGCTGTACTTTCACTTGTATTTAGTTCGGAATATTTTTAAATTTCTTTTGAAATTTCTTCTCTGATTCTTATGTTATTTAGAAGTGTATTGTTTAATTTCCAAGTACTTGGGAATTTTCCAGTTATCTTTCTGTTGTTGATTTCTAGTTTAATTCTATTGTGGTCTGACAGCAGACATTGTGTGATTTCTATTCACTGAAATTTGTTAAGATGTGCTTTATGTCCCAGAATGCTATCTTGGTGAACTTTCTTTATTTTTTCCTTTCCTTTTCTTTTTTTTTTTTTTTTAAGACAGAGACTCGCTGTGTCACCCAGGCTGGAGTGCAATGGCGTGGTCTTGGCTCACTGCAACCTCTGCCTCCTGGGTTCAAGCAATCTCCTGCCTCAAGCCTCCTGAGTAGCTGGGATTACAGGCATGTGCCACTATGCCAGGCTAATTTTTGTATTTTTAGTAGAGATGGGGTTTCGCCACATTGGCCAGGTTGGTCACGAACTCCTGACCTCAGGTGATCTTTCCATGTGACCTTGAGAAGAATGTCTATTCTGCTGTTGTTGGATGAGGTAGTCTATAGATGTCCATTATATCCAGTTGATTGATGGTGTCATTGACTTCAACTGTATTCTTAACTTATATTCTGCCTCCTGGATCTGTCCACTTTTGATAAAAGGGTATTGAAGTCTCCAGCCAAAATAGTGGATTCATCTACTTCTCCTTGCAGTTCTGTTGCTTTTTGCCTCACCTATTTTGATGCTCTCTTAGGAGCATAATTAAGGATTGTTATATCTTCTTGGAGAATTTATCTCTTTATTATTGTGTAATGCCCTCTTTATCCATGATAACTTTCCTTGCTCTGAAGTCTACTCTTTCCAAAACTAATATATCTATCCTTGTTTTCCTAATTAGTGTTACTGTGTTATATCTTTCTCTATACATTTACTTTAAATCTATCTAGATTCTTATATTTAAAGTTTGTTTCTTGTAGACAACATGTAGTCAGGTCTTGTTTTTCAATTCACTTTGACAATCTCTGTCCTTTAGTGGGTGCATTTAGGCTGGGCATGGTGGCTCACACCTATGATCCCAGCACTTTGGGAAGCTAAAGCAGGAGGAACACTTGCATCTGGGGGTTTGAGACCAGCCTGGGGACCACAGTGAGACCCCCATCTCTATGAAAAATAAAAAATTAGCCCTGCATAGTGGTGCACACCTGCAGTCCCAAGTACTCCGGAGGCAGAAGTGGGAGGACTGCTAAAGCTTTGGAGGTCAAGGCTGCAGTGAGCCGTGATTGTGCCACTGCACTCCAGCCTGGGTGACAGAGTGAGACCCTGTCACAAAATAATAATAAAATAATGATAATAATAATTATTTTTAAAATGGGTGCATTTAGGCCATTGATATTCAAAGTGATTATTGATGTAGTTGAATGAATATTACCATATTTATTGTTGTTTCCTATTAGTTGTCCTGGTTCTTTGTTCTTATTTTGTCTTCTGCTCTTTTTCTTCCTTTTGTGTTTTAATTGAACATTTGATTATTCCATTTTCTCTCCTTTTAAGCATATCAGTTTTATTCTTTTACTTTTTTAGAAGTTGCCCTAGAGTTTGCAATATACGTTTACAACGAATCCAAGTCCACTTCAAATAACGATACCAGCTGGGTGCAGTGGCTCATGCCTAGTCTCCCATTGCTTTGGAAGGCCAAGGTGGGAGAATCACTTGAGCCCAGGAGTGAGCCATGTTGGTGCCACTGCACTCCAGTCTGAGAGTGACCCCATCTCAAATAAAACAAAAAATCCAAAGAACACACACACAAACAAACAAACCCCAAACAACACTGTATCGCTTATGGGTAGTACAAGTAACCTAAGATAACAAAATAATTTAATTCCTCCCTTCCATCCTTGGCATCATTGCTGTCATTCATTTCACTTATACATAAGCATATACAATTAAATACATTGCTGCTATCATTATCTTGAACAGACTGATATCTATCAGATCAATTAAGAATGAGAAAAATAAGGCCAGGCACGGTGGCTCATGCCTGTAATTACAGCACTTTGGGAGGCCGAGGCAGGTGGATCACCTGAGGTCAGGAGTTCAAAACCAGCCTGGCCAACATGGTGAAACCCCAACTCTAATAAAAATACAAAAATTAGCTGGGCACGGTGGTGTGCCCCTGTAATCCGAGTTACCCAGGAGGCTGAGGTAGGAGAATAGCATGAACCCAGGAGGCAGAGATCAGAGCACTGCACTCCAACCTGGGCAACAAAGCGAGACTCCATTTCAAAAACAAACAAACAAACAAACAAACAAACAGACAAATAAGAAAAATAAAGGTTTTTGTTTCACCTTCACTTGTTCCTTCTCTGATGCTTTTCCTTTCTTTATGTTGATCCCAGTTTTTGATTTGTATAATTTTTCTTCTTTCTAAAGAACTTCTTTTAACATGTCTTGCCAGGCAGTTGTATAGGAAAAAAAAATTTTCTCAATTTTTGTTTTTCTGAGAGTCTTTACTTCTTCATGTTTGAAGGATAATTTTTCAGGGTACAGAATTCTAGGTTGGTGGTTGTTTTCTCTCAACACCTTAAGTATTTTAGTGCATTCTCTTCCTGTTTGCTTTGTTTCTGAAGAGAAGTCAGATATAATTCTTACCTTTGCTCTTCTGTAGGTGAGATGTTTCTTCCCTCCGGCTTCTTTCAATATTTTCTTTATCTTTGATTTTCTATAGCTTGAATATGATATGCCTGGGTGTGTTTTTGGGGCATTTATCCTGCTTTGTGTTCTCGGAGCTTCTAGAATCTGTGGTTTGGTATCTGATCTTAATTTGAGGGAAATTCTCAGTCATTATTCTTTCAAATCTTTCTTCTTTTCCTTTCTCTCGTTCTTCTCCTTTTTATATTTCCATTTACACTGTTTGTAGTTGTCTTGCAGTTCTTGGATGGTCTGTTCTATTTATTCCAGTCCTTTTTCTGTTTTCTTTTCAGTTTTGAAGGTTTCTATTGAAATACGCCCAAGCTCAGAGATTATTTTCTTAGCCATATCCAGTCTACCAATAAGCTCATTGAAGGCGTTCTTTTTTCTGTCACAGTGTTTTTTATCTCTAGCATTTCTTTTTAGTTCTTAGAATTTCCATCTCTCTGCTTACATTGCCCATCTGTTCTTGCATGCTGCTTACTTTATCCATTAGAGCCCTTAGCATTCTGGTCATGGCTGTTTTACATTCCTGGTCTGATCATTTCAACATCCATGTCATACCTGAATCTGGCTTTAATGTTTGCTCTGTCTGTTTGGAATTTGTTGTTTTGTCTTTTAGTATGCCTTGTAACTTTTTCTTCAAAGCCTGGCATGGTGTCTTGGGTAAAAGGAACTGTTGTAAATGGGCCTTTGGTGATGTGGTGGTAAGGCATCAGGCAATTGGAAAGTGTTCCACAGTCCTATGGTTTCGTCTCAATCTCTAAGGGAGCCTATGCCTCTGGACTGTGAACTTCACACCTGCTTCTCGGTACCCCCTTCTCTCCTGTGGGTGGGACAGGAAGATTTGAGTGGGATCCAGTTGGGTATTTCCCTTCCTCCAGGTCAGTTAGGCACTGATAAAACCCCAGTAGTTTAGGCACTGGTAAAATAGTTTCTCTTGAGGGCAGACCTTGTTAAGAAGAACAGAATGTTTTTATGTATTCCAAAATGGCTCCTTTCCCCCTCCCTGTGCTGGAAACATGAGGGATTTTTCTCCAATATTCAATGTGAGCACCAGGTCAAGCTCTTGGGGGTAAAACTCACAAAAGCGTAGGACTCTCCCATCCCCATGACTCAGTCTTAGAGGTTTTCACTCTTAGAGTTATCCACACTGAGCCTCCAGCATTAGTCAATTATAGTGTAAGTTTTCCTACCCTGGCCCTGGTTCCCACAGTTTCTGCTCTGGTCTGTTGTGATTCTCTGTATTCACCTGCCTGTCCCTTCAACTTGGGAGCAGTGGTTTGCCCTGTAACTTCTCTTCTCTTATGGATCTAAGAAGAGCTGTTGCTTTTTCAGTTTGTTCAGACTTTATTTATTTATTTATTTATTTGAGACAGAGTCTGGCTCTATCACCCAGGCCGGAGTACAGTGGCATGATCTCGGCTCACTGCCACTTCTACCTCCCAGGCTTAAGCAATCCTCCCACCTCAGCCTTGGGAGTAGCTGGGACCACTGGTGTGCACCATCATGTCTGAGGAATTTTTGTGTTTTTTGTAGAGACGGGGATTTACCATGTTGCCCAGACTGGTCTCAAACTCCTGGGCTCAAGTGATCTGCCTGCCCTGGCCTCCCAAAGTACTGAGATTACAGGAGTGAGCCAGCATGCCTGGCCCAGCTTTTTACTTTTTGTTAGAATAGTGTGGCGACTTCCAAGTTTCTTATTTGCTGGGATGGAAACTGGAAGTACTTTTCTGCCGCCTCCTCCTCCTCCTCCTCCTCCTCCTCCTCCTCCTCCTTCTTCTTCTTCTTCTTCTTCTTCTTCTTCTTCTTCTTCTTCTTCTTCTTCTTCTTCTTCTTCTTCTTCTTCTTCTTCTTCTTCCTCTTCTTCTTCTTCTTCTTCTTCCTCTTCTTCTTCTTCTTGAACACTTCATAGGTGCTGTCCTTTTCCTCCATCCAGCCCCCCAAACATTAGTCTCTCTTCTTCCTAGTATCTAGGATGCCACCTGGAAAGAATGTGTGCTGGGACTAGGGACACCTGGGGTCTATCTGATGGGCAAGGCTAAAAGGGAAGTGGCTCAAGATGGCATCTAGAGAACTCAGTCTTTACCTGTACCTGATATTTAGTGAGGAAGTCATCACTTCATAGTAATAAGAATCATAACCATGACTTCTGGAGTGTATACAATATGTCAGCCACTGTTTTAATTGCTTTTAATGTAAAAGCTAATTTATTCTTCTCAACAACCCCATGTGGTTGGTACTAATATTATTACCATTTAGAAATGAGGAACCAAGCCCGGAAAGACGAGATCATTTGTCTAAAATGTCACCACTGTGCTTGCCAGAGAGAACAGTCCTATCTTGGAGAGTCCTTGACTTAGAGGCTCTTCGGCTTCTATCATCAACACACTTTGAAATGCTGCATTCTCACCCTGATTGACCTCTTGTGGTCTCAAAATAGTGCATCAACTACAAATTCCTCTTTTATCTTGGCGGGTGTTTGCCTGCCAGGGCAGCCACTCACCTCCAGACTTCTTGTCTCAAGGTCCTCTGTAGACATAAGAATTATGCCTTCTCATTAGGCAGTACTTTCAAAGCTAGATTCAGGCAAAATGGCCCATCTACCTAGAGCCGTTTGGCCTTCTGGAAATGACAGCTGCTTACCTTTTTTTCAGTGCCAGAGGACCACAGTAATATGGTCCTATAAAGGCAATCTGTAAGATACTGTTTAGTTTTACCACTTTACAAAATATCTACTCCCCTCCTCCACCACTCACACTCTTGAAAAAAAAACCAAAAAAAAAAAAAACCAAAAAACCCCAAAAAAAAACCAGTTCCCCTCCCACAGGTTTTAGTGTTGGAGCTGTTCCTACCTAGCCCTGGGGAACTGGGGTAATGATCTTTGTACCTTGCAGGGATGTCACTTATCTAAGATTCTGGAAAAAGGGAACTAGTAATAAATTATGTAAAGGCTTCACGAACTGAACCTCAAAGTTCTTTTGGGACCAAACCTCTCTGCTCCCAAATCATGGAGCAGGAGGAGTGTGGGGCTGGGCGTAGAGAGTGGCAACAGAAGCTGTGAGCAGGACCAGGGCCTAGGACAAAATGGAAATGTGGGGCCCCTTGTTAAAAAATGATCAAGAACTTCAAGATAACATCAACATGGCATTAATCCAAATATGGAGCCGTTCTAAATGCGGGCCTTGTGTGAACACAGGTGATGTGCTCACGGAGTCGGCTCTGGCAGTAGGGGGCCCTCCTGGCACTTTGGGACGCATCTGAAACACTTGCAAAAATGATATAGTGTTTGTAAAACAAGACGGAGCTCGACTGCGTAGTATATGAGGCTATTTTCTTTTTCTTTCTTTTTCTTTTTCTTTTTTCTTTTGAGACTGAATTTTACTCTTGTCGCCCAGGCTGGAGTGCAATGGTGTAATCTCAGCTCACTGCAACCTCCACCTCCAGGGTTCAAGCGATTCTCCTGCCTCAGCCTCCCAAGTAACTGGGATTACAGGCACCCACCACCACACCTAGCTAATTATTGTATTTTTAATAAAGACGGGGTTTCACCATGTTGGCCAGGCTGGTCTCGAACTCCTGACCTCAGGTGAGGCACCTGCCTCGGCCTCCCAAAGTGTTGGGATTATAGGCGTGAGCCACCGTGCCCAGACATAAGAGGCCACTTTTCATTGTGGCTCAGATAACTCTGAACTGTGGCATATTCCAGACAGAGGTATAATAGGACTAAGCACGGAATGTCCTAAGGGAAAGTCTCCAGGTTTTTGAAGACCACATCATGGCAATAATGGCCTAGCACAGCAATTCCTGCTTCACGGCGAGGAAGCGGAGGTTAAGGGGCAAATAGAGTATGAAAAAGTACATTTATTAATTTAATCACAAAAACATGGAAAGTAAAACCCCTAAAAGTCTTCTTGGCCCATTCAGATGCAGAAAAGGTAGGGTGAGAAAGCATTGTGCAGGGTTGGCTTAGAGAAGACTGAGGAACGTGAGAAACAGTGCCTTAGCTTTTTATGTTTACTTTTTAAAAAAGAACAGCAACGCAAGGAGAAACATTTGGGAGATGCTTATCAATGTAAAAAACATCTGGAAATGGGAAATAGCAGATGCAGATGATTTTGTTCTAAGGGAGGATTCTGCTCCTAAATTTCTCTAGGAGACCCCACACAGCAGAATGGAAGCTTCTGGTGACCAGTCTTCCACTTCCCTTGCAGAGGAGACATTGATCACCATGAAGACAGGCCGTAAGCAAAAGCTGGGGACAGAAATGTTTGGGGTTGTGTACCAGGCCGTTGTTTCTAGGTACCTCTGCAGGATCTCGAAGGACTTCCCTGAGATCACCAAGGGACAGAAATTCACATTGCACACCTCCGTGGGTCACCATTCACATTTCAGTCTGCTGGGGAACGGTACTCCAGGGTGCCTTTCACACGGTCTACAATGGGGGATGTGTAGTGTGACTCAGTATTTTCCCTCTCTGTGTTTGATAGATGTCTCTGGCATTCTATAAAACAATGGCTTTTTCACAGGTGGTCCTGGCACCTCCACTGGACTTCAGTGGGGTACTCCCTGCTCTATCGCCTGTCTTCCTGCTATGACTGGATACAGGCTGGTAAGAGAAGGGTGAGCATGTCATTCTGCGTTCTTTTCCCTTTTCTGCTAACTCACGAAGCTCTCCAGTGAATCGCCATGAGCAGATGAGACTAAATTAGAACAAAATCCCTCCACTCCAGAGACTGAAGCTAGGTCTTCCTGAAAAAGTATTTAATATAGTTTTAATGCTCATATAATCCTTAAATCTGGCTAATTTTTAAGAACCTTCCATTTGCAAGATTACATTTACGACTTTCTCTCAGTGCCTCGATTTTCTCATCTGTAAGATGGGCTGTAATATAATGGGTTATTGAGAGCATCATATGAATTAATATAAGAAAAGTCCTTCTGTCAAGTACTAAGTGTTATTATTAAATAAGAAATGTAATAAATAAGCACGTACAATGATGGTTTTTTTTCTTTTTCTTTTTAAATAAGATGGGGTCTTGCTACGTTTCCCAGGCTGGTCTCGGACTCTGGGGCTCAAGTGGTCCTCCCACCTTGGCCTCCGAGGGATTACTGGGATTGCAGGTATGAGCCACCACACCTGGCCTACAATAATTGTGAAATCAAAAAGATCACTTGTAATACTGGTTTTGTAGTAGCACTGGTGCCTTCCATAGGGCAATGTTTTGGCCTGTGGATGAAATGTTGAGTATTACTCTCTAAAAGCAGGCTCCTGACTGACGCGAAAGTCATCATGCCTTGTGTCCGCATGAGCAGATTCTTTCCTGCCTTCAAAGAAAAATGAGAAGAAAAGAATTGATTTCTTCTGTGGAGTTGGACCCTTTCCAGAACTTCATGGCTATGTTTTAAATTGATGAATGGCTGACTGCCGGCGGAGACCCTGACAGGCTGGGACTGCTGGGATGTTAAAATAAAATGATAGAAAATGAAGACAATTCAGCTTGAGTTTCCACAGGGCTATTTGATCCGACCAGAATCCTTTCCAGAGCAAACGAGGCCAGAGTGAGCCAACACCTGTAACAACATCGCTGTGTCCCTGCCCGAAGGGTGGCCACTGGAGGCAGAAGGGAAATAAGGAGTCTGTGGGGCAGACAAAGGAAAGACACAGGCCTGGGGACCCAGCTGCCTCATGCCACCTTTGAAATGACAATGGGGATTTTAAAAACCGACTGCAATTTAAAACAGGGAAAGCAGAGTCTCCCTACCTGTAAGGTGATGCTTCGGGTGGGGCCAGTCCCTTCAGGACTTATCTGTGTTGCAGCTTTGTCACCCCCTGGGGCCTTGGGCCTGATTTCTCTTGGGAGGCTGCCCTCCAGGTGGCTGTGCCAGACAGCAGCGGGCTCCAAACTGAGGGAGGTGAACTCATCTTCATAACACTAGATGCTGAAAATCTGACACTTTATCCATAGCAGGTAAATAACTTAAAAAGATTATTTTAAATAACAAAATAAAATAAAAATAATACCCTTTGGGAGGCTGAGGCAGGTGAATCACCTGAGGTCAGGAGTTCGAGAACAGCCTAGCCAACATGGCGAAACCCTGTCTCTACAAAAATACAAAAGAAAATTAGCCAGGCGTAGTGACGGACCCCTGTCATCCCACCTCTTAGAAGGCTGAGGCAGGAGAATCGCTTGAACCTCGGAGGTGGAGGTTGCAGTGAGCTGAGATCATGCCACTGCACTCCAGCCTGGGTGACAGAGCAATACTCCGTCTCAAAAAAAAAAAAAAAAAAAAAAGTAATAAAAGTAATACATGTTGGAAGAAAGTTTAGAAAATATAGAAAAGTAACAAAAAGAAGATATTATTCATGTCTCACTACCTATAGCCAACATTTGTTAAAAGTTTGGTATGTTTTCTTCCAGACTTCAACAAAAACACCCAGAGAGCTATGCTTTAAAAAGTAGTCATGACTATGTCTTACTTAATATTATTTTATAATCATTCTACGTGGTATGATGACATTTTATAGACACAGTTGAATGGCTGTGTAATTCTATCAAATACATGGATTATTAGTTAATTTTCTTTTTAATGAAAGGATATTTTGACTATTTTACTTTTTACTAGTATAAATAATGCTACAATGAGCACTTCTTAAATAACTGCGTTTTGAGATGTAATTCAGGTATCATAACATTTACTTTTTATGGAGTACGATGCTGTAGATTTTAGCATATTCGCAGTTGTACAACTATCATCACCATCTCATTCCAGAATATTTTTATCACCCTAGAAAGAAATCCCGTACCCATTCCTCCCTCTCTCCAGCCCCTGACAACAACTAATCTATTTTCTATTTCTATGGATTTGTCTATTCTGAACATTTCATGTAAATGGAACCACAAAATAGGTGACCCTTTGTGTCTGGCCTCTTTCACTGATCACAGTATTTCCAAGGTTCACTCATGTTATCACAGGTGTCAGTACTTGATTCCTTTATATGGCCAAATAATATTCCATCACGTAGATGTACCACTTTTGTTTACCCATTCACCAATGAGCGGACATTTAAAGCTTCTCTTTCACCTTTTGGCTATTACGAACATTGCTGCTCTGAATATTTACATATGAGGCTTTTGTTGTTTTTTTTTGAGACAAGTTCTTACTCTGTCACCTAGGCTAAAGTACAGCAGCATGATCTTGGCTCACTGCAACCTCCACCTCCCTGATTCACGCAATTCTCCTGCCTCAGCCTCCCAAGTAACTGGGATTATAGGCGCCCACCACCATACCTGGCTAATTTTTGTATTTTTAGTAGAGATGGAGTTTCACCATGCTGGTCAGGCTGGTCTCAAACTCCTGACCTCAAGTGATCTGCCTGCCTCAGCCTCCCGAAGTGCTGGGGTTATAGGCATGAGCCACTGCACCTGGCCAATGTACAAGTTTTGTGTGGACATGTTTTCACCAATCTTGAGTATAAACCTAAGAGTGGAATTACCAGCCGTGTGGTGACTCTGTGTTTAGCCTTCTGAGGAACTGCCCAGCTGTTTTCCAAAGCGGCTGCACCATTTTGCATTTCCACCAGCACTGTGCGAGCTTTCCAGTATTTTCACAACACTTGCTGTTTTCCGTTTTAATTTTTTAAATATCCATCATAGTGGGTGTGAAGTGGTATCTCATTGTAGCTTTTATTTTCATTTTCCTGGTGACTAGTATGTTTAGCATCTTCTCATGTGCTTCTTGGATGTTTGTGTATTTATCTTCTTTGGAGAAATGTTTATTCAAATTGTGTGCACAGCTTAAAATTATGTTATTTTTCTTTTTATTGTCAAGTCACAAGAATTCTTTCTACATTCTGGATAAAAATCCCTTATCAGAAATATGGAGAAAATGCAAACATTTTCTCCCATTCTGTGGGTTGTCTTCTTACTTTCTTTATGGTGTCTTTTGATGCACAAAAGTTTTACATTTTGATGAGGTCTGATTTATCTATTTTTTTCTTTAGTTGCTTGAGCTTTTGGTGCCCTATCTACAAATCTATTATCTAGACCATGGTCACGAAGATCTACACCTTTGCTTGCTTCTAAAAGATTGATAATTTTTGATTTTATATTTAGAGCAAAGTCTGCATCACATGGAAACATCTAGGACAGGGAGACTTTGCTGACTTAAATGGTATGAAAATTTTGATATAGTCAAATCACTTTCCAAAGTGGTTGCACCAATTTGCATGCTTATTAGCAAATGAGAGAGCCCATTTCATTGTATACTGTAAAGCTTTTTTAAGGTTCCTATTACTCTTGTTAGACTAGATATGACCAAATTCTTGCTATGGATCCCCCAACTTTACCTTTCATTCTTTTCTGACCTAAGTTTCTTAGGCATTAAGGTATTCAGCGATGAGTAGATATTTCTTGTGTCATCATAACTGATGTAATTGACTAAAATTGAGGTAGCCATAAAATGATTTAACTCATTGTTGAAAATAAACATCTATTGAGCATCTGTAGAGGGTGGGGGGAAGGGTGGAGGGGAGGGAAAGAGGGGATGGGGGTGCAAAGATGAATGAGACACAACCCCTAGTACGGAGAACACTTACGTTTGTCAGGAACACTTTTTTTTTTTTTTAAAGTACAATTTCCATTTTATTTTTCTCCAGAGAATAGTCTGTCTCAGCCTTTAAGGACTCAGCTCCTTACATGAGCTTTGGTGGGGGACGTGGGGCAGCACCCACAGGTCTAAATCGGGGAGGGGGTGTTCGGTCCTTGTGGGCTTCACAAAATCGATTCCTGACTACTTTGCTGTGAATTGCACAACTCACACAGTAATGCAGCTTCACACACAGCTTGGGAAGCACATAGCCATCGAAGATGCTCGCCTCAGAAATGTCCCTGACCGCTGCGGCCTCCACTATGTTTCGAATGACGAATTTCTTAATGGCCTTGTCCTTGGGCACGCATCGGGCACAGTTAGTGCAGCGAACAGGCTGCACATGGCCACGGCCCTTTTTGGCACGACCATTGTTCCTTCTTCTCTTTGTCATCTTGGACGTACGGACCGAAGAGAGCAAGGAACACTTTCATAGCTGTGTGCCTGGGGGTCCTCTCAAACAGCCCTGGTGTTACGTCAACAAGATGCCATCCCTGTTGTAATGGTGAAGAAATTGGCCCAGAGGTCAAATGAATTGTGCAAGGTCACATGGCTAATGAGGGAAAAGAGTCAGTCAACCAGTATTTACTGAGGACCCTCTATGTGCCATACATGCATCCAGAGATATAGTATTGAAAAAGGAGCCTCCATTCTGGTTGAGAAGAGACAGGCACAAACAGTCAAGAAACAGATAAGAAAGAATTGCATGAGGTGGGTAGAGGGACACAGTTTTACCTAGTGTATTAGGGTTCTCCAGAGAAACAGAGTAATAGTGCATGTATAGATAGAGAGAGAAAGATTTATTATAAGGCATTGGCTCATACAATTAAAGAGGCCGAGAAGTCTCACAAAGCCGGCAAGCTGGAGGCAGACGGTGTAGCTCCAATCTGAGTCTGAAGTCCTGAGAACTAGGAGAGCCGATGGTGTAAGTTGGAGTCCAAAAGCTGGCAGGCTTAAGACCCTGGAAGAGCAGATGTTTCTGCTGGAGTCTGAAAGTAGAAGAAGACTGATGTCTCAGCTCAAGGAAGTCAAGCAGAAGGAAATTATTTCTTAAGGGAGAGTCAACCTTTTTGGTCTATGCAGGTCTTCAACTGGTTGGATGAAAGCCACTCACATTAGGCAGACCAATCTGTTCTACTCAACCAATTCAAATTTTAATCTCATCCAAAGCACCCTCCCAGATACACCCAGAAAATATTTGACCAAATATCTGGGCACCCTATGGCCTAATCAAATTGACATAGACAATTAATATCACACCTAGGATTGCTGAAGGCTTCACTGAAATAGTGACATTTGAACTAAGAAACACGAATATTTGGGGAAGAGCTTTCTAGGTAGAGGGAATAGCAAGTTCTGAGGTGAGAGGAAACCAGAGTATTTTAGGGACAGCAAAAAGATCAGCATGTTTGGAAGAAAACAGCAAGGAGAGGATTAGTAGAGGAGGAAGGTGGCAGGGCCAGATTGCATGAGGTTTGTAGACCATGATTAGAAGTTCGCACTTCGGCCAGGCACGGTGGCTCATGCCTGTAATCCCAGCACTTTGGGAGGCTGAGGTGGGCAGATCACTTGAGGTCAGGAGTTCACGAAAGCCTGGCCAGCATCGTGAAACCCATCTGAACTAAAAATACAAAATTAGCCAGGGGTGATGGCATGTGCCTGTCATCCCAGCTACTCAGAAGGCTGAGGCAGGAGAATTGCTTGAACTCGGGAGGTGGAGGTTGCAGTGAGCCAAGATTGTGCCACTGCACTCCGGCCTGGGCAACAGAGAGAGACTCTGTCTCAAAGGAAAAAAAAAAAAAGTTTGCGCTTCATTCTAAGTAAAGTGGAATGGTTTTGGAGGGATATCAGAAAGATCAAGGTGATAAAATGAAAAGAGCACATCATGCATGTGGACAGGGAGACCAGTTACAAGGTCAAGATCACGGTACCTTGAAGTAGGGTGGGGCTCGAAAGGTGATGATGGTCAGAGGTTGGACACATTGTGGAAGCAGGACTTGTAGAATTTGTCAGTGAATTGAACGTGGAATGTGAGATTTATGGCAAATCAGATATTACTCCTAGATCTTGGTCTGAGCAACTAGGTGGATGTTGGTACTACATTTATCAACATGGAGAATTTTTGCTGGGGCTTTGGGGTGAGAAATGGAGTTTTGGAGAAAATTAGAAGTTATCTTTTGGCCTTGTTAATTTGGATTTGTTACTCTGACTAGAACCCAGGCCTTCTGTCTTAGTCTGTTGGGGATGCTATAACAAAATACCATAGACTGGGTGGCTTATAAACAACAGCAATGTATCACAGTTCTGGAGGCTGCGAAGTCCAACATCGAGGCACTAGCAGATTAAGGGTCTGGTGAGGATCCCCTTCCTCAAAGACAGGCTTCTTTTTACTGTAACCTCACATGGTAGAAGGGGTGAGGGAGCTCTCTCAGGCTTCTTCCCTAGGAGCAGGAATCCCATTCATGAGGGTGCCACCCCTCGTGACCTAAGTGCCCAGCAGAGACTCCACCTCCTAACACCATCGCTTTGGGAGTTAGGATTTCAACATATGAATTGGGGCAGGGGGTCATAACCATTCAACCCAGGTCATAACCAGTCTGCATATTCTGACCAGAACAGGTGTTTTTCCTACAAAGATACACTATTTATTCATTTACAATATGTTTATTGAGCCCCTGCTGTGTGCAGGGCTTGGTCTGAGATGCTGAGAAAACGGCACAGAACACAGCAGGGGCATTATCGATAATGGTGCCCCACAGAACCAGCAACTCTGGGTTGAGGCTCTGCTATGTGCTGGGCATTGTGCAGAATACAAAGTGAGTCAGACACATTCCCGGTGCTCCAAATGCTTTCAACTTAATTGGACAGTTTAGGCAGAGAGACACATGACAACTGATGGCCATGAATTAGTTCACAATACACTTATTGAATACACGTTATATTCCAGGCGCTGTGCTAAACATGCTACATTCTGAGACTACAAAGATGAGTTAGAATGCATTCCTGTCTCCCAAAAGCTCACCTTCATGTGGAGGAGAGATTTAGGCAAGCCCACGATTTCAGTTCCATGTGGTCGAGGTAGGACAGTATGGAAACACAGGTACGATGCTTAGCCGAGGTTACTGTCTGGCATTGGGGGAAACTACCCCGAACAGATCATACCTCAGCTGTGTCTTGCAGGATGAGGCAGACCGGAAGAAGACTGATGGCATTCCTGGCTAAGGGGACAGCTGCAAACAGGACAGTGGGGGACTTGGGGACAGGGGAGCAGAGCTGAGGGGCTCAGGATTCATCCTGTGAGTGACAGGGGCTACTCCTGGTTCTCAGCAGAGGGTGGGCTCTGTGGATGGGCTGGCTTGAGTTGTACAGCTTCGTATATGTGGATAACGGGCGGTTGAGGAGGAGGTGTGGGGGGACTGGAGGTGGCAATGCCAGCTAGGAGGATGTGCCCAAAGATGACAGCTAAGAGAGAAAGATGGGAGCCTGAGATGAACGACTAGTGGGGTTCAGTGGGGCAAGTAAGGGCCCTATGATCCTGCTGACCTCAGTAAGCAGGGAAGGTTTCACTAGGGAGGAAGGGTGGAGAAGGTTGGAAGGGAAATTGGAAGAAACTGGACCTAGCTCAAGAGGTTGTCAGAGAAGGTTGAAGGAGGGGTGTGATCCATGACAGTAACCAACAGACACTCCCCTCATTAGTCAACAATCCCTGATGTCATTTAATCCTCACAGCTGTGTTGTGGGCTAGGCACACACCCCATTTCAAAGGCAAGGAAATGAAGGGTTGGAGAGGTTGAGTAATGTGCCTACGGTCACAATGCGCAGTGGTGTGGGTTTTCAGGCCCTCCCTTTGTTTTACTCCCTGTTGTCTGGTATCTCCCCTGGCGGTGTGGTTTAGAACTGAGGCAGTGCCACCCCAGGGGCCAGAGTGCCAGCCTCCTCATAGCCCAGCGGCCCCTCCCTCCGGGGGCTGTGCATCACCCTCCCCTAAGGCTCCTCTCTTGCATTCCCTGAATCCCAGCAGGCGTGCCTGGCAGCCGTCAAGCTCATCACCTCTGAGATCAGAAAGGCTTGGAAGTAGACGCTGGGGGGCTGTAAGCTGAGGAAACGCACAGAGGAGCAGTTAAAGTAGCGCAGGGTGCCGAGCCTGCCTTTAATGGTTTGCAGCTGCAGCAAGCACCAGCTTCCCCGTGGGCTCTGCCCTGCTATGGGGGCTGGCTGGCTGTATTTCGCATCCCGACCAATTAGATCCCCATGTGTGCTGCAGGCGTGAAAAAATAGAAAGTGAATAATCCTTCATTCGCCTCTGCATGGCGAGCAGCTTTGATCCTCTCGGTGAGGTGGCCCTGTTCCATCAGAAAGTTCATCTCTTCTCAGCTTCCTTCTTTTTTTTTTTTCCCAGTTTCCTTGTCTCAAAATGGCATTAACCTCCACCCAGAGACCTATGAAATGACCACGATTCATCTTCAGACCCTTCTGATCAAAGCTGGGTTGGATTTTCTTCGCCTTCTCTCTTTTAAACTTCCGCTGTGCAGTCCCTCCTTTCTAACATTGGTTTGGTGCCAATGTTTCCAGGCTGAAATCAAAAGGAATAGTCTATTAATATCAGGCTCCTGTAACAAGGCCACCATTGTTTGCTTCATTTCAGAGTACCTATGGTCTTCTGGTGAGAAAGAGAGATCAGGAGCCTGAGTGTGGAGCCTGTGTGTGTGTGTGCGTGTGCATGCACGTGTGTGTGTGTGTGTGTGGTTAGATAAGCAATTTCAAAATGAGCAAAAATAGAAGGAATTGATCCTGGTTCATTTCAAATGCCTGCTAAATCTCAGTGACTCTGGCTATGGATTAAAACACTGATCACCCGTTTTGTTTCGGAAGCACCAAGGTCTTAGAGGCATGTTTGGTCAGAAGACCTACCTTAATGCTACAGGTTAGGTGGGGGAGCTGCTGCTGGAGGTGGTGTGGAAGGGTGGGCAGTGGAGGAGGAGTGGAGAGAGGAGCAGCTGGGGGTGTTGCTGGAGGAGGAAGCAGAGCTGGGGCAGAGCTGGTGTGGGTGTTTGTGCAGAGGAGGTAGAGGTGGGGTGGTGGGGTGCTGGAGGGGAGGGGATTAGTAGTCTTGGTGTGGAAGGCATGAAGAAGGTGGTGGAGGTGGCAGAAGCAGTGAAGGAGGAAGTAGAGGAGGCTCGGAAGGGTTGAGGGAGGTGAAGAAGGAGAAAGTGGAGGCAGGGGTTGAAGGGTGCTGGTGGTGGAGGTGTGGAGGAGATGGAGGAGGTGGTGGTGGCAGTAGACGAGGAACTAGAGGAGGGGATGGAGAGGATGAGGGAGAAAATAGTGGTGGGGGGAGATACTGGGTGAAGCAGACTTACTGAAAACAGAACACACTGCTGTCCATGCTTCCTTCACCCCATCCCAGTGATCCCACAACTGGGAAGACTCAAAAGGTTATCCCGGAAATCGCAGGGCAGGTTTAGGGTGGTCACTCCCAGCCGAGGCCTCTTTGGATAGCCCTTGTTGGAAGCAGCTCTGCCTGGATAGGAACTGCCTAGACATAGGTTTATATCATTCAGGTTTGTGACACAAACCATTACAGTGTAACCCTTCTGGAAGTGGGGGGTGGGGTGGGATCACCTGGGTCATCTACACAGAATGTGCCTGGGATTCGTGAGTGAACTGCATGGCTCAGTGAGAAAAATGAACGGGGAGTCCCAGGCCTGGGTGCCAACCCTGCCTCTGGTGAACTGCGTGGACTTCTCCACTTTACTTTCCAGTCTCCCATTGTGTGAAATGAGGTTGTTGAATTAGGAGTGCCGGCTCTAACAGACACTCTGTTTCTACCTAGGAGAAACTGTGTAACCATTAGCGCTTTGCTTGAGGTGGTTCCTGAGCTTTTAAGGATAGAGTCTTATTTTCCATTTTTCCTGACTGGTCCTTTTCTGAAGATAGGGAAGAGTGGGACTTAGTTTACCTTTTGACAGCCTTGGATAACTGGATGGGCTATATCACCCAGTGCCCATTACCCTTAGGCCATACCCCAAACCAAACCTAGACCAAAGTCAGACAGATTCTTGCCACACTTAACTTTGAGGAAAGGTCACAAGTTTGGATGAGAGGGTTCCAAAATGGCCTGATGGCTGGGCACAGTGGCTCGTGCCTGTTAATCCCAGCACTTTGGGAGGCGGAGGCAGGAGGATCACTTGAGGCTAGGAGTTGGAGACCAGCCTGGACAACATAGTGAGATCCCATCTCTATTATTTTATAAAAAGATAACCTGTTGTTACCTGTGACTACTCATTGCCAGAGACAAGAAATGCAAGTCCCAGTCCCAGAGTAAAGTCAGACTGTCAGGAGACCAGCCAGTGAGCAGCTGCATCCGTCTAGAAGAGACAGCAGAACTGGGCAGGGGAGGGTATGAGGCAGGGAGGGCGATTCTGGAGTAAAGTTTCTGCTGCTGATAATGAGTCATCCGCAGTTTCTCTGTTGCTTGCTGCCACACATTTTGAAGCCGTGGGGAAGGCTTTTAAAGGGTCAGAGCCAAGTTGTCCCTTTGGACAAGAAGTCAGTCCCAAGATGTCAGGATGGTTACTAGTCATGAACTTTTCCAAGACAAGATTGCTCAGGATACTGTGGTGTGGCAGGAACACTGAATTTAGAGGTTGGCATTGAGGGGCTGGGCATGGTGGTGTACTCCTGTAAGCCCAGCACTTCGGGAGGCCAAAGTGGGAGGATCTCTTGAGTCCAGGAGTTTGAAACGACCCTGGGCAACATAGTGAGACCTAGCCTCTACAAAAAATATCAAAATTAGCCAGGTGTGGTGGCATCTGCCTGTAGTCCCAGCTACTCGGGAGGCTGAGTCGGGAGGATTGCTGGAGCCCCATAGGTCAAGGCTTTAGTGAGCTGAGATCTGCATGCTCCAGCCTGGGTGACAAAGTGAGACCCTGTCTCAAAAAAAGGAAAAAAAAAATGATTGGCGTTGAGGCTTGGTTCTGAAACTTAGTTTTGAGACCTTGAGTATATCGCTTCTCCTATAAAGCCCAATTTCCTCATCCTCATTGTAATGGGAACAGTAACAATTTCAGCTTCTATGTTGCCCTGAGGGTAGGAGCACTTTGGGAACTGCTCAGTATTCTACACGTGTTCAAGACTTTTTGTTACTACAGCTCTCCATGACTTCTCTGACTTGCTGTGATGGGGCAGGTAGGAAGGAAGGTGAGCTGGGTGCAACTTCTGACACGCCTGAGCAGCCTGAAGCCACCACTGACTTAATGATGGATTTCCAACGGTCAGAGTGCTGCTTACAGACCTAACTGAAATGTTCTGTGAGGTTCACTGGCTGTAACCACGTCTGAATGCATCAAACGGTGTCATCACCCAGCTGAAGAGCCATGCCTTGAAAGCAGGAGACTCAATATTTCCTGAGTGTCAACTATACATCAGGCTAGCTGCGGCTCGCAATTAGTCACTATTCACTCCTGGAAGGTAGATATTATCATCCTTATTTTACAGCTGGGGAAATGGGGGCTCAGAGCGATTAAGTAACATGCCCAAAGTCACAGAATTGTTCAGTGAAAGAAACGTGATTCGAATCCAGTTCTGTCTGTAAATGTCTCCACTATACCATGTTGATGCTTTGCCAAGACAAGCTGAAATCTTTCTGTGATATATATATATATATATATTTTTTTTTTTTTTTTCTTTTTTTTTTTCCAGACAGAGTCTCCCTCTGTTGCCCAGGCTGGAGTTCTGTGGCGCGATCTCAGCTCACTGCAACCTCCATCTCCTGGGTTCAAATAATTCTCCTGCCTCAGCCTCCCAAGTAGCTGGGATTACAGGTGCCCACCACCACCTCTGGCTAATTTTTGTATTTTTAGTAGAGACGGGGTTTCACCATGTTGGCCAGGCTGGTCTCGAACTCCTGACCTCAGGTGATCCACCTGCCTCGGCCTCCCAAAGTGCTGGGATTACAGACATGAACCACTGTGCCCAGCCTGTGATGGATTTTTAAACAAGGTAATCATGGTCTGCCTGACTCTGGGCCACTAGAGTTGATTTTCCTTTTTCACACACAGTTCTCCTGTCCGCAGATGAACCATCAGGGAGGGCGGTGGAAGACATGCGAGGGAAAACCTGAATGCTGTTTTCCAGCGTTAATTCTCATTCCCAAAAAAGCAGAATCTGAAGGTACCTTACAAACAAACAAGTAAATAAAGCAATCGATAAAAGGACATTCCTGGACAAACTCAGAGGGAAAGGGTCCCTTTTTCTCGGTTTTGTCTGTTTGAGGGCTGGGGCAGAATCGCTCTAAAGCGTTGATAATGACCCACGCGTGATGGGTCTGGGTGGTCAGTGCTGGTGCAGAGAGACACTCGGGATATAGCAACCTTGGCAGCTTAGTGAAAGCGGCAAACGGCCCTTCCGTGTCCTGGGGCCTCAGCCACCTAAGAGTAACAGCCACCTAAGAGAACAGGAGCCCTCTCCTCATCCCTATGCCCAGCCTTGGCTGAAGTCTGAAGTCCTCTTAGACTTCAGAAATCCCTCAGTTATTGTGTGTTCCTTGGGCTGCATCTCTGGCCACTGACTTGGCATCTCCGCTGGGCTAAGAGACCTCTTGAGCTTAACGCATCCGAAACAAACTCTTGGCGACCGCACCACCACAGATGTGCTGCTTTCCCAGTCTTCTCCATGTTAGCAAATGTGCCACCATCACCTACACTCAAGACAAGATTGAAAACGTCCTTGGCTGGGCGCGGTGGCTCACGCCTGTAATCCTACCACTTTGGGAGTCCCAGGCAGGAGGATCACCTGAGGTCGAGAGTTTGAGACCAGCCTGACCAACATGGAGAAACCCCGTCTCTACTAAAAATACAAAATTAGCCAGGTGTGGTGGCGCATTCCTGTAATCCCAGCTACTCGGGGGGCTGAGGTGGGAGAATGGCTTGAACCCGGGAGGCGGACGTTGCGGTAAGCCGAGATCGCCCCACTGCACTCCAACCTGGGAAACAAGAGCGAAACTCCGTCTAAAAACACAAACAAAAACAAAAACTAAACAAACAAACCAAAAAAAGTCCTATCTGATTCGTCTCTGTCCTTTACAGCGCACATCCAGTCCATCAGCAAGTCATGCCAGCCTCACCTCTCCAACACACTCCACAGGCACCCCTCACTGCTTCCCTGCTCCCCACCTGGTCCCACACACTCTTCTCCGGGCTGGACCACGGCAGCAGCCTCTTGATTTATCCACCTGCTCTCGCATCACCACTCCTAGGCCATTCTCTACACGGCAGCCAGCGTGGTCATTTTGAAATGTGAAAAAATCACAACACTCCTCTACTTAGAAACCTCCAATGGCGGCTCCCTGATACCCATAGAATAAAATCCAGTCATCCTCACAGCCTGCAAAGCCCTCTGTGATCTGCCCTTTGCCCACCTCACTGACCAAGCTTCATGTGCTCTGCTTGCAGACTGGCCAGTTCCTCCGGGCCGTCTGCTGGAATATTGTCCCCAAGATCTCTGCAGGCTGGCATGTCCTTCCAGTTCAGTCTCAGCTTACATGAGGCCTTCTCAGAGAAGTCCTAACACCCGATCAAAAATAGCACCCCAGTCTCTAACTTCTTACCATATTTTATTTTCTTCCTGACACTTATCATTATCTGAAACTAACGTATTTGCTGTTTTATCTTTATGATCTGTCTCTGGCAACAGTATATACATGGTACAAGGGCTTATTTTGCTTATTGTTTTACCCTCTGCACTAAAACAGTGTCCACATCTGTGAGGACTCAGTGAACATCTGCTGAACGGGATGAATCTTAAAGCCTTCGACAATCATATTAAAAGATGAAACTCTTTACAATAAGAGAGAAAGCGATCATCTTTTCTTGGGCATTGGAAATACTGAGACACTAGGGGACAGAAGGCACCAAAAATTTAGAGAAGAGGGGCTTGTGACAAAACTGAAACAGGTGAGCTTGAGAGCATCAAGGAAGGACAAGGGTGGCTGTATGGACAGGTGGGAATTTGGTCTTGGTCTGTCTATGATGAATTTGGAGACTGCAAATGATAGAGTCAGAAGAAGAAAGTCACTCAAAGATCTGTGTAGAGTCCTTGGCTTTTAGCGTGGGCTTGACCACCAACTCTCTCTGGAATCTCAGGCCAGTTGTTTAGCCTCACTGAGTGTGGGCTTCTCAGGGCACTGGGCTGTGTGATCGCTGAGGTTTTGCCAACTGTGATTGTTCCATGCTCATTCGCCCATGGTTCATTCAATCACTCAAAGTATAACTTGAGCACTGTGTTCCTGAAATGGTGCTACGTGCTGGCATGCAGCAGAGGACAAGGCTTAGTCCCTCTCTTCATGGAGCTTCTAACACAGGAGACAAATAGCAAATAATTACGCAAATAAATCCGTCAGTTCAAATGATGATGGGAAGGAGAAGTGAAAGGTGCAATGAGAGTGCGTAAAGGGGTGTCTTATGGGGATTGGAGGGTCAGATAAGTCTATTCTTAAAAGAATGATATTTTCTTCTTTTTACAAATGTTCAAGCTTTGGGGAAAGGAGCTAAGGGAGCTCTGGAGAGTTTCTGGCCGGGCTCTGGCAGCGGGCTGTGCATTTGAGCAGATGCTTTCCCCCCACACAGTGATGGATTCTAAGGCTCCTTATACATGACATGGTGGGTCCTCCCGGAGTCAGGCAGAGAGCCCAGCAGGTTATTCCTTGGCCGGGGTGGGGTGGGGTGGGGAGAAGATGTTTTTGTTTGTTTGTTTGTTTTTGTTTTTGTTTTTTGAGACGGAGTCTCGCTCTGTTGCCCAGGCTGGAGTACAGTGGCGCAGTCACGGCTCACTGCAAGCTCTGCCTCCCGGGTTCACGCCATTCTCCTGCCTCAGCCTCCCCGGTAGCTGGGACTACAGGCGCCCGCTACCTCGCCTGGCTAATTTTTTTTTTTTTGTATTTTTAGTAGAGACGGGATTTCACAGTGTTCGCCAGAATGGTCTTGGTCTTCTGACCTCGTGATCTGCCTGCCTTGGCCTCCCAAAGTGCTGAGATTACAGGCGTGAGCCACCGCGCCCAGCCAAGGAGAAGTTTTTGATAGTGTGAAGAACCATTTTCTTCTGTGT
Organism: Macaca nemestrina; assembly: GCF_043159975.1. Classification (NCBI taxonomy): domain Eukaryota; kingdom Metazoa; phylum Chordata; class Mammalia; order Primates; family Cercopithecidae; genus Macaca; species Macaca nemestrina. The sequence continues at coordinate 4,086,169 of NC_092126.1, forward strand.
AGCAGATGAAGGTGAAACTGGGTGTTATCAACTTTTTATGCCAATCCCCTGACCTCACCCAGCCAAACTCTTATCAGTAGGCTGAGTACATAGAAGTGAGAAGTTGGGGGGCCGCCTACTAACCCATTTTGTAGTGCATATAAATCTTAGTACATGAATTTATTTGTATGAGAAATATCACTTTCTTTTGTTTAAAATTATCTTAAATCTTTCTTTATGCTTCCATCCTTCCAGGTGGAGGAAATTAAATTCCAGTCACGACTGAGGTCCTCTGCTCTGCTCCCCACACCAGGTCCCAGTGGAGGCTGAGAGCCCCTGGCCTTCCTACATGTGGCCTTCCCCACGCCTTGAGGGCCTGGCCACCTCCACCAACAAAACTCCAGGGCCCCCTCCTAGGCTGGGAGAAATTCCTCATCACTCTTCTGTCCTGGGCTACTTTAAAAGGTCCATCTAGGACACCCAGCATCATCTCTGCATTTTGGCGTCTACAAAATACAGCAAGAGATTTAATTTTCAGGTAGCATTTTGCTTACTGTCCTATAGAAACCCCTGATGCAGAACTGTCTAACTCTGTGGAGAGCTTGTGAAAATTCAGGAAAAACACACACAAAATCAGTACTTATTAAAAAATCATGGCCGGGCGCGGTGGCTCACGTCTATAATCTCAGCACTGTGGGAAGCCAAGACAGGTGGATCACCTGAGGTCAGGAGTTCGAGACCAGCCTGGCCAACATGGTGAAACCCCATCTCTACTAAAAATACAAAAATTAGCCGGATGTGGTGGCGCACGCCTGTAATCCCAGCTACTCGGGAAGCTGAGGCAGGAGAATCGCTCAAACTTCGGAGGTGGAGGTTGCAGTGAGCCGAGATCACACCATGACACCCCAACCTGGGAGACAGAGAAAAACTCGGTCTTAAAAAAAAAAAAAATTATTCTGCCATAGAAGTGGGACTCCACAGTCAGGGAAAACCTGTGTTTGTCTGAGTCCTGGCTTTGCCTGGGCAAGTGGCCACCTCTTTCAGCCTCATTTTTCTCATCTGTAAATCAGAACATTGTAGAGATTCCTTCATGGAATTGTTATGAGAATTTAATAAGATTCCCTGAAAAATGCTTAACACAGTGTCTGGCACATGACAAGTGCCCAGTAAATATTGTCTATGATTCACAGATACATCATGTTAGTGATGGTATGAGACGTACTATTCATTGTTACTGTCCAGCGTAGAGATCATGTATACAGGCTTTGCAGAGGGTGGCCCCCGGAGTGCCGCTGAGCCCTCCCCTCTTCCACCCACTGGGAATGGGGCTTGGTGAGGCGCGTAGCATTTTTCATCCTCCTTAAAGAACAGGTGCAAGTCCGGTCACGACTTCTCTCCATCAGCTTCTTGTCAAACCTGTAAAAAATCATCTGTCCTCCTTGGAAATTCCTACTTACTACATGGCAGCTTCTAAATTATACCTCTCTTGCTCAGGTACATCTTTTTCTTTCCTTTACTGCCCTGCCCCCACTTCTCCTCCAAAATACTACAGGCAAATATCATTTATATTGATTTTGTGAAGCTCCCTTCCCACGCATCGCCAGTCCCTGAAAGTCTGGGAAGCCAGCCTCTGATTATATGTTTCTCAAGCCTGAATCCAATTTTTGTTTGTTATGGAAACATTAAATCTTTTAAAAAAGAAGTCTTAAGTCTTTGAGACAAATATTGGTGTGGACTATTTTAAATATATATATATATATGTATATTTGAGACAGAGTCTTGCTCTGTCACCCAGGCTGGAATGCAGTGGCACGATCTTGGCTCACTGCAACCTCCACTTCCTGGATTCAAGCAATTCTCCTGCCTCAGCATCCCTAGTAGCTGGGAGTATAGGTGCTCACCACCACGCCCGGCTAATTTTTGTATTTTTAGTAGAGGCGGGGTTTTACCATGTTGGCCAGGCTGGTCTCGAACTCCTCACCTCAGGTGATCTGCCTGCCTTAGCCTCCCAAAGTGCTGGGCTTACAGGCGTGAGCTATTGCACCTGGCTGTGTGTACTATTATTTTTGCGCAGACTGATGACAGGAGAGGCAAGGCTTGGAGTTTAGTGAGGGTTTTATGGAAGAGGAGTGAGGAGAGGGAAGAAGCAACATTGGGAAAAAGGGAAAAAGAGAAGGGTTGTCTCTGGGCTTGAGGCAGAGAGAGACAGAAGAGATAAACAGGGATGAGGACCTGAGAAAATTAAAGAAAGCCAGTTGCCTGTAGGTTTCTGAGGTTCAAATCTACAGAACAACTCAATGTCAGAAAGGAATGAATGCTTATATCCAGCTTATCAATCCTACTATGCAGCTAATCCCTGAATGAAATTTCCTGTGTCTGAGTGTAGGTTATGAATATGCAGTGAAATCATCCATTAATGCCATTTTCCTTACATGCACTTTTTTCCTCATTTTTTTCTAATGTTGAGTCACTCTGTAGACTCGAATAGATGATCTCTGCATGTATTTATACTTTCAAGAAACAAGAAATACCACCGACTTTGTTGGTTTCACTGATGGTGTGTTTGAGGGCTGTTTTTATTCAGTGTCTGAGATGCATTAAGTGTTTCGTAGTGGAGCCTTTATAAATGTGTTTGAATCAAGTATAAGAACAATCCTGGGTGGGAGATACTATTTTTCTCTTCTATAGATTGTGGAAAGTGAGGGTCAGAGTAGTTAATAATGTGGTCTGTAAGTACAGCAGCTGGTATTCAAACTCGGTCTGGTTCAGGCTCACTTTTGAGTCTTGTCTATCTCGCTAGACAGGACCAGGATTATCTCCCCGACGTTCTAGCGCCTTCTCTGGCTTTCAGACTGTCAGTGTTTATGAGACCAATTCCTCACGCTCCCTCCCTTTCACAGCTGCATCCACTCAAGACATCGCCCCTCCCCTCACCTGTGAACTTCCTTAACCACTTGCTGCACCTCTCAATGACCCACAGAAGGGCCAGGGCATCCCAGGTATGCTTCAATTATGACTTGGCCTGACAGCCTCCCAAGGACATTGTTTGTTAACCCCTTGACAACAAGCACAGTATCTTACTTTAGCAATCAGATTCATCAGTGACTTTCCAATTTGAGTTTCTGTATTTACCAAAGTTACATATCCACACAATTTGGAGAGTCAAATAGATCCACAAATGTTGTCCCTAATATGCTTGTGTTTCTGTTTTTGATTTTTTAGTTTTAAGCATTAAATCTTGAATTCCCACCATGAAAGATGAGTTTAGCTTTTTCTTCTTGTGCCATGACCTCCCCTCATATACACACTCTTTCACTCTATATCCTTCCACTATTATTATATGCTAATATCATTTTTTTCATCATTCTTTGTTTCCATATGAAAATATAAATTCGATTTATAACTGTGCCCTGAAGTGCAGTGTGATTGCATTTCTTTTCCTAGAGTTAGTAACTGTCTTACTTTTCCATTTGTTTTGTTTTTTATTATTGTTGGGTTTTGTTTGTTTGTTTTGAAATGGAGTCTTGCTCTGTTGCCCAGGCTGGAGTGCAGTGGTTTGATCTCGGCTCACTGCAACCTCTGACTCCTGGGTTCAAGCGATTCTCCTGCCTCAGCCTCCCTAGTAACTGAGATTACAGGTGCCCACCACCATGTGTGGCTAATTTTTGTATTTTTAGTGGAGACAGGTTTCACCATGTTGGCCAGGCTGATTTTGAACTGCTGGCCTCAAGTGATCCACCCACCTTGGCCTCCCAAAGTGCTGGGATTATAGGTGTGAGTCCATTTGTTTTGTTTTCATTGTATTAACTAATAATAAAGGTTCAAACTCTGCCAAAGTTCTAAATCTCCTCCGTGGTGATGTAGATGATCAGGTCTCCTATCGAATTTGTCTTTCTGCTGAAGCCTGTCCCAGGGCTGTGCCCTGTAGCAGTGTGGGCCAGCTGTCCTCCCTGTGCACTGGGCATGCAGCCTTCCTCTGGATGACCCTGCAGCCTCCTGGGGATTGCCTTCACCATCCTTCTGTGTTGGAGCTCCTGTCTCCCAGAGCCCTTGCCTTCCTCCTTCTTGGTTTACTCTCTTATTTGTGAGGAGCTCATTTTCCAGTAATGTCACCAGAAAGGGGCATGTGGCCCTGTTTTTAAAATCTGGGCATCCCCGGCATGCTCAATAAATGTTTACTGAATTAATGAAAGAGTGAAAGAAGAAAAGACAATAAGGAAACATCAGCAGAGATAGATGGCATGATCACAAACTGAGATTAAAAGGAAACAACGCATTCTGATAATCTGATGTTTAGATAACTGACCTAAGCTTTTAATTTGTGATTGACATCAGTAATAATAAAAGTTCATGAGAACGCCTGGATTTAGAGAACTTATCTTTTCAAATGGCAGTCTGGCACAAGAAAGAATATCGGCTGTGAATGAGTTATTTAAACTTGCTGTGTCTTGGCGTCTTTGTCCATAAAAATAGGGATGCTAGCTGGGCACAGTGGCTCATGCCGGTAATCCTAGCACTTTGGGAAGCCAAGGCGGGCAGATCACAAGGTCAGGAGTTTGAGACCAGCCTGGCCAACATGGTGAAACTCCGTCTCTACTAAAAATGCAAGAATTTTCTGGGCATGGTGGTGGATAACTGTAATCCCAGCTACTCAGGAGACTGAGGCAGGAGAATCGCTTGAACCCGGAGGCAGAGGTTGCAGTGAGCTGAGATTACGCCATTGCACTCCAGCCTGGGTGACAGAGGGAGACTCTTGTCTCAAAAAAAAAAAAAAAAAAAAAAAGAAAGAAAGAAAGAGAAACAGATAAAATAGGGATGTAATGCCTACTTATCAGGAAAACTGTTGCACTGGGTGAGAACTAAGGGTGAGTGAGTCCTTTCACAAGTCATCTTATGAAAATGGCATTTAAATAGAATCAATTATATGCAAAATAGCACAGTGCACTTGACAAATGGGATTGACTTCCCTTCTTTCTCCTCTTAAGAGTGAAGGACCTCTGAATTGCCAACTGTAACAGTTATTGATTATGTTGAAAAGGGTTATAAAAAGCTTAGTTTGGGATTCAGATGTGGTAGTGTGACAGCCTTGAGATGCCCTGGTTTAATCTTGACTCTCACCGTGATTTGCTATGCATCCTCGGGCCAGTATCCTTCCTTTCGGAGCCTCTGGGCTTTCTTTGGGAAAATGCGGGGCTGGGTGGCTGGGGACTAAGGTCTGACTCTGTCAGGCTCTACCCTTATTCTATGAGTTGCCCTTCCAGAACCCAACAGACTCCACCCAGCTGCTGTGAGCACAGTTTGCCTTCAAAGTAGATGCTATCTCTGTCCCTGGCACCGGCCTTCTTAAGGCCCGGGCCGGAGGTTGACATCCTGTGAGGTCGCCTGGGAAGAAACCCGCATTACATTCTTCTGCAATGTAATGCAAAACAGATCCGGCCTCGGCTCCAGCCAGCACCAGGGAAGTGGACTTCATTGTAAAAGCCACCTTGTCAGTGTCAGGCCTGGGTGATTAATGACTCTTTAATCTCACAGCAGAATACCTGACAAAATACGCCTGGGCCAAAAAGGCAGAACAAACCTAATTAGCCTAGTCGACCCACTCACAAGGTGTGGGTTGCTACGGATCCCAACAGCTTCGAAAGGACGCCTCTCCCTGCCTGTCCCTTTTAGGTCTGTGAAAGAATCAAGTGGCCACAATGGGGAAGGGACTCCATTAAAAGGAGGGGGCCGGCCAATGAATAAACATGCAGGTTACCGTGTTGGTATTTCGCTGAATGCTGTTCTGAAGTGGGGTGTTTGAGGCCTCGGAGGCCGGCGCCCCTGTATTGTGTTGGGGGAGGGACTGGCCATTTGAAGTCAAGGTGAGGACATACTGGGGCAGATGGAACCTGCTTTGTTTGTGAAAGAGTTTTTCTGCTATTTATGCTAATGAGTGGGAAACACTTCTCAAGCATTTCAGATGATTCTGTAATGAGGCCCGGCAGAATGTGCCAACATTGTTGGCCCAGGACAATTTCAAACTCCCACTCGCCACATTAGCAGCCCCTTTCTTTACAGGAAGGCCCTTGGAGGGTGAAAGAGGACAATGCGGGAAGAGTGAAAACATCACAAAGAGGGGCTTTTGTTTCGCCTTCCTTTGAACCCTCTCAAAAGCCCAGTTTCAAGGGGTGTGTTGGGCCTGCCTTTCAACGTTACTGAACCCAGAATCCCCTGTTGTTTAGCAACATAGAAAGCTGACCTTAATTGACTCCACTTCTGAGCAGGCTTTGTAAATCACTCTGCCCCGGAGTGGAATTTCCTGATGCCATCCGTGTGTGATATATAACGTTTGTACACAGGATGCCAACGTGCCAATGCAATCTACATGCCTTCACGTGTGCGCAGTGATTTACAGCTTACAGCTCACTTTTACATGCATTCTCTCACAACGACCCTACCTCTGGATTAGGAATCATTATTCCCATTTTACAGAGAAGAGAATTGAGGCTCAGAGAAGTCAGGTGGCCTGCCCAGAGTCACCCATCAAGAATGAATCAGAGCTGTGACTGGAAATTAGATTTCCCTGACTCTCTGTTAGGGAGAGTTGTTCCAGGGGTTGTGTTAAATAGACTGTGTAAATGTGTATTCGAGAGACATGTCTTCAGTAATGAGTTTCTTTAAAGCATCATTCTGTGGGTAAAGAAGAACATCGCTAGGTTATAATAATATTTTGGATTTCCCCTTTAATTTCTGGTCATAATAGCATTTTCTTGACAAGACTGTTTCCACTGTACTCTGGCTGTGCCCGGCGGATTTCTACTGTCCCCCCTTTCCTTCCTCATCCTCAAGTCACGCAGCTACAGACACATGGCTCTCAGGTAGGGCAGTACTGGGAGTTCCATCTTCCCTCTGGGACTATGCTTCACTGAGCCTCATCCATTCTACGGATGTTGTGAGGAAGGTGCTCCACCCTGGAATTCGTCTAGAAGTTCGAATTCCAGCCTGGGGCCTGAGAGACACGTCTGTACTCTTATAGCCTCTAGACTAGGAATACTCAACGCTGACTTTGCCATGTGGCCCTGAAGTTCTGTTATAGAGGACTCTGTGCTGAGAAGGGTCATGTGCTTGGCTTAGTGCCCTTCTGTCACTGTCTTGACATTCTGATAATTTCATCTTTGAACTTCTTTTTTGTAAGTGAAGCCCAATGAGACGGTGGAGGAGAGGCGAGTCATGCCACTGCAGTTCCTCGCTATGCCATTCATACAGAGCATTCTCCATGCCCAGGAGTCCAGGAGTGCAGTGGGCCCATGATGCCCAGGAGTTCTTCGACACTCAGGGAGGTAAGCATGCTCTGCCCACACCTGAGTAAGTGGGCACCGATGGCCCTGAGAAGCCATGCACTCCTTGCAAACCAGAGCAAAAGAATACAAAAGAGCCGGGTGCAGTGGCTCATGCCTGTAATCCCACCACTTTGGGAGGGTGAGGTGGGTGGATCGCCTGAGGTCAGGAGTTCGAGACCAGCCTGGCCAACATAGTGGAACCCCCATCTCTACTAAAAATACAAAAAATTAGCTGGGTGTGGTGGTGGGTGCCTGTAATCCCAGCTACTTGGGAGGCTGAGGCAGGAGAGTAGCTTGAACTTAGGAGGTGGAGGTTGCAGTGAACCGAGATCATGCCATTGCACTCCAGCCTGGGCAACAAGAACGAAACTCCGTCTCAAAAAAAAAAAAAAAAAAAGAATACAAAAAAAGACAGTGGAGGTCTAAGAAACACAATTGACCAAAGAATCCCGTCACATCCTTTCTTACTCACCTTATGTCCTTGTGTTAGCAAAACAGATCCATTAAAAATGACACAAGAAGGAAAGAGAGAGCTAGGACGATCCATAGCTCCCTGCCCTCTCATTCAGCCTCATCATAAGTCAAAGGTACAAAGGGAAATGTGTGTGTATTACCAACAGAAGTAAAAACAGTGGGGTTAGTTTTGTACAGCACTTTCACTGTTCTGGTAAGAAAAAAATATATATATATATACACACACATATATATACACACACATACATATATAGACTACAAAATAAAAATTCTGCAATTTTGGTGATTCTGCATAGGAGTTAAATGTTCTTATATTTGCATTTAAAACTGGCACTATTCAAGTTAAAGATGAATTGTAAAACTCATGCTAATAATTTAAAATGTGAATTTTTCTTTACTTAGAATGACACTAAATAGCAAATAAAATCCACAAACTCTGGAGCTAACCCTGTTTCTGGCAGAAGACCTATAAAAATGAATATCATATGTTTGAAAAACATTATGTGATCTCAGATCTTACAATCAAAAGAGCCACTGTGTCAATGCCTTCCTCGAGCTTTCTTGGGTTCTGTGTGGGACTATCACATGGTGCCATATTGTTCTTTGGCAAAGGGTAGTGGGTGGAGATCACAGTGGTCCCATTAGCTATGTGATCATGAACAAGCCTCTGCCTTCTCAATCTGCAACAGAGAGGTAGCATATATCTTGTCATTTGTCAGGAGTTCCTGTAAAAGAATGCACATAAAGGTGTTTTGGAAAACATAAAATGTTGTGCATGTATAAAGTATTTTATAATTTTTATTACTATTAAAAAACTACAAAGCAGGAACCACGAACATTGCTGTCTTTATTCTCTCTGATTTGTAAATTCCTGCCAAATTTGCATAAATCTACATTCTTTTTTTCTATTAAATTTGGCAACAACCATTTAGATGGTAGTATGAAAATTCAATATATTCACAACTTTCTCTCACTTTGCAGTAATACACATCAGTGTTTTTAAAGGCTATAGGGGTTAGTCCAAAGTAATGAAGTTTTACTCTAAAGTTGTTTATGCAGTTTTCTATGATTAAACAGTTGTCAAACCTGTGTATAGAAAAAATGATAGGCCGGGAGCAGTGGCTCACGCCTATAATCCCAGCACTTTGGGAGGCCGAGGTGGGTGGATCACTTGAGGTCAGGAGTTCAAGACCAGCTTGGCCAACATGGTGAAACCCTGTCTCTACCGAAAAAAAAAAAGAAAAAAAAAATTAGCCTGGCATGTTGGTGCACGCCTGTAGTCCCAGCTACTCAGGAGGCTGAAGTGGGAGAATCACTTGAACTCAGGAGGTGGAGGTTGCAGTGAGCCAAGATCGTGGCACTGCACTCCAGTCTGGGCAACAGAACGAGACTCCATCTCAAAAATAAAATAAAATAAAATAAAAGTCTAACAAACAGAAAAATAAACGACTTGATATAGAAGATAAGTGAGCCATAATAACATAAGGCTCTATCATAACACGGCCTACTGTCTTTATCATAAAGTTAGGTAACTTCTGGATTAAAAATATATCTCTCCAAATGGAACAGCTACTCACAGGCAAAGGCTGATGAACCTGCTGAGACTACAGTGAATGTGCTAATCTTATCCCTCCAATGCTAATATCATAAATAAATAGGTCTCTATTATATAATAAGAACCTGTAATAAATGATGGACTGACACTGCAGAATATTAATTGTAGTGGGAGGCAAACATGTTTTCCCTGTGACTTTGAGAACGTAATTTCTCTTAGCTTGGGTCTCCATTTCCCCATCTGTACTTGGGATGGAGCGAACTGTGAACTCCAAAGGGCCTCCCAGCACCAGCATTCTTTGTTCTGATGGCTTTGATTTGACTTGGAAGCTTTAGTGCCACCTGAAGCCAGGTGATAAGGACACATGAGCACACCTGCCAACACAAAGTGATATAGCAGATCTGGGGTTTGGGATACCTGTTCCAAATCCAAATCCAACCTCTCCGTTGGGCTTATATCCTCTTTGCTAAAGGGGACTCATTATCCCAGAGTGGGAGACTCTGTGCCTGTTTCCCCATGGTTCAGAGGGCTGACCTTCACTTTCTTTCTGTGGTTGTCTAGCCATCTCCCCACCATGTCAGCACCAGCCCAGAGCCAGCACAGCAGGTGACTCCCAAGTGTTTGTTGAAGACTGACTTGTGGTTTCATAATTTATTGCTTTTTAAATTTCTCCTTCTAGACTTGCAAGCACTTTATTTATTTATTTATTTATTTATTTATTTATTTAAGAGGGAGTCTTGCTCTGATGCCCAGGCTGGAGTGCAATGATGCAATCTCAGCTCACCTGCCACCTGTCTCCCAGGTTCAAGTGATTCTTTGGCTTCAGCCTCTTGAGTAGTTGGGATTACAGGCATTTGCCACCACACCCGGCTAATTTTTGTATTTTTAGTAGAGATGGGGTTTTACCTTCTTGGCCAGACTGGTCTCGAACTCCTGACCTTAGGTAATCCACCTGCCTCAGCCTCCCACAGCGATGGGATTACAAGCGTGAGCTACCACACCCAGCTGCAAGCACTTTAAAAACAGGGCCCTCATCAAATTCATCTCTCTCAGTCGATGGCCCCTTGTTCACCGACAAGGCCCAGCACATAGTGGGAGCTCAGTAGATGGGAATACACATGTTCTGAGTAAGCTGGAATGATGCCAATACCCATTTTGCTAAGATGGGTATTCTTGCTCATGAGGAATCCCAGAGGCCGCCCTAGATCAATCTCAGTATATGCCCTCTGCCCATCGGTGAGAGGAACAAGGATGCAACTTGTGCTGTCTGGGGAAGGCGACGACAATAGCTGGAAACTGTCAAGTCCCAGAAACTCTTCTCAGTCTTGGCTGAAGGCAACACCTTTCATGACCTCAGGCTTTTCTTGCTTTGCAGTCTTTTTAAAATGGCATTTGGGGCCGGGCGCAGTGGCTCACGCCTGTAATCCCAGCCCTTTGGGAGGCCGAGGCGGGTAGATCACGAGGTCAGGAGATTGACACCATCCTGGCCAACATGATGAAACCCTGTCTCTTCTAAAAATACAAAAAATTAGCCGGACATGGTGGTGGGCGCCTGTAGTCCCAGCTACTCGGGAGGCTGAGGCAGGGGAATAGCTTGAATCCAGGAGGTGGAGGTTGCAGTAAGCCGAGACAGCGCCACTGCACTCCAGCCTGGTGACAGAGCAAGACTCCGTCTCAAAAAAAAAAAAAAAAAGGCATTTGGAATATACCCTAATCCTATGACTTAGAAATGAATAATATTATGAGACTGTTCATAGCAGCTATATTCCTAATATCCTCAAACTGGAAACAACTTAAATACGTATCAGCAGGAAAATGAGTGGACGAACTGTGTTACAGCCCTCCTACGGAATGCTACTCAGCAATAAAAATGAGCAAACAATGTGGATGAATCTCAAAAGCATCATCTAAATAAAAGGAACCAGACACAAAAGAGTACATTCTCCCATTTAAAGGTAGTTCTAAAAACAGACAAAACTAATTGAGAGTGATAGAAATCAGAACAGCGACTGCCAGCTAGGTCCAGTGGCTCATCTCTGGAATCTCAGCACTTTGGAAGGCTGAGATGGGAGGATTGCTTAAGGCCAACAGTTAGAGACTCCATCTCTACAAAAAATACCAACAAACTAGGTGGTGTGGTGGTACACACCTACAGTCCTAGCTACTTTGGAGGCTGAGGCAGGAGGATCACTTGACCCCAGGAATTCCAGGTTACAGTGAGCTATGATCCTCATATTGCACTTCAGCCTGGGGAACAGAGTGAGAATCTGTCTCTTAAAAAAAAGAGCAATAATTGCCTAGGAGGTTGAGTGGGATATGATGGGCTGACTGGAAGGGGGCACAAGGGAACTTTCAAGGGTAGCAGAAATTTTCTATATCTTGACTTGGGTGGTGGACACAAAACTTATTGTTTGTTAAATTAACCCTCAAATTTAAAAAACCCACAGTATTTGGAGCTGAGGTTTACCAGCCTCTCAATGGCCGGCTGTCTCCTGGATCAGACACCAGGAGAGGCAGCTGTGATTCGTGCACCTGTGGCCACACTACTGATTTCCTCACATCCGCAGGGGCGGCCCCAGCACGTGGCCCATTTTTCATCTGGGCACTTTGCTGGCACTTGGTGAACGCCGGTCTCTCCCTGGGCTCTGTCCCGGGACCCACAGCAAACTCTCATCCTTCTTCCCGTTGGCACTTCTTCAGCTCCCAAGTCCTCTCTGTGTTTTCTTTTCTCCAGATAAATCCCTGGGTTTTCCATCCAGGCTTCACTGGATGTGGTTTCCAAACCCTTCTTCCTTGTAGTTTCTCTCCCCTGGATATGCTCCAGTTGCCCAGGGCCCATTTCAAGGATTTCTTGAACACTTTTGCTGATGAACTTGACTTCTACCTTCAAAGCGATTTTAAACGGAGGAGGTAGACTGTGAGCCTTTGTCTAGCCCATCAGATTAAATTTTATTTTTTCAAATAGTGAAGAGACATGAAAATGTAGTGGGAATTCCACAAAGGCCCCTGCAAATGACTGACATACATTTGGGCAGACCTCGTCTTCGTGCAGTGCCAGGGGGCTGATGCGTTAATAGATATAATTTGTAGGCTCCCAAGGAGAGGTTAAAGAGGAGAGCACAGGTTCCTTTGAGTCGACTTGGTGCTCCCGTGTCATCTGTCCCCAGACTTAATCAAGTTATCATATCAACCCAGTGTTTCCTGGACCCCAGCTCTCTGTCTGAATGAGGAAAAAATTTGCAGACAAATTTCTAGCAGCAGGAAGTTGGTGCTCTCCTGCGAGGCTGGATAAAAACTATGTGTAACCTCTCAAGGCCTCCCTCCCGCTCCTGCTGGGAGTTCAGTTCAAGTGGTTCCCTTATTTGATTACGCCTCTCAGGCCTTCTCTGGTGTAGGTATCCAATTCACTGCCATGCCCACCGGCTCCCCACAAGGCAGCAAACATTAGAGTCACTCTTTTGTGAAATTATGGGGAGGCTGAGTGGGCCAAGCACTTGTGTGTGCGCGCGCATATGTGTGTGCATGTATGCCTCTCTTTATACACATCTGTGTGTCTCTCTTTATACACATCTGTGTGTGAGGAGACACACAGATGTGTATAAAGAGAGGAATGCCGTCTGTCAGCAAATGTGGCATTGATTTATAATCACTTCCTTTAGTCACAGAATAACTGAGTGGCATCTTTAAATTCTCAGGATTAAAAAAAAAAGAGACAGTGAAAAAAAATCCTAAGTGCTAAATATCTAAGTATTATGCATTATTATTCTTAAGAGCTTGCAAAAGGCTTATAGCATGTATGATTTATAATTAATGGACCTAATTCTTTGAATACAGGTTTCTTCCTTCCATGACTATATAATTCAAGTTATACTGCTAAATATTTTATAATGAGAGTACAAATTATGATGGCCTTTGTAACTGTTTTCATGGGAGCATTTATTATTGGGCTGATGTTGATGGGTTAGTAGATTTGTGCATATTCGTTTCTCTTATTCATTACCTTATGAGTGGACAAGAAGTGTGGGAATGCGTGCTGTGAACATGTGGCCACTCTAGATTTTTCTCAAAAATATAAAAAGCATACATTTGTTTCCCAGCACAATCACAAAAAGAAAGAAAGAAAGGGAAAAAAAAAAAGGTAAAAAATCTTTGCAAGGCAATGTTTTGTATTCATTTTCAGGCAATGTCAACGTAATCGAGGAAAATAATAGCAACGCGTGTTTTTCATCTGCAGGTGCGGAAGACGTACTTAAAACCTGAGAGTCCAGAATAGGAGAGGCGCTTTCAGATCAGCCCGAGTCTTCCGCAGCGCGCAGGAGCTAGTCGTGCTGCAAAGAATGAAATTGGACTTGTCCAGGCGAGTTTCGGACAGTGCTGGGCTGGTAAGAAACGGAGTCACCATTCATCTATTCATTCCCAGAAAAGAAGGGAAATACACCCTCCCCAACTCAAGATGCCCATTGATTTATCCCCTTTAGCTGGCAAGACACTCCAGCCCCAGTGTCTTCGGGCTCGTGAGCGTTTTTGTTGAGAGAAGAGCGTCCCTCCCAGGTTCCCACCGGGGCTTGGAAGTCAGGGGAGCCGGGAGGGGCGGCGGGGGCCGGGGCAAGAAGCGGGGCGGCTTTTATTTGGCGCCATAAAGGGCTGCACAATGTCTGCTGGAATTTCAACAGTTAAAGAGACCCCTCTGCACAAAGGGGCGCCCCGGCTGCAATCGGGAAATAAATTTGATTTTGTGAATTCTGTGGCAGCTGGTGACAAAGGGCCAGGTAGCGCCGCGGCGGGGGGTGATCCTTGCAGAAGGCGGCGCGCGGCGGGGCGTGCGGGCCGGGGGGACAAAGGCAGGCCCGGGCCAGGGGGCTCCGCGCAGCCGCTCGTCTGCGCCCGGGGCCGGGGCGGCCGCTGTGGGCGGCTGGGGCAGAGACACGCCCGCGCCGGAGCCCCCGAGCCTCCGAGACCCCGGGCCCGGGCCGCGTCTCGGGCTTTCCCGGCCCGGCCTTCGGCTCCAGCGCCGCCCCCGCGGCCGCCCTCGCTGCCGCCCTCGCTGCTCACGGCCCTGAGGCCAGGAGACCGCCCCACACTTGGCCGTGTCCCGAACCTGGGACTCCAGGGGCCTCCTGCTGGGGCCGCGCACACCGGACTTTCAGAGCTGAAATCACTTCATCAAGAAATGCCAGTGAACCCTTGCCCAGCTCCGCCTCTTGCTGGTCACCAGGGATGCCCCTCGCTGTGAAGTTGACCCAAATCCCCCCGGCTCAATGAACCCAGTGTGCCCCCTTGCCTTTGTTTATCGGGTGACATTTTGTCATTTAATACGTCTTACATGCCTGTCCTTTAAGTTCTTCTTCTGCAGAGGGGGATGGTCCTTTAATGACAAAGCAGGTGTTGGGGGGACGGGATGCCCCGGGGAAATGACACTACCTGCTTGGTCTCTAAGGGCAGGAATTCATCATTCAAAAGCACTGGGCGCTGCCCTCCTCACTCCCCAGCCCTGCTCTGATCTCCCAGGTGTCTTCACCGCCTCTGGCTCCAAAATCGGCAGCTGCACCAGCACCCATCAAACTCTCCTGTAAGGGGAAGTGACAGCTCACCGGTAGCCCGGAAGACCCCTGTGGGCAGAAGCATGGACTTACTCTTCCTCACGCAGATGCGGCTGAACCAGATTTCCTTGGCACCACTCTGGAACTTTCCACAGCCACCACCTCAGACACTAGCCAGACTTTAGGTCCTTTCCTTTCATGTCTAAAATGAGACAGTTCACAATGTTGATTTTATTTGTAGGGGATGTCAGGATTCCAGAAAAGCAGACTTGGAAAGCAACAAAATGTTAACATGCAGCTCACTGAGGCCCTTACACTTGGTCTGGGCACCTCTGTATGTAAAAAGAAGTCCAATATCTTTGCTGGTTGTAGGTGGCCATATGTTTCAGCACAGAAATCGGGCTCCCCTTGCTAGACTAATTTTTCCTCAGGCTTCATTCATTCATATTCTTCTGCTTGATCCTGACTATCAGGACCAACAGTACCAAATAACACCAAAGCCTCTTGCCTCCTGTCCTCAGAATATTCTGTCTCAGAGGCATCCGCTTCCCTGCTGGAGCCATTTCATTTCAGGCTGATCCTTAATTAAATTCAGCGAGATGCAGGACCAGTGTGTGTGAACGACAACCTGTGTGTGTGAGTGTGGACCTGTGTGTGTGTGAACGTGGACCTGTGTGAGTGTGGACTTGTGTGTGTGAACATGGACCTGTGTGTGTGAGTGTGGATCTGTGTCTGTGAGTGTGGATCCATGTGTGTGAGTGTGGACCTGTGTGTGTAAGTGTGGATTTGTGTGTGTGAGTGTGGGCCTGTGTGTGAGCATGGATCTGTGTACGTGGACCTGTGTGTGTGAGTGCGGATCTGTGTGTGAACGTGGACCTATGTGTGAGTGTGGACCTGTGTGTGTGAGTGTGGATCTGTGTGTGTGTGAGAGTGGATCTGTGTCTGTGAGTGTGGACCTGTGTGTGTGAGTGTGGATCTGTGTGTGAGTGTGGGCCTGTGTGTGTGTGGCTCTGTGTGTGTGAACGTGGACCTCTGTGTGTGTGTGGGGGGGCAGTGCGTGTGAGTGTGGATCTGTGTGTGTGAGTGTGGCTGTGTGTGTGTGTATCTGTGTGTGTGAGTGTGGGCCTGTGTGTGTGTGAGTGTGGATCTGTGTGTGTGAGTGTGAATGTGTGTGTGTGTGTATCTGTGTGTGTGAGTGTGGGCCTGTGTGTGTGTGAGTGTGGATCTGTGTGTGTGAGTGTGAATGTGTGTGTGTGTGTATCTGTGTGTGTGAGTGTGGGCCTGTGTGTGTGTGAGTGTGGATCTGTGTGTGTGAGTGTGGTTGTATGTGTGTGAACGTGGACCTGTATGTGTGAGTGTGGACCTGTGTGTGTGAACGTGGATCTGTGTGTGTGAACGTGGTGTTTACAATCAGCAGGAAGAAGCCTGGAAATGAGTCCTGATTAAATGAGAATTTAAATACAGAACAAGTACCCTAGGAGTTCTAGAAAGATGAATAATTCTCAACCCAGCACAGTAACAGTTTACAATGTGTTTGTGTATGTTATAATGGAGTGGGTTTTGTTACATGTGTAATGCTGATATCATAAGAAGAGTATTGTCATGCTCACAGGATGTCAAGTACAGAAGGTTCTAACTGTTTTGTTGTATTACTTATCTATTGCTGCATAACAAATTACCACAAACTTAGTACTTTTAAACAGCACATTTATTATTTCCCAGTTCCTGTGGGTCGGGAGTCCAGGCACAGTTTAATTGATTCCTCTGTTTTAGGTTCTCTTACAATGCTTGAATCCAGGAGTCAGTCAGGGCTGGGGGTCTCATCTGCAGCTTGACCGGGGAAGGCTCTGCTTCCAAATTCATGTGGATGTTGACAGAATTCAGTTCCTTGAGGGTTGTTGGTCTGAGGGCCTCAGCTCCTTGTGGGCCCTCAGCCAGAGGCCACCCTCAGTTCCTCTCCAGGACCTCTCTCTATGGCAGCTTACTCCATCAAAACCAGCAAGGGAGACAGTTGACAGCAATAGTCAGCTGGTAAGACGGGCGTTCAGGTCTGCTGGAATATATTAATATAATGACACGGACTTCGCCACCATTGCCATATTCTGTTGGTTAGAAACAAGTCACAGGTGCTGCCCACACTGGAGGGAAGGGATCCCACAAGGGTGGATACACCAGGGAGCATGGACCATGGAGCCTCCTGGGAGTCTGTCTCCCCTATTCACTTCACCCACAAGTAAACTGAGCCCCCAAATTCGGGTGTGCCCTGGCCACAATCTCAGAGAGTTAGTTTAGTGGCTAGACTCAAATCTAGGACAATTATTCTAAGTCTTGGGCTCTTTCCTCTGTAACATGCCTCCATAATACAAGTTTCAAATAGGTGAAACCTTTGGTTCTGAAAAGCAGCCCATAGTCTCTACCCAGCAGTCTTCGCTGCTCCGGTGAACTGCCACCCCAACCACGAAGCCACTGTGGTCCTTCACTGAGGAACTCAAGGAACCGCTGCACCCTGGGCCCCATAAAATATTCCTAAACCAAAATGGTGGAAAGGATCCCTTTCCCAGATCAATTAAATCAGGAAATTTTAAGAACCTGAGGGTTTGCTTAGTCTCTCACTCCCACCCTCTTAACAAGTGAGAAACCCGAGGTCCAGAAGTAAGAAATATTTTATTCAAGCTCACCGTGATGACAAAGCCTTATTCTTTTTCTTTTCTACAAATTTCAAGCAATCACAGAGAATGGATTGGCTTGCAGAGCCAAGCACAGGAAGGGCTGACCAATGGGACACCTGGAGCCAGGACTCAGAGGCCCTCAGGGTCACCCCTGCCCCATCTCTCCCTGCAGGCTGCAGTTTTCAGTCTCCAGCTGACACTGAGACTCCAGGATCTGAGACCAAAAGGAAAACAATCAAATAAGCAACAGTTCTGATCCCAACAGGCCAAGTTGCCTCTTTTAGGAAAACTCTGCTCACATCATGAATTCTGGACATGCAATGGCTGTCAAAATAGTTCATTCCCAAGAGACCACCCTTCACTGATAGAGACAGCTTTGTGTAATACGACTGTAGCCTCGTCTCTGCAATTTAGGTAAGATTACAATTCCCACCTCAAGAGGTGGAAGTGAAGTCTAATTTTCCACAAGGAGCGTGTGTGCATGTGGATGTGTGTGTTTTTCTTTTCCTCTGGGTCCAAGTCTTTATCTTGCTAAATCTCTTGCACCTCCTCCCTACCTGTCTGCACTGGAGATGCAAACTGGCATTTTCCGGCCTCAGGCCATTGCATTTGGCCAAACATTCTCCCATCGAAGTTATGAACAAAATTTCCTCCTCCATTTGGGCTCTTCTGAAAGAGACCTTGGCTGCATTCACCGTCCACTGTCCTCAGAGAATAACTGCAGGAACAAATGAAACCAGATATAGTGAGTTCTGTGCCTGTTCATCTTGAGTTTCAATGAACTTATCTCTTTGCTGGCTTTGAAGAGCTGAAATCACTCCACGTGCTGGGGGTAGTTTAGAGAATATGAAGAATGTGATCCTTGGATGGGCTAAATAGTTGTGATCCTGAGCTTCTTTTGAGTTGTTTCTCCTTGGCTGAAATGGACTTTCTGAAGGCACTTGTCTTCAAGAGAAATCAGAAATACGCTTCAGAAAAATAACCATCAAATCATTTTGGAAGAAATAAGATAAAAACATTTATTTTAGCAACAAGATAACGTCTTCTGGGATTCATAACTAATTTGGTGGAAGTGTTTCTATTTTAAATAAAATCCACATCAGTATTAGAAGTATGTGGATTGATTTTCAGTGCCATTTAGGGCCACCAACCTCAGCATGTGCCGAATGTGGACTCAAGGACTCCTTCTCTTTGCACATGCTGCTTCCTGTTCTTGGAGAAGCTTCTACCTCCTCTTTCCGACAAACTTCTTCCTACTCACCTGGCAGGGTCCAGCTGCACACCCCCTCTTCCGTGAGGCCTGCTGGCGCTCCCACTTCCCCAGCTTCTCCTCAGTGTGCACAGGGGCGGGCACTCTCCTCTTTGGACGTTCGCAGCCTCTTTTCATGGTTCTATCTAGGGCTTTGCTATATTTGCCCGGGGAGGCTGTGATCAACATGGGAACAGGGGTTTGGTTTTGTTCATTTTCATTTTCGCAGGACTTGGAGGACTCACACAGCTCCTAATGGCACAGGCTTGATGGATGGATGAATTGGAAAATCATTTTGAGGAAAATCTCTTTGATGGGTATATTTGATTCCTAGTTAACAAACTACCTGCTAGCATTCCTGTGTATATGGCTCCCAGATATCTAACAGCATTGAAATGAAATGAAACTGCTTTGTGCAAAGATGTGCTTTACAGAAGATAAAGACTGCCAGGTAGAAATGGAGCATATGAGTCACTGCACTCTTGGCAATCGAAAGGAAATTATGTCCCTTATACTGCACATTGCTAATCCTGTCTTACATCTACTGAGTGTGCACAGTGTGTCCAGACAATCTGCTAAGGGCTTTATGAAGACTACCACAATGTCCTTGGAGGTAGGTCCTGTTGTGCTCATTTTACAGATGAGAAAACCTAGGCGCAGAGATGAGTTAAGTTACCCTAGATCACCTGGCTAGTGACAGAGGCAAGTGTCCGAGCCTGAGTCTCACCACTCCAGAATGCAGGTCATAACCTCTAAAGGAACACAGAAACTTTGTCCAAGGTATACATTGGCTGAAATGCAATTTAACGTTTATTGAGTGTCTATGGCACACTGGTTCCTGTCCTGGCACTGTGAATACACAAATGAAAGAATCAGGTCTCTGCCCTTGAAATTTTCTAAGGAGGGGTGGGGGCGAGAGCTCAGGCAAGCACACAATTTATTAGAATGCAGGAGGAAATGGAAGTGTCGTTAAGAGGCATGATGTGCTACACAGGTTCTTGGAGGGAGCATGTACCATCAGGTGGCATGGATTAGGAAAGGCTTCCTGGACGAGGTGGCATGTTAGGTGAGCCCTGAAGGACGAGACATCTGTGGGAGAGATCCAGAAAGAGGCTATGGAGGAGGGAATCTGCAAGATGAGGTGGGAGCAGTGGGAAAGGAGGATGAGAGGGTAGGCGGGGCCGGCACAGGGAGGCCAAGAGGTCTGCTGGGAGGTTGTGGCCAATCTGGTGAGAAAGCCAGGGACTATTTTAAATGAGCAAGGAGACCTGCTGTCCAGAAGGATGAAGCACTGTAGTGGGTCCGAAGTTCCAACGACTAGTCTAACACCTGTGTGAGACTAGTTCCGATGTGTCCCTCCATTCCAAAGTCTTCATCTTCACGGTTGCTTTGTAATAGTGCTCTACTCTTCCAGCTCCTGCGTCCTCTCCCCTCCCTGCGTTACCTTTACATTTTGATTTGAGAGTTCTATGGGAATTTCTTCTTACCCTTCATGTATTTCAAGGTGGTTAGTAACTTGTTTCTCAGTCACCCTCCTGATGGACTCTCACCTGGTTTTGGGTGCTCCCTGTCCCAGTTCCGTGATCATCCTCTGGGTTCTCTTAGCTGCTCCTCTACGTCCCCAGCAGCGCTCAGCCATGGGGCCCTGATTCTTTAAAAATACACAAATGGTCCTTTTGGCCTCTCTTAGCCTAGACAAACATGATTAAAACCCCATTGTCTATAAGGCCAACAGAAACTCACTCATGAGAATCCACTTAATGGCTTTATAATGAAGCACTGCCCCAGTGCTCAACCTGAAATGTTCAAGGGAAAGGGCCAGGGTCTACCATTTCCATGACAGATTACCCTCCGCCTTTGCCTAAATGCACCCATGTCACCTTCCAGCAAGACCCAGGGAGGCAACCCATTCTTCCAGTAAGAGACTTAGCCTGAGTCACTAATGGGGGTTAAGTCCAAACGTCCTGGAGAAGCTGAGGCCACAGGCAGGAGCTTGGTATATCCACTTCTCTCTGCCCAGTGGCTTCTGCTCACTCATGCCTTCCACTCCCTGTGGCTTCAGGAGATTGAACAGAAATCCAAAACATTCTTTGAAGGGGGTATGTTAATCACTCATCTTTGAATCCACTTAGCATGGTGCCCTGCACACAGGCATTATTCAGTACATGTTTATTGACATGTTTCCTTTCAGCTCACTAGACTTCATGGGCTTGAAATCCATTCCCTAGCACTCCCCTGGTGATCCAGCCCCACAATCCTACTCCTGTCCCAGTCCCAGGCATCCTACTCCTGTCACCCGGCTTTGTAGGTCTTGTTCCCCAGCACTGTCACCACGTGCTTAGCTCCTTTCCAAATCTTCTTCTACTTGTCATGTCCCTCTAAAGCTATCAAGCCAACAACTTGACTCCCCCAATGGAAGCAATGGATCTGAAAATGCTTCTTAGACTCCAAGGTGTTGTGCGAATGTAGAGAAACAACAAGAGTCATGATGACGTTTTCTATAAAGGACTGTGATAGTTGAGACTAGTGATAGGAATGCTGGAATAAGGAACAACTTAAAAATATCCAGGCAAGGCACTGAAAGTGAATCTATGATAGTGATCTTCAAAGAATAATCATCTTTTCAAATAAATGTTGATGAGGTATATCTTGTAGATTTTTAGTTGGAAAAC
The DNA here is from genome assembly GCF_043159975.1 of Macaca nemestrina. Classification (NCBI taxonomy): domain Eukaryota; kingdom Metazoa; phylum Chordata; class Mammalia; order Primates; family Cercopithecidae; genus Macaca; species Macaca nemestrina. The sequence goes on from NC_092126.1 coordinate 4,107,626, forward strand.
AAAATAGATTTCTTTCAGTGGTATATTTATGATTTCTATTTTACCTACCTCCAGAAACAATTTGAGAGACATACAACAACTTATCAGCCAGGAAAAGAGAGAATTCATTACGCGTTGGTCCCAGCTTTAAAACTGTGTGGTTCTTCCCTTCTCTGTTTTCCATTTATAAAATGAGGGGGTTAGAACAGATCATCTGTAAAGTCTTTTCTGGCCCTGATAGTCTATGGATTATTGAGAAAACCCAACCATTCTCTTTCTTGATTTCCTCCAGGAGTGAGTTTACTTTCCACGTGTCTTTTCCTGGCACGCATCTCACTATTTGCCATTCTTTCAGTGTAGTTTTTCCTGAGTCAACCACGAACCCTCGCAGGTCAGGACCGTGTCTGGTTTGGCTTCCTGCCATCTTAACCTGGTGCCTGACCCATAGCAGATGCTCAATAAATACTGTCAAATAAATAAATTAGAGACACTGAAGGCAGGTGATTAAGAGGATGGGCCAGATAATGAAACGGAACCTTGCGTACTTAGAAAGGACTTTATTGAGAGGAAAAGATTTTAAACAATCAGTGGGAAAACGTTCTTCAGGAATTCTTCCCCATGTCACGTGAGGTAGGTAAATAAAGTAAGCCTAAAATATAAAGCATATCTGTGCTGAACTTGGTATTTTAAGCTTGTATTAGTTTTCTGACTTCTTTTTAGATTTAACTGGTGTTTGTCTGGCCATCCTTGATCTCTGGCAACATTGTAACACCATCAGCAACTTCACAGGTTGATAGAGACTAGGCTGCCATGTACCCCTAGCCACTTGTTCAAGGTGCCTGGGAAGTTGGGACTGGGTAGTTCATCACTCCATCTGAGCTAAGGAGAAGTCGAGACATCATTTCTTTTTTTTTTTTTTTTTTTTTTTTGAGACGGAGTCTCACTCTGTCACCCAGGCTGGAGTGCAGTGGCGCCATCTCGGCTCGCTGCAACCTCTGCGCTCTGGGTTCAAGCGATTCTCCTGCCTCAGCCTCCCGAGTAGCTGGGATTACAGGCACCTGCCACCACACCTGGCTAATTTTTGTATTTTTAGTAGAGATGGGGTTTCACCATCTTGGCCAGGCTGGTCTTGAACTTTTGACTTCGTGATCCACCCGCCTATGGCTCCCAAAGTGCTGGGATTTCAGGTGTGAGCCACTGCGTCCGGCCAAGACATTATTTCTTAAGTGGAAAACTCAGCCATTCATCCAGATGTTTTGTCTTTGAGGAGTTAAATCCTGACCTTTGTTTCATATGTACGTATATATATATCTCAAGGCCCTTATGATGAGGTTTATTGACTTCAAGGGATCCAAGAACATGCCGAAAGTGGATACAAAGTGTTGAGGCTGGGCCAAGACTGCAAAGACTCAGATTTCCTTCCCGTCAGGATGACTGGCATGGTCTTAGTTTGGTCACTGCTTTCTGTAGGGCAGCTTTACACTATCTTTGAATTTCCTTTCCCCTTTGAAAATTTAATTTCATACATAGGGACATCCAAACAGGTAACATGGTTGAAGGATGCTACAGTTTTGGTAACAGGATGACATCACATGCATCAGACTCTGAAGGTCTCATCTTTTTTGGTCCTGGAAAGGGTCCCAGGCAGCACAGATGCCAAGGTCTATTGGCTGCTGGAGTCCTAGCCAAGGAGGCTCAACTCCTGGACACATGCAGTGGGCAGAACGTACTCTGTAAACTCAAGTCAAGAGTCTGGAAAATGGCTGGACAAGTGCTCTGCCTTGCTTGGCTGAGCAGATAGAACGAAGAGGAAAAATAAAGAGGAGGACTGAAGTCATTCAAAAAGTAAAATTCAGAGGTAGGTATATAGAAGAGGGGAACTATTCGTATTGGTATGAAATTGAAGAAATATAGAATTGAGTATTTAGGGGCCTGTGCACATGAGTGCAGTCCTCTCGTTAGGTAAATAGGGAAGCAGAGGTTGAGAGAAAGGCCGGGACTACTCAAGGTCATGGAGCTAGTTAGAGACACACCTGGAATTAGAACCCAGGCCTCCTGACTCCAGTGCTGCTGTTGCTGACAGGACACCATCAAGTCAACCAAAACTGATTTCACTAAGATCATCTATGTTTAACAGAGCCAGGGGTTAGAGAAGAAAACAGTTTAATTAGTTATGATCCACCAATTCCACTGGCCCACTGGTTCTGCTCAGCTGTCCTCCCAAGCTCTCCTTTAAGCTTTTTGCATCTTTCAAGAGGAAGAATCGGGAATCTCCACTTCGTGTCACAGAGGAACCTGTAAAGGCCCCAGCCTGAGCACTCACCAGGGCAGCCTCTTGGAGAATAAGATATTATCCAAATCTGTTGTTTCTTTTGAAGGCCCTTTTTCAGTCTTTAAACATATAACAATTTAAACATTTCTTTGGTAGCATAGGTGCCTTTATTTGACTGGGTGGCGGACAGAATTTTTGAAGAATTAACTGATACATTCTCATTCTCCCTTTCCCCCCACCTCTGTCCTGAACAGACACACATCCAGGATTTCCTTCTATCTTAAGGCCCTTTCTCTCTAGTGTAAACAGCTGGGGCCTAATCCCATCAGTGGCTGCTTCCTGGAAGGGGGTGGCAGCTAAATGCTGGCAGCCAAGATCCCCTCTATTTCTGCCACAATGTCACCAGGAGGAGCAAATGGACAAAACTGGAAGAGCGGCTGGTATCAGCTTATGAAAGCTTTAAATGTCAACGAAAGAGGTTCTTCTTGGTGCTGTAGACCATGAAATGGGCAGAAAAGTCTTTAAAGGGGGAAATAGCATGATGAGATTTTGTGTTTAGAAAAGATTGTGGTTGAACTATGGAGAACGGAGGGCAGCAGAGAGAGTTTAGCAGTAGGCAGACCAATTACCGGGCTGCGGCAAATGTCGGAGGGTAAGGTGCTGAGGCCTTGACCTTGGGGGGTTCCAGAGAGGACGTAAAAAGGAGATGAGTCTAGTAGAAAAAGAAAAAATGCAAGGGAGACTCTAAAGGATCTGGCTATGATGAATGTGGAGAGAGGAAGGAGGCCATGAGGTTGCGAAGGAGGAAGTGGGTGAGGGGAAGTCCAAGAAGGTGAGATGTCTGGGGGGAGCATAGGAGCAGTGGAGGAGAGGGTTTGGAGAGTTTCATTTTGGGTGCATTGAGTTAAGGAGCTTGTGGGCCCTGCGAGCGGACACACCTTCCAGGGAGTTGGAGACACAGGTTTGGAGTCAGGGAGGGACTGCAAATGCACATGCGAACTTGCAGGCCAGACAGTGAGAGAAGCCAGCAGCAGGAGACTCCTCATTCAGGCCTCAATGACTGTCCCTCATTCTAACCATAGTCTCTGTGTCCTGTACACTGCATTCATTTTTCTAACGTGATGCTCAGGCCTGAATACCCTGCCAGAAACCTTCAGTGCTCAGCGTTCTGTGGCTTCATTTTTTTTTTTTTTTTTTTTTTTTGAGACAGTCTTGCTCTGTCACCCAGGCTGAAGTACAGTGGCTCAATCTCGGCTCACTGCAACCTCTGCCTCCCGAGTTCAAACGATTCTCCGGCCTGCCTTCTAAGTAGCTGGGACTACAGGCGCCCACCACCACGCCCAGCTAATTTTTTGTATTTTTAGTAGAGACGGGGTTGCACCATGTTAGCCAGGATGGTCTCCATCTCCCGACCTCGTGATCCGCCCTCCTCTGCCTCCCAAAGTGCGGGATTACAGGCGTGAGTCACTGCGCCCAGCCTCTGTGGCTTCTTAAATGCATAAAGAAAGCTCTCTGTCTAGGTCCTTCATGACCTGACTTCTTCTAGAATTATTTTCCTCTACATGCAAATACTCCCGTACACCTTACAAATGAAACTACATCTTTTCTTGAATATGCTTTAATTTTCCTGTTCATTATCTTCTGTCTGTTCAGAATGCTTCTTTCATCTCTTTCTGTTGAAAGCCTATTGATTTTTCAAAGCATCAGATGAAGTCTTTCTTGGACACTCCATAAGTGATCTTTTGTGTTCTTACACCTCTTTGTTTGAGTGGAGACAGATGATACTTTTCCTCTGGGACACCCTTACACCCACCCCACCACATGCCTTGTGATCTTCTCCGACCCCCAAAACTGCTAGGGCCAAATTCCACACAACATACCTTGAGGAAGGCACACCTGTGCAGAATGCAGAGAACAAACACACCAGGTCTTGGCTTTTGAGTTGCAGAAGTCAAGGATGTGGACTTACAAGAACCTGGACTTCTGAGTTTACATTTTATACAATAAATAATGGATTTGGAAGAATAGATTGAAAACCAGGCCTTCGTAGCCCAGATGAGATAAGGATTAACCAGACTGGAGGAAAGGAGAGTTGGAGGGAATATGATGAGGGAGAGAGGCTTGTGGGTTCAGGATGAGAGAACCAGGCTTGGAGGGACTACTCAGACAGAAGAAGAATCAGCCTCCAGGAATCATGCAGGCTTTGCTCTGCTGGGCACTGGCTGGCACTGGAAGCCAGAGTGGTGCCCACAAGCCCCCCAGGATCCCTCCCAGCAAGTCTCCATTCCACCACCCCATCACTGGTGTCCAGGAACCACAGCAACCACCCTTCCTGTTGGACCATCGCCATCAGGAACAACTCCTGTCAGTGCCCAAAGGCTGAGTCGTCTCTGTCTGCATTGCTCAAGTGGACAACTTCCTTTCCAACAGCCAAGGACTCTACTGTGGAGTCTACTCTCAAGCCCCAAGATAAAGCGGATACCAGACATCCAGAAGACTACTGGTGATGTGAACTTCTCTCCCACATCATGTTTATACTTCCGGGACTTTGCACGAAAATAGTTTAAAATCTCCCTCTTGCAGACATACACTTTGTAATCTATTGGCATTAGATTGTAGATATTTCTTATGCTGTGTATTTCCTGTTTACTTCTCTAAATGTCCTCTCCACTCTCCACTCTGCTCTCTTCCCCAGAGTCTTATCGGTGTGGGCTTTAGGCTTTGGGCCTCCTGTTGGGTTCAGTCGATGAGAAGCCCTGGCAGGAGACGGGGGTGGGAGTGAGTTCGGGGCCTTTATTCCCTGGCTGCCTCCTTGCTGGGTAGTCCCCTCTGACTGTTCCTCTCAAGCGAGCTGTCCCCGAACTCATCTCTCCTTCAGAGTTCCTGCAACCTTATCTTGTTCCTTCCAAATAAAGGTGGTAACAATTTCTATGTTATCAGCAGCCTTGGGATACTGTATCAGTCCATTCTTGCATTGCTATAAAGAACTACTTGAGATTGGGTAGTTTATAAAGACAAGATGTTTAATCAACTCACAGTTCCACAGGCTGTACAGGAAGCACGGCTGGGGAGGCCTCAGGAAACTTACAATCATGGCAGAAGGCCAAGGGGAAGCAGATACATCCTACATGGCTGGAGCAGGAGGAAGAGAGAAGAGCAGAGAGGTGCCACAGACTTGCAAACAACCAGATGTCATGAGAACTCACTCACTATCATGAGAACAACAAGGGGGAAATCTGCCCCCATGAGCCAAGCACCTCCCACCAGCCCCCACTCCAACACGGGGGATTTCAGTTTGACATGAGATTTGGGCAGAGACACAAATCCAAACCATATCAGAAACTGTATCTCTTGTTTCTCTCCACCCTGCTTATATCTTCATAATTAGTGCTTTCATTAACCCCTCCTTGAAATAGCCTAATTTGGATGTGACTTCTGTTTTCTGCTGGAAACGTATTGCAGATTATATTTGCCAATGATGGTTACAATATTCCCCATCCTATAGCTCTTCTTACAGTGTGACTGGGACAATTCGCCCTCAAGGGGAAGTGATGGCTGGGCACGGTGACTTACGCTGGTAATCCCAATACTTGGGGGAGACTGAGGCAGGTGGATCACTTGCACTCAGGAGTTTGAGATCAGCCATGGCCAACAAGGTGAAACCCCGTCTCTACTAAAAATACAAAAATTAGCGAGGCGTGGTGGCGTGCACCTGTAGTCCCAGCTACTCCGGAGGCTGAGGTGAGAGGATTGCTTGAACCCAGGAGGCAGAGGCTGCAGTGAGCCGAGATCATGCCACTGCACTCCAGCTTGGGCGACAGACTCTGTCTCAATAAATAAATAAATAAATAAATAAATAAATAAATAAATAAAGTAAGAAAAGTTCGGACACTGACTTCTGAGCTAGTCATAGACGGTGAAGAGTGAACTATCATGTAAACAGTGGACTTGAGACCGCCATACTCTGAACACTGTGACTTCTGAGCTAGTCATAGACAGTGAAGGGTGAACTATCATGTAAACAGTGGACTTGAGACCGCCATACTCTGAGAAAGCTCAGTGAGCCCCTGCAGAGTGACCACGTGAAGAGAGGGATTCCTGGGAGGCTCAGCTGCTTCAGCGTCTCTATCTGACTGTGACTACAGGAGAGACCAGAGCCAGAATTACCAGCTGAGCCTTTCTTAAAATCCTCTTCCACAGATACTATGAAAGATACTAACATGATTGTTGTTATTTTAAACCGCTGAAATTGGAGTGATTTGTTATGGAGCAATAGGTTTCTAGGATAGACCCTGACTGATATGTTACAAACATCTGGAGATGTGCATCTAAAGAGGCAAACAGAGGCCAGGAGTGGTGGCTCACGCCTGTAATCCTAGCACTTTGGGAGGCTGAGGCAGGCAGATTGCTTGAGCTCAGGAGTTTGACACCAGCCTGGGCAACATGGCAAAACCCTGTCTCTACTAAAAATATAAAAATTAGCCAGGTGCGGTGGTGCGTGCCTGTAATCACAGCTACTCAGGAGGCTGAGGCAGGAGGATCGTTTGAGTCCAGGAGGCAGACGTTGCAGTGAGCCGAGATAGCGCCACTGTACTCCAGCCTGGGCAACAGAAGGAGACACTGCCTTAAAATAATAATAATAAATCAAACAGAAGATGTCCCTTCTAGGCTGGGAGTTTCCTGAATGAAGGAATGGTGCCTTCTCATATTCCTAGAGTGGCTATCACACATCAGTCCATTCAGAAGGATTTGTAAACAGGTTCAATGAATGTGGCCAATTTGAGTTTTCATCCTCAAGGAAGATTTGGGTGTTCCGCTCACTTCAGAAGTGAGACCACAGAGAACATGGCGTCATCAGCCGCATAAGGACAGACGGTGGTTCCTACTTCTTGCACTCACAGGTGTACCTCTTCGAATCCCAGTGACCAAGAGCACATGTCCCTCAGATTCAAGACATTCTTTTAAAATAATATTTGCATTAAGAAGCTGAACACTAATAGTGCCAAAATGAGATTATGGACTTTCCCGGAGACTTATCTGAAGCCCCGCACTAAACGTGGCCTCCCTGTTTTCTCTCATTTGTGTGTGTTTTGTCAGTTCAAGGCCAGAGAAAGAACTGTCCCAACTGGAAATAGAGTTAGATGTGGGGAAAGAGGCCACTGCTTGGATAACATTCCTGAGATGATGGGTTTGGAAACTGGGTGTGCCAAAACTTTCCTGGAAAGTTTATTTTTGCTGAGTTTTAAGCCTGACTTCAGACCATTAAAGCTCTTGGATAATGCCAGTTTGTTCAAACATGTAGAGAGCCAGCTGTCCCTGGAAGTGAGGTTGTATCTTGCTAACTGAGAGTTCTCTGGTCTGGCTCGCCTATGTGCTTAAACACTTAACTTTTAAAGCAAATCGTAAGTAAAGGTCAGAGAGATGCCGCGTTGCCCAGATGCAGGGCTGATAGGAATTCGTCTAGACTGGTGCCTTTCCCGCGGGGCCCTGTGGACATACAGATTCTGACTCAGGCTGCCTGAAAGAGGACTGAGATTCTGCAGTTCTCACAAACTCCAGGTGCAGCAAGGCTGGTGTGTCTTGAGGAGCACCCAGCTAGAGGGCCAGGCTCACTCAGCCTGGGGAGGTCTCTGTCGATCCCACCTCCACCGGGCAGTCTACCCACTGGGTCTTAAAAGTTTTTTTTGGTTTCCAGAATCTTTGAGTAAAATAAAAATGCCCTTGGGCTGGGGCAGGGTGCGGGAAGGGTCTCCATCTGAAATTTGCCAGCAAATATGTCATTACTATTGTTAAAGAAAGAAATGTATCCAAGCATTTGTTCAGGATGCTCAGGCTGACTTTCTCCAAGGGGATCCGTGGAGACAAGGGGTGTGGGGACTGCGGCAATGGGGTCTTGCAGTGGACGAGAGAGGTTGGATTCAACTCCAACTCTAACGAGGACAGGTGGCGACTCCGAACCAAGAAGCAGGGTGGGGGTCCGTGGATGGGAAATTACTAGGAGGCAATATCACAGATAAGAGGTTTTTGGCTGACCTGACTTAATAGGATTCTTGCTGAAGGCAGGCCAGGGTGACGAGATAGCAAAAGTGGGAGATTTTTGCTAAATTGACTTGGCAGGATTCTTGCTCAGACTGGCTTCCATAAGGACAGGGAAGGAAGCCAAGGTAGGACCTAATCAAGCAGAGGACCCAGAGGTGCCCAACAAAAGTTCTGGTCGAAGGAGACCCATCATTACTATTTAAAATAAAAATCAGGCTGGGCGTGGTGGCTTATGCGTGTAATCCCAGCACTTTGGGAGGCTGAGGCTGGTGGATCACCTGAGGTTAGGAGTTCAAGAGCAGCTTGACTGACATGGTGAAACCCCATCTCTACTAAAAGTACTAAAATTAGTGGGGTGTGGTGGTGCATGCCTGTAGTCCCAGCTACTCAGGAAGTTGAGGAAGGAGAATTGCATGAACCCAGGAGGTGGAGGTTGCAGTGGGCCAAGATTGCACCATTGCACTCCAGCCTGAGCAACAAGAGTGAAACTCTGTCTCAAAAATAAATAAATACATACATACATACATAAAATAAAAAATAATAATAACAACTAAACATTGAAATTTACCCCTTGCCAGGCTGCATTCTAAGAACTTGACATGTCGTATTGACTCATCCAGTCCTTACAGTACCCTGGTCCTATTATGCCCTTCTTAGACATGAGGAAACTGAGGCACGGAAGGTTCAACTTGGGGTCCAAGGTCACATAGCCAGTGCGGAACAGCACTGAGATTGGTGGTCAGACCTTGGAGCCACAAGTCCGTGGGAGGCCCCTGCACACAGGCGGAGGAGGGTCAGATCCCAAGGGAGGTGGGGCGGGGGCAGCATGGTAGGTCAGCCCTTCAACCTCTTAGCATTCCCTGGGACGTCACAGCCACACGTTTGTCCCAAAGTGGTATTATTTTGTCCACAATAGGTGATTCGTCCATGTCTCGATTGAGCACTTTCTGAGTGTGAAACGATGCCCAGACGCTGTGCTAGGTGCTGGGGCTGCACAGCTGGGTGAGCCACAACCCTGCCTTCAGGGAGTTCAGAGCTCCTGGAAGAGGTTGGACTGGATCTGTGCCAGAATGACAGAAACAAAAAAAACTGCAATCACAGGCTGCTAATGTCATTGCCATCTTCATGACCCCAGAACAGACCCTTTGCAAATGCTAAAGTTGCAAAGCCTCTGTCCCTATGCACTTAACCCTCTCAGTTGGCACCTTGCTGGCATCTCGGTGGACGTCCCTGCATATTCTTGTCTCTCTGTCTTTGCTTATTTGGTGTCCTCCTTCTAAAGTGCCTTCAGCCCTTTCCCTCCTGTCTTATCCCACCCTCGAGGTGCCTCCCATGACACACAGGGGTCACATGGTCTGTGCCCATCTGGGGTGACCAACTGTTCCAGTCTGCCCGGGGCTGAAGGGTTTCTTAGTGTATTACATTTCTATTGCTGCATAACAAACTTGACAGCTTAGATCAACACCCATATTGGTTTACAGTTCTATAGATCAGTCAGAAGTCCAAGCAAGGCATGGTTGGGCTTTCTGCTCGGGGTCTCCAAAGAGCCGAAATTCAGGTGTCTGCCAGGCTGAGTAAATCTGTTTCCGGGCTCACGCAGGTGGTGGCAGGATGCAGTTTCTTGCACTATATGGCAGAGGCCCCCATCTCCTTACCAACTGTCAGCTGGGGGTCACTCCCAGCTCCACCTGTGTGCAGGGGCCTCCCATAGACTTGGGGCTCCAAGGTCTGAACACCAATCTCAGTGCTGTTCCACGCTGGCTATACGACGTTGGACCCAAAGCTGAGCCTTCCATGCCTCAGTTTCCTCATGTCTGAGAAGGGCAAATAGCACCAGGGTACAGTGAGGACTGGATGAGGTCAGCCACATTCCAGGCTGTGTGACCCCCTCATTTTCAACGCCGTGCGGAATCAGACTTCAGATCTCTCTGCTTATGTCTCTGACCTCGAGACTCAGGTTTAAAAGACTCATCTGACAAAGTCAGACCCACCGAGCTAATCTCCCTATCTTAAAGTCAGCTTAGTTACATCTGCAAACTCCTTCATAACAACACCTAGATGTAAGGTTTGATTCAATAACCGGAGAAATGTATGTGCAGTAGGGAATTTGGAGAGTCATCCTAGAATTCTACCTCCCATATGTGGGATACAGGACTCTGGATACTAAAACTGGGACAGTCTGAGGCACACTGGGGCAACGGATCACCTTGTTAGTGAGCTCCGTAAGGGTAGGATTGGTTATTCTTGGTTATTCTCTTAAACACTTTTTTTTTTTCTTTTTTGAGACAGAGTTTCGCTGTTGTTGCCCAGGCTAGAGTGCTGTGGTGTGATCTCGGCTCACTGCTGCCCACCACCACGCCTGGCTAATTTCTGTATTTTTAATAGAGACAGGATTTCACCATTTGGGCCAGGCTGGTCTTGAACTCCTGACCTCAGGTGACCCGCCCGCCTCGGCCTCTCAAAGTGCTGGGATTACAGGCATGAGCCACCGCGCCCAGCCTCCTCCCCACTTCTGATCCTAACCCACAACTCGGTACATAACAGGTTCTTGGTAAGACGCACTATATCAGGGGACATACCTCAGCACCTTGTAGCATCAGGATGAGTGGGGCATGGTGACAAATAGCATGGATGCATGGCAGACAAAACGGGGTTTAAATTCTAACTTCCTGGCTTCGTGATCTTTGACTCAACAACTGAACTAACTCTCTGAGCCTCGTAAGTTTTTTTTTCGTCTATAAAATCAGGATAGTAACAATATTCACCCAATAAAGTTGCTATTTTATTAGGATTAAATGAAACCATGTACATTAAGCATTGGACTCAAGGTCTGGTAGATTGTAAGCACTCAGTGGAGCCAACTGTATTATTATTATTATTATTATTATTATTATTTTTAATCTGGAGATAGAGTTTCGCTATTGTCACCAGGTTGGAATGCAATGGCACAATCTTGACTCACTGCAACCTCCACCTCCCAGGTTCAGGAGATTCCCCTGCCTCAGCCTCCCGAATAGCTGGGATTATAGGCATGCACCACCAGGCCCAGCTAATTTTTGTATTATTAATAGCGATGGGGTTTCACCATATTGGCCAGGCTGGTCTCGAACTCCTGACCTCAGATGATCTGCCCGCTTCGGCCTCCCCAAGTGCTGGGATTACAGCATGAGCCACTGTGCCTGGACAATATTATTATTATTAACCACATCAGAGCCAGCTGAGTGCTAGAAACCAGTATTGCTTGTAGTACCATCTCTGGGGCAAGAGGCGGGGGAAGGGCTGGCTGCTCATTCATTGTGCCCCAGTGCTTTGAGGAAAAGAAGAGTTTTCCTGCAGTGACGTCCTGACCAACCCAGGTAACTGAGCTCTACTTTGAAAATTCCTCTGGTAATTTAGTGCAAGAAACACATCTTCCTTCAATTTAAAACTTTTGGGTGGTACAGCAGGACAGATGTTAAATATTTTCTGTGTGTGACTCCAGAGGGTAGGGGATGGGTTGGTAATTCTGAATCCTTTGAACATCTTAGGGTCTCTCTGGATGAAAGGTGCGTGTTGAATGTGGCATTTTATGAAATTAAAAGAAAATAATTTTTTACTAAAACAGCTGTGGGATCTCTGCAGACCAGAGGGATGTCTCGAAGCAGTCTGTGTACCTCAGAGCACAGGGCCTTTTGGAAAACATCTGGAAACTGCACATCCAACTTCATACACAGCAAATCAAGTATGAAGTTGTTTATTGAGGAATTCCTCAGTTTCAGGGCATTTCATTGCAAAAAAAAAAAAGAAGGCCTCCTTCTAGTGCAAACTTGTGCTATCAAAAATGTACTAGCAGGGTTTTATTGTTTCAATTAAAATAATTTCAACTTGAAATGATTCTTTACAAAACAATGCACAAACACAAACACAAGACCTCCAAACTTCCCCTTCTCTTCTTCCTCCTCCTAAAGTACACAGCTTTAGCCTTAAAGGAGGATTTACTGCCTTTGTCCGGAATCCAGCAAACCAGGTGGTCACACAATCAGCAAACCAATAACAATTACAGACATTACAATTTTCTACTTCGCTGCCATAAACAAACACTGAGCAATGGGGCAGAGAACGCCTGGAACAGCAGCAACTTGAATAGAAAAGGAAGACAAACAGAACCGTGTCCCAGGATTGAGACCAGGCCTCAGGCAGCTCTAGAGCTAAAAACAAAGCAGTGGCAGCTTCTTCCTCCCCTCCTCCTCCTCCTCCTCCCTTCAACACAAATGTTCCAATGAAGGATCTCCTAATGCCTAAGCTTAGTGGAGCTTAGCAAACTGTAACAGGCCCAAACAGGGACTATTGTGACCTCTACAATCAATCACTTTAAGGAATCGTCCGGGAGATAGACTTCCCTCACTCTCTGCCCCTGCTACCCTTCCTGCAGAAACTTAAGGTGTTAAAGTTGAGGGGAAATTAAAGGGGAAAAAAAGGCCTTTTTCCTTTCGTTTATTTATGTAGATTGCATTTCCTATCAGGAGTGGTACTTTTTGAAATCTTTCTGAAATCTGTGAGCTGTGCTGCCCTCCTTTTACACGTCATTTAAAAGAAAGTTCTATCCCCAAATGACTTTGATGTAATTTATAGTTATCTTTTTTTAGTGGTTGTTCCCGGCTTTCCTGGGCCAGAAGGGGCTGCAGAGGCCATTTCAGTCCAGGGATTACTGAACATTACTTAACAGCTGGTTGTCAGCAGAGGCCCGGAGTTTCCTGGACCTATGGAATCAGAATCTGGGGGTTGACCCAGGAAATGTACTTAACTGTCCCCACCTCCTTCTCCTGCTTGGTGAAAAATCTCTTATAGCACGTTGATGCATCTATATCTGGGAACCAAAGGGGGTCTACATTCTATTATCTATACTATCCCTAATTTATAGATGTGAAAACTGAGTTCCAGAGAGAGGATATAATCTGCCCAAGGTCATCCAATAAATTAGCGGAAGGGGCCTCCTGACTCCAGATTCAAGGCTAGTCAGTGCAAACTTGTGCCATCAAAAGTATACCAGTGGGATTTTATTGTTTTAATTAAAAATAATTTCAACTTGAAATGATTCTTTACAAAACAAGGCACAGACACAAATGCACTGGCTTTCCCCTGAAAAGGCCTCCTCTTTGGCCCACTGAGGGACTGGGACAATTCCTAGCTGCTGGGTGAAAGCAGTTCCTCCTCAGGGGCTGCTGGTCATGGTGATTGAGACTCCAGGGCCCAGGAGTGGCCCCTGGTGATGTTCATTCAAATGCCAGCACACTTTGAATTTACAGGGAAGTTGCCTCTTCTGGTGGCCACATTCGCAGTTCAGGAGCCTCACTTGGAAGAAACTCTGTTCCTTGCCCAGCTTGCTCCATCTGGCTCAGTCCTCCAGGCCATGTCTTTTGTCTAAGACCCATTGTTATAGCTAAATTTGAGATTCAAGGTAGCAATGATATCATTACTGATGGACTTTTTCTTCTTTCTTTTAAAGAAAAGATAGCAGTTATTTCCTTTAGCCACTGGTCTTTATAATACTTTTATTCCCTGGAACTTAATGAGCATCTATAGAGCCAAGCTATGGAGTTGTGGGGCTCGATGCAAATGCCAGCTCTGCACAGGAAACACCTCCTGCTCCTCTAGCTAGTGTGCCTGTTGCGAGCATCAGCTGAGGGCAGCTATATAAGCCTTAGACTTATGCTCTTTCCTCACTACAAAAGAAAGAAAACAGGCCGGGCACAGTGGCTCATACCTGTAATCTCAGCACTTTGGGAGGCCAAGGCGGGCGGATCACTTGAGTTCAGGAGTTTGAGACCAGCCTGGCCAACATAGTGAAACATCGCCTCTACTAAAAATACAAAAATTAGCCAGGCGTAGAGGTGCATGCCTGTAATCCCAGCTACTTGGGAGGCTGAGGCAGGAGAATCGCTTGAACCCAGGAGGCGGAGGTTGCAGTGAGCTGAGGTCACGCCACCGCACTTCAACCTGGGCGACAGCGCGAGATTCTGTCTCAAACAAACAAACAAAAAAGAAAGAAAACAGTTGTTGCTCAATCTGTGATCATTCTTCAGGTTTGCCACCGTTGTCTGCAGTGGGAGAGGAGAACAGTTTTCAACTCTAAAATTCACATAAAATAGTTTGCTCATAATTTTAAAAACCAATGACCCTACTTAGTAGTGTTTCCTGTTTCTTCTCTTCTTCCCTTCTCTTTTTTCTCTTCTTTGTTTTTCTTTTCTTTCCTTTCTTCTTCTCAGCTTTTTTGTTTTTTCTCATCCTGCATGTTGTTGTTCTCCACCTTCTCACTGATATCATCATCATCATTTCTTAACTCCACATCCTGACACATGGGAGGAGGATGAGGAAGAGAAGGGGGGAGCAGGAGGAAGAGGAAGAGCAGGGGGAGGAGGAGGAAGGAAGAGTGGAAGGAGGAGGGGCAATTGGTGAATTAACGAATACAAGAGTGTGATTATATGACTGTCACAGGCACCTGGCTGGAGATCTGGGATGGTGTAATCCATGACTTACATTGCTTATGCAGTGGGCTCTTTCCTGGAATTCCCTCCTGCCACATTCCATCTGATGTGGGGAAGCTAAGTGACGGGTACAGTGCATTTTGAGAAGACAGTGAATTAGGTGGTCTCAGTGTTAAGCTAAAATTCTCTTTTCCCTCTCGGATCACACAATCTCAGGAATTGTTTTTTATTCCTACGCTAAATGGATCTCAGCTGCAGTTTAAGAGGCCTGAACATACCTGTAACAGCTAAAATAAAGCCCACCAACTTCTACCTCAAACCAATTCTTTATCCCAGTAACTTTTTTTAAGCACCACAATTTTGTAACGTGGGGGTCATCCTCCAGTGAGTGCCATGCCGAGGCACTTTGGAGACTGAGGCCAAAAAGGAAAACGCCTAGTCATAGATTCCATCTTTATGTGAATTTTTAATATTTCATACATCATAAATGCTTGGATTCATTTTTATTGTAAAAAATATTGCATTGAAATATTCTGTATCTTGATTACTGAGTTTTTCGACATTCCCTTAAATTTTGCACCCTGGTCTTGGCTTTGTTGAAACCTCTGTCAGTCCTCCCAATGCAGTTTAGTTGGTGATCCAGCCCTAAGCCCTGCCGATCGCACCTTGTGACTCTCTGCCCTTCTCCCTTTCTGGTCAGCACCATAGCAACCACCTCCTAACTTGTCTTCCTGTTTCCATCCACTCTTGTTCCCCATCCATCCTTTTCCCTCAGTGAGTTTAGGGCAGCTTTCTAGAACATGGTCACCAAACCGGCAAGCCAAACTGGGTGGTTCCCCTGTCCCCAACCCATCCACTCTGCCCCTTTCCCCTTGGGGAGCAGCCTTGGAATCTGAGTGGGGTTGACCTCCTCAGCAGCTCTAGGGGCGGGCCCTGGTAGGTGGAAACCTCAGCAATGAGCCCAGGACAGCTCCAATCCCACTGCAGCCCAGGATGTAACTGTAGGAGAGAAGATCCCTCCGGCTCACTCTGAGCTGTGCCGTGTGCTGATGACAGGCCTGGAACCACCACAGATGAGAGAGGCCAACAAAGGATGAGGATGACACACAGAGAAGAGGAGAGCTAAGAGAATAACCAACGCAGCAGAGGACTGACGGAACAGA
Source organism: Macaca nemestrina (assembly GCF_043159975.1). NCBI lineage: Eukaryota > Metazoa > Chordata > Mammalia > Primates > Cercopithecidae > Macaca > Macaca nemestrina. The sequence continues at coordinate 4,123,543 of NC_092126.1, forward strand.
ACCCGAGACCCTCTCTATTCTGGACTTCTCCATTAACTAAGCCAGTGAATTGGTGGGTCACTGAAGGATGATGTGGGGAGCCTCACTGAAGTAGCCGTGCAGCCTTCGGTGGATAGACTATTATTTGACCGCGCCTTCATTGTTGGACTATAAGCTTGTTTCTGTTGTTGCTTCCTTTTTTGTTATTAAACTACTGCAATAAAAATTGTTGTACAGCTTTTTTGCATATGGAAATATTTGTGGAACAACTGATGGGAAGTGGAATTGCTGGGCTGAAGGGTATGCATAGTTTTATTTTCATAGAAACTGCCAAATCATACTCTCAAAGGACAAACCACCACTAAGAGAGTCTGAGGGTGCTCAGCGGTGAGATAACACACAGACTGAGCAGTGTCTGCAGGTCAGTGCAGAGTCAGCCATCAGCCTGAGGTGCTGAAGTAGGGTCCAGGGGGTCCCTGCTGAGCCAGATGGTGGTCTTTTTTTTCTTTTTTTTGAGACGGAGTCTCGCTCTGCCGCCCAGGCTGGAGCGCAGTGGCCGGATCTCAGCTCACTGCAAGCTCCGCCTCCTGGGTTCACGCCATTCTCCTGCCTCAGCCTCCCGAGTAGCTGGGACTACAGGTGCCCGCCACCATGCCTGGCTAATTTTTTGTATTTTTAGTAGACACGGGGTTTCACCGTGTTAGCCAGGATGGTCTCGATATCCTGACCTTGTGATCCACCCACTTCAGCTTCCCAAAGTGCTGGGATTAGAGGCATGAGCCACTGCGCCCAGCTCCCAGGTGTTAGTCTTCAATAGCTGGAGGGTGAGGAGTCAGGGGTCCCAAGGGAGAGACCAAGGTGGCTGGGTCAGCAGAACGCACTGTGAGAGTTCGGGGCAGTAGCTGTTTACCAGCTGTCATGGAAGCACTTCAATGCATTGATCTATTTGCCTCCTCCCACACCAAGACACGAATATGATTCAAAACGATAGGCAGCTTCCTATAGCTGTGTAGTAAGCTGTAAGTAAGTAAACAAGATTCCCTTTATTGTTCTTTTCCAAAATTCTCTTGGTTATATTTTCAAATTTTCTCTCTCAGATGAAGTGTGTGCAAAGGCTTAGCTCTGATTTCTAGGTGGCCACGCTCATTTTCCGCTGGAGAAGGAATCATCATTTCTTCCTCAGACAGATCTTCGACCAGGTCTGCGAGCCACTCTTTAGGTTGTTTTTTTCTCTTCTTCTTCTTCTTCTTTTTTTTTTTTTGAAGGAGGCTCTTGCTCTGTTGTCCAGACTGGTATGTGGTGGAACAATCTCCACCTCAAACTCCTGCAGTGTATCAACCCTCCCTTTGGGACATTTTTCTAAATTAACCTACTTAAGCCCAAAATAAAGTGACTATGTGGAATAAAAGTCTGAGAGAATATGGCGCTAGGAGAAAATGATGGCTGGAAAGAGGAAACTCTCAACCTGCTGTATTCCATTGTACAGAGGATCCAGCGAGGTAAAGCGATGAGGGGAAGGGCATACTGAGCCTGGGTGGCAGATCGGGAAACAAAGGTCAGGGCTGCCGACTACCCGCCCAGAGCTGCGTCCCCCACGCTCGCCTGCCCCGGGCCAGGTGACCTCAGTGTTGCAGTGCTTTTGAGGATGGAGCCAGCCTTTGACATCTTTCAGGGCACGCTTATGCCGACGATTTCATATTTCCTGCCTGCTTGCAAAACTGGTAAAGGGAGATGAAGTGGCGTTAGCAGTGCGTGAATTTTTGCAGCCATTGTCCTAAGCACTCCTGGAAAGGCTGTTTTTCCGTAGAGCATCCCCTTCCCCTTCCCCTGCTGTATTTTCTTCATACCACATGCCATCATCTGAAACATTATTTATTCATACCACATACCATCATCTGAAACATTATTTATTCATACCACATATCATCTGAAATACTATTTATTCATACCACGTATCATCATCTGAAATATTATTTCCTCATATCACATATCGTCATCGGAAATATTATTTATTATGGTTATTTAATGTGTGTCGTGTGCATCCCCTCCCCCCAGGAGTTCCGTAGGGCAGGGACTTGGTTTGGTTTGTGACTGTATCCCTCCATGCCTAGAACAATGCCTGGCACACAGTAGCTTCTCCATGAATGTTTGCTGAGTGACTGGATGCACTGGATGCTCTCGTGGGTTTGTAGCCTGTTTCTCCAGGGAGATGAGGAAGTTGGCGCCACTGAACGTCAGAGCCTTTTCTGTAGGTGCCAATCTGGCCAGAAATCAGGTATGGGGACAAATAGAGACCGAGAGTCTCAGAAGTCTTGGCACCAGGGCACAAGGACCTCAACCAAATTGCCTTCGAGAATGTAAACAATTCTTTTTATCATTCACTGGATTTTTCCCCAAAACTTACAAACGCTGAGGAGGCACGAAAAGTGGCGAGATTGTTTATGATCTTTGGTCTTTTTTTTTGCTTGTTTTTTTAACCTTGAAGCTGAGTGAACAAAAACTAGGAGGATCCACCCAGAAGGATGCTGAAAGTTGCATCTGGTAGCTTCAGCTAAGCTCATCAGGCCGTTTGGCAGTGAAAGAGGAAAGGTACCATGGAGTGGGATCAAGTGTGGATTTATTGAGAGTTGGCCAAGTTCAGGGGATATGTAACACACATGGCTTGCCATCCTCTTCTTAGGACCAGGAAAAAGTCACTACAATTACCTCATCCCTTCATGAATCCTTGGTCTCCTCATCTGTAAAATGGGGTGACAAAGACCTACTTTGCAGTGTTTGAGGATGAAAGGAGTGGGTGAGTTGAATGAACGTGCCCTGTGGATGGTCAGACGTGCAAATGCATTATTGTTTTCATTGTAAAAGGATTTGAATTTGAATTCTGCATGGTTAAGGTGGCATAGCTAAGTGGCAGAATAATTGATTGAGATATTAATTTAGAATTCTATTGTTAGGCATTTGGGTTTCCTTGTCTCAGGATTGTTTGATAGGACTGAAAGCGGGAGTTCCTCAAAGCACTTCTCTCTTACATGCTGGCCTTACTTTAGAGAAGATTACGCTAACCAGGAAAGGAGGCAGCAAGAGAGGCGGGGGCACAGAAGGAGAATTGGGTGCAGGGAGGGAAAAGTGGGCTGGAGCTGTCCTTCCAGACTTAAGAGAGGAATGGTGTGGGGATCCCAAGCTTTACTCTCTTCCCTTCCAGGGTTGCAGGGGCAAAGGCAGAATTTGGGGAGGGAGAGGCTGCTGACCCCATCCCTGCAGAGGCTACACGCCAGAAGCAGAGCAGCTGCTGGCCCGCAGAGGCCCTGGGGTGTGGTGAGGAGGTCAGTGTGCCGGCGGAGACGGAAAACCAGAGCCTCTCTTAAAGCTGCTCCACTTCCACACCTTGGTCCCTTCCACCACACAAGGTAGGTGATGCTGCTTCCAGGACAGGCCCTATTCACTAATGACTGAATTAGTCAATTTCTTCACCCCCCCCCCCCCCCAGTGAACTGGAGACTCCTCAGCAGAATTAATTTTTTTAAAGAAAAATCATGTGGCATTTCTTTCATGCCAAGTTTGTGAAATAAAGCCCATACCTGCTCCACATAGAACACACTGTTTAATAAACGCCCTTGGGCAAAAGTGTCAGTAGCAATTCCTGGAAGAGACATGTCCTGAATGAACTAGTAGAAACCAGGAAATCGCTGTCCTATTTTTGTCTTTGACACTAACAAGCTCTGTGACCTTAAGTAAGTCCCTTCCTCCATCTGTGCCTTCCATTTATTTATTGGTCGGATGAAGGGCTACTGGACTAAATTCCTGGTTCGTGTTACTACATATTTAGAATGGACTTGGGAAACAGGAAATAGTTATGAAACCATATTCTTAACTAAGGATATAGTTTTAGACGCTGTTCCAGTCATGTTAATTTCCACCTCAAAAACAATGGATTTTTGATAAAGCAGAGTTTCTGCAACTGCAGAAGACAACTCGAATACATGTGACATTATGACGGTCACCTGCTTAAGCAACACTTATTCATGCACTCGTGGTCTCTGTTGGGGTTTTGGTCTTGGTGGCAATACATACTTCTTGGGATTTTTATTTTAAAAAGAGAAGCGCCTTAAAAAAAGAGAAAATCCTTCCACAGCGAGCTCATCTTTCACCAGGGCTGGGACAGTGTAAACATGACTGCGTGAGGCTCCGTGTTTATGTTTTCTCAATGACTTCCAGATCAAATTTGCTGTGTTTACAAGTTGGAGGCACTTTTTCTAACTGCCGGCATTGCAAACTCAAACGGGGGTCCGGCCCCCCAGCTGGGCTGGCTCTGCTTCGAGTTATCCCGCACCTCTGACAACACCTCCGTGGGTGCCCCAGCAGGAAAAGCGCTTAGCTCGGCAGCCGCCTGCAGACACCGGCTTTTCATACTTAAATCAAAACAAGATGCCAGCTTATTATTATTATTATTATTTTAAACTTTAAGCCTTAGGCCCAGAGAGAGAACGTGGACTGCAGGGTTGATCTTTTCTTCTCCCTCATGCTTGTCAATCGCTTTAATTTTCCCTATGCTTCGGAGAGTTCTTACCTCATCCAGACCCCGTGAATCTCACTTTGAAGTTTCTCTAATTCCCTTCAATCCTGAGCGCTGTGAACCTCACGCCCAGACGCCTCTGCCTGCCATGGATTTTGCAGGTCACCTGTTAAGGTACCCATTGGCGCTCCACAAAACTTGAAATACAAAGCTCTTGACTCTTTCCCCGCTTTTAAAACACATATCCCTTTATAAAACAGTCATTTTACTTAAATCCCTTTGTGCTAGATGTTTTATGCGTCTAAGAGATGGTACTTTGACCATGAAGCTGGCATCCCAGCCAGCCGTCAGCAATGTCCTTGTAGCGTTTTCGGCGGTGGACGATGGAGTGCACGGACTGGCCTCATTGCTCACTGTCTGCGGTGCTTCCAGGGAGCGCCCAGCGTGCAGAAGAAAGAGGGTCTTTGGCTGCAGGAGCCTGAGTTCCCACCACCAGCGCGGACTGGCCCTGTGATCTCGGCTGAGTCTCCGGTTCTCTGAGGCCCAATGTTCTTCTCTGCCTTCTTGCCTCACGGTGATCTGCTGCGGTCCCACGCGACACAGCACGGGTGAAAGGCCTTTGCACCTAGTAAGGCCCCGTGGGAGGAAAAAGTTCCACGATCATCAGGCTCAAGATTCTTGAGAATGGGACCAGTGGGGATCAGGGATGCTGTCTGTTGCTATGCAATTCAGGATAGTTGTAAAAAGGAGTTTTGGGGTTTTAAGAAAATCATTAACATCCCTGAAATTCAGACGTGAGGTGTTCTGGTGTCTCTACAGCACCCCCCCTTTACCTTTTTGTGGACTCTGTTATGACTGTGGCATGCTACTTTCCTCTCTGGGGCTCCAGGTGTGCCTCTGTCAACTGGAGGGCTGCACTTGGCGGGGTCTGGGGAGCCTTCCAGCTCCACTGTGCTGTGATTCTGCTCCGTGCTTCTCAGGCTGGTATATAGGGCAATGCGATGGGATCGGAGGGGAGAAGAAAACGAATATTTAGAAACCTCAATTGAAGGGTTTTTTTTTTTTTTTTTTGGGAAATAAGCAAATGAAAAATCTATTACCAGGAAACTCAGATCTAAATCAATTTCAGGCTGGGTACAGTGACTCACACCTGTAATCCCAGCACTTTGGGACGCCACGGTGGGTGGGTCACTTGAGCTCAAGCGTTTGAGACCAGCCTGGGCAACATGGTGAAACTCCATATCTTAAAAAAAAAAAAAAAAATAGCTGGGCATGATGGCATTCACCTGTAGTCCCTGCTACTTGGGAGGCTGAGGCAGGGTATTGCTTTGGGCCGGGAGGTTGAGGCTGCAGTGAGCCAAAATGGCATCACTGCACTCCAGCCTGGATGACGGAATCCCTGCCCTGTCTTGGAAAAAAAAAAAAAAAAGATCAAAAAAGTTAATTTTGGTGACCATTCTTATTAGAGATTTAAATTTTACCCAAATTATGTATTCTTTGGCCACCTCCTCACACACACAGACCACACACGTACACATGTGCACGCATCATATGGACATTCTTATTTCCCCTTGCTTTCTTTCTTCGTCTCTTCTGTTTTGATTACAAGTGTCTTTTTACTTTTCTCTTTTTTTAGAGACAGGGTCTTGCTCTGCTGTGCAGGCTGAAGTGCAGTGATGTGGTCATGGCTCACTGCAGCATCAGCCTCTTGGGCTCGAGTGATCCTCCCGTGTTGGCTTCCTGAGTAACTAGGACTGCAGGTACGTATCACCATGCCCAGCTCATTCTTAAAATTTTTGTGTAGAGATGGGGTCTTGCTGTGTTGCCCAGGCTTGTCTTGAAGTCGTGACCTCAAGCCATCCTCCTTCCTTGGCCTCCCAAAACACTGGGATGTACTGTGGCTGTACACAAATGTCTTAGTATAAGCTATTTAAAATTTTTTTGAAATTAGGCAAGTGAAAATGTTTTATTTTTATAAGAAAAAAGGATTCATAAAGAAAGTGGACTGTATTCCTTTGTATCTTCAATACTGCAGTCTTGTTCCGGCAACTTACAGCACAGGGAGCTCTATTGGCTGTTAATCAAACAAAGCCTTGACCTAGTCTGGAGAAGTTGTCATAGTCCTGGCTCTGATGTTGCTTGCTGTGTGACCTTGGAATTGTCGCTTTCCCTCTCTGAATCACAGCCACCTCATTTGGAAAATAAAGAGGTTGGACCAGATGGTCTCTGAGGTGTCTTTCAAACTTTTCTTTCTTTTTTTTATTTTTTTTGAGACGAAGTCTCGCTCTGTCACCCAGGCTGGAGTGCAGTTGCAGCTCACTGCAACCTCCACCTCCCGGTTTTAAGCAATCCTCATGCCTCAGCCTCCCGAGGAGCTAGGATTACAGGTGCCTGGCACCATGCCTGGCTAATTTTTGTGTTTTTAGTAGAGACAGGGTTTCACCATGTTGGCCAGGCTGGTCTCGAACTCCTGACCTAGGGTGATCTGCCCACCTTGGCCTCCCAAAGTGCTGGGATTACAGGCGTGAGCCACCACACCTGGCATCTTTCAGACTTAAAGAACCCCATGTAGGTGACTCACTTTAATAAAACCCAACATGTGAAATGATTATTAAATAAAATCTACCTTCCCCAAACACCTTTTTACTGATAAAGCAGGCTAATAAAGGTAAAACAGCTTACGTTATAAAAAATAATTTTTAAAAGTAGCTGCTTCATTTTAGAAATAAATTGATTTACATGTAGCACGACAAATTCTCTCATACCTCTAATTGAAAAAAGTTTGTCTAGTTGGACATTTCAGTGACGGTTCTTTATCCTTAGCAGCTGACCCTGCCACATCCATCAGACAAATTCCCAAGAAATATCCTCATAATGTTCAGCTGAAATCTCTAATGGGTACGATCAAATCAGGCTTAATGTTAGCTCTGGTGAGCAGTCACTTTGAAAGTATGTGTTGCTTTCTCATTATCATTTTATTTCTACCATTAGCCACATTCAAAAATATAAATCACTCCTAATATCTTTCAGAACGAAGGTTAACTATGTCACCTCAGAGCTGATCCTCATCACAAGTGACAATGTGAGGGCATTGTGGGAGGAATAGGAAGTGCAATGTCAAAGGGTCATGCGTGGTGTGACCTTGGGTAAGCCACTTCCCCTCTCTGGGCCTCAGTGTCCTTATATGTAATTGTGCGGTTGTTAGAGTAGGTAGTTAAGCAGATATGAGCAGGGCAGGAGAGGCCCCCCTCCACCCCCAGGAATGTCCGGTGACCGTCAGGTGATGATGAGGTGGTTTTTAAACTCAAAAATAACAATTGTTCACAGCCAGCACCAGGGAAGGCAGTCTCCCAACAGAGAGAAAATACCTGAGGCTGAAGATCAGCAGCTTCCGGCTAAGATCTCCAGAGGTGGGCGAGTGGACCTACGCTTGCACACTAAGAGGCACAATGGCAGAGTTTAACTGGTATATGACCTTCCTCTAGGAATGCTTGACTGGTAAGAGAAAAGACACCTCAAGTGAGCACACACACAACTTCAATAAACCCACTGCACATGCCACCCCTGCCAAGTGCTGGCAGACGCTGCACATGTGGACAGCCCACTCCAAGGGAAGAATCAGGGGAGAAGAGATGTAGCCCCCGGCACCATGCCAATGTATAAAACCCCAAGTCAAGGGCCAAACACTGTGCTTGGATCTTTCAAGTCACTCACGTGACTCTCTTCCAGGTGTACTCTGCTTCCTTTCATTCCTGCTCTAAAACTTTCAATAAATTTTCATTCCTGCTCTAAAACTTTTTAATAAATTTTCATTCCTGGTCTAAAACTTGTCTCGGTCTCTCCCTCTCCCTTGTGCCCCTTGGATGAATTCTTTCCTCTGAGGAGGTGAGAACCAAGTTTGCTGCAGACCCGTTGGATTTGCCACTGCTGACAGGGTTAGTACAGGTTGTTCAGAATGGCCCTTTGGCCGAAATAGAAAAATTCCACTATTTCTCGGGAATTTTTCTGATGGATGTGGAAGACACAGTGAGAAGGTACCACCTGTGAACCAGAAAGCAGGCCCTTCTCAGACATTGAATCTGATGGTGCCTTGATCTTGGACTTTCTGGCCTCAAGAACTGTGAGAAATCAGTTTGTTATTTACATGTCACCTGCTCTGGGGTGTTTTGTTATAGCAGCACAAACAGACTTAGGCCCCGATATGCAGGCATGCTGTCCAGTAATCCGAGCAGTCACTAGGGCTGCTGTGCATAAGAAGATGATTCTTCAAAGCATTTCTGAAGGCTGTCCTCCCTCAGTGTTTGTAGGTATGTATTTGACTCCACTCATAACACTCTTTGGCTTTAGAAGGTGGACAATGGTTCTTCAAACCCAAGAAGATTATCATAAGGGAGAGAAGTGGGGAGTCAACAAAGGGCTTCGTGAGCATGAATTGAGATATTCGTCATATTAGCCTCCGTCTCCCTTTTCCCCTTCCTACTCAACAAGAGCCCCAGCTCAAATACACTCATTCAATGCTTCACAACAGGGACACGCTCTTTGAAACGTGTGCTTAGTCAATTCCATTGTGTGAACGTCACAGAGTGTACTTACACAAACCTAGATGGTACGCTTACCATACTTGTAGACTATGTGATCTAGCCTATTGCTCCTAGGTTACAAGTCTGTATAGTATGTTACTGTATCGAGTACTGTAGGCTGTTGTCACACAGTGGTATTTGTGTATGTAAACATATTTAAACACAAAAATAGTACGGTGAAAATACAGTCTAAAAGATTAAGATGGGCCTGTATAGGGAAGCTCCAGTATAATCTTATGAGACCACTGTCACTGTCACTTATGTGGCACAAGACTGTATCTCCTGGGTCAAACTGCATTGAAATGTATTTTCCTATACAATGCTACAAGAGTGAGGATACATCTCTAGGTCGGTAGGTTTCAGGGTGCTGGGGAACAGGTGAAAAGGCTCAACCTCTCTTTAATAATCTAGAGAGGGGCTTTTGAACTTTCAGACACAGAAGTCTTTTGGAAAAATGAAGTTTAACGTGGAACTCAGTATGTATAAAGCAAATAAAAGTGATATTTAGCTGGCGTAACTTTATTTTGTATGTTCAAATTTATAACATTTATTAACGTTTCAACAGGAGGTTGTTTGTTTTGACTAATGACATTTTGAAATTGTAGAACTGGGAGATATTTGCTATCTTATCAGCCTCTGCATCTGATAAACATCTGCATTTGTTTTGTTGCTTCCTTTCCAGGTTGCAAATAGAAAGTTATCTGAGGGTAGCATTGCAGTCCAGGGCGCTTCTCAAGTATATGGAGACAATAAACTTTTTACTCTGAGGTCAGCCCTAAAATGAGTTATAGATTTCTAGGTTATTGGTTTCTGATGTCTTAATAATGTAATATAATTCAAATAGCATGCATATTATTTCTTGTTTCCTTTTCAAAAAAATTTCTAACTATATTATAAAAATATAGGCTTTACTGTCATGTTTGTAGAATTTCTGAATTATTTGTGAGGGGTGTCTTTGGCCAGGGGACATGAAGAACCGTAGGGGTCTAAGGCAGCCCTGTTGGGAGATACGGGTGAGATATGTCCTCTTCCACACAGAGGCAGGGAAAGGGTCCATGGTAGCCCACAGCGGATCATATGTAAGCCCGTTTTAAAGCCAGCTTCTCAAGGTTCATGGTGCCCCAGAGCGGATGACATGTAAGCTCCATTTTAAAGCCAGCTTGTCAACATTCACTGGGTCTGTCAGTCGCCTCCCTCTGTGGTTTCTTATTTCCTTGCTGCAATCTTTTTTTTTTTTTTTTTAATGTCCTTGCCTCCCCTCAGCAGGCTCCAGACCACACCTGGAAGGTCACTGGAGCCAGCCCATGAGAGGAAGTATCACCGATCCCTGAGACCACCATGGAGGTGGGAGTGGTGGGCTTCAGAAGACTCCCGGGAGAAGGGGATCCTACGTATAAAAAGGAGGTTCTCCCAGTGTCCTCTCCAAACCCCCATCCCTCTGCCTTGCCAACCTGGGGGTTCTGGGCTTTATTTTTAGTAATAAAGCCAGTATTTCCTTAATACTGCGGTCTGCCAAGTTGTACATTAGGCACTGTGGGGGCACAGAGACAAACAGGCTCCGGCCAGCCCCCAGCAATTCACAGTCAACAGAAATTGGAGCTCCTGGGCCCTTTCAGCCGAGAGAGAAGCTGGATTCACGGTGCTCCTCAAATGTTATTTTCAAAATGGACTTATCTCAAAGCTAACTGGGTACGAATTTATGTTTTCAGTCCCAGGAAGATCTATTGAAATGCCCCCACCTCTTCCAGCCCACCCCAACCTCTGCAGTGTGAGGGAGCACGTGTCAGGGTGTCTGCTGATGATGGATGGCCCAGCTTGCTCTTTGTATTGCTTGGCTGGTAGATTTTGTTCCCAGATTGTTTTAGAGTGGCCAGAAGCAGTCAGCATGTGGGATCTCCAAAATCTTGGAGACATCGGGTCACATACTGGTAACATCATTCAACCGAAGACATTTTTAAAAAAACATAATTCTCTGATATTTGCTAGTTGAGACTGAAGCCTTTACTTCTCAGGCAGTGAGGAATAGAATTCCAGGGAAAGTAATTTCGCGTTGGAGAAAAGTAAAGAAAGTATAGAGCAATGTCTTCCCTAAGCCCAGCTACGAGTTCTCCTTTCCCAGGGGTCTTTAAGAGTGGAGGAGGGCTGGGAGCCCTGTTCTCTGTGTCCTTGTTTCGTAAGTGAGAGACTGGGATATGGCAAGCAATTATCTATCTCTGAACCCACAGAAAGAGAATGGGCCTGTGAGCAATTTTCAGTATTTCAAAGGGCTTCATGGCAATCCTCCATTTGCCTGGATATGGGGGGGTGCAGTCTGATGCAGATGCCTCCTTTCTTTGCTTTCAGCTGTGTGGTAACCCTGGGGACTACCTCATGCACACAAGAAGGTCTGCCTGGCCAAATAGAAGTGTGATTCATTGCCTGGGTTTTGACAGCAGACACATCTGGGGGCAAGCCTGTGCTCATCTGCTTCCTGGCAGAGTGACTTTGATGGAGCTACTTGATCTCTGTGAACTTCAATGCTTTCACCTGTAAAATAAGGACAAGAATCTGAACCTCAGGGTGCCGTTGGGGTAGGTCTACGGTGAGCCTTCGATAGAAGGTAGCTGCAGCTGTGAATAGTTAATTAATGAAAATGAGAAATGGAATGATTACTTAAAGTAACCCATTGGTGGGCAAAGACCTTTTAAAACTTGTAGCCCAGAAGGGTTCTAGGCAGTGAAGGTCGGGACCCTCTACACCAGGCGACCCCAAGTTTTTCCTTTTCAGTGGGGCTGTGGAGTGGACGCATGTGCATGATTGAAGTTTAAAGGGAAAACTTTCATTTCATTCCCTTTGGCTGATTATGCATATCCTGTGGTGTCCGAAAACTCAAGCCTAGGACCATAGTTCAGGCCGCATGCCCCGTGGTGACCTCCTTCTAAGCCACCTCTGTGTGCCCTAGATTGAAAACTGTTGATTGAAAAGGTCAGAACAATACCCTCTGTCATGATGGCTGCAGCTCACATTCAATCGTGACAGCATTCTAGTGATTCAAAAGACACACACACACACACTCACACACACAAACACACACACGCTCCCCAGACAGGGACATCAGTGACCTGCAGAGAATGGGGGAGATTTGAGGATTTACCTGGGAATGAGGGTTTCAGTCATACTACCACCCAGTGGTGGGTGGAAATAGCCTGGGTCCATGGAGCCTGCTCCCGGATTTGGCTTAATATTCAATAATCTTACTGCTGCTCTTTGTTCCGGAAGCTCTTTCTTGCCAAAATGTTGAGACACATGGTGTTTCTTCTTTAAAACACATACACACACACACACACACACACACACACGATACTGTGAGACTAAAACTGCTCTAAAAATCGTTCATTGAAACAGAAAAAAAGGTGTGCGTTTGTTCTGCTGAAAACAGCGCTGTCAAATATAAAACCTTGGTGCCCAAGATATCTTCATGCTCATATATTACATAACTCGAAGGTTAGAGCTTGTGCCTAATATGGCTTCCCTGTGTATTGAACTCCTGTAGAAATTTCCGGCTGAACGTCAACCTCTTCCCCTTCCTCCCAACACACAGCCCTACCTCCCACTCACTTTGCAATGGACTCTCTTTAGAAGGTCTCTTTTAGATTTTCTTTTTCATCACAGAGAGACGCTGCCATGAATAAGAAGTCTTTCTTCTTACAATTGAAGACTTCAGCTTCAAAAAAATGAGATAAATTCATTTTCTCCTCCATAAGGTACTTGAAATGTAAGAGCTCATTGAAAGGGGAGGGGGAAACTCATTGTTGAAATTCATTTAGTTTTAGTCTCGACTAAAATGAAAGAAATGGAGATTAACAATTCAAAAATGGAGCTTGTTCATTAAAATTAACTACAGTTACACAACTTGTCATGCAGTTCACTGGGAATCATTTCTCTCCTGCTTAATTATTATGATGAAAACTCATCTTTTACTAGGATAAAATGATGTCATCCTTATCAGAGAGAGAAAAAAAATGTTTCCCAAGGCTGGCTGCAGCAGTATTTTTCTAGGATGTTTAAAAAAGAAAAAGCTTCTAAAGTGATTTGTTAAGTTAAGTTGTTCTCCAGAGCTAGCTCTGTATTGATGTATGTTTGAATCCGGGGGGAAATGTCTCACGTAATGAATCCAAGCTTAATAAACCAAATACCAAATGCATTTAAATTGATTACAATTAGGACTTTCAGAGTTGTAAATACCTTAACAGATACACAACTTCAGAATCATTCCGATATTACTGAACTTATATTCAAAATGCCCCTGTGCTTTTGTCACATGATTTATTAGATGTGGTGATTAGCATGTTCTAGAATTTCCCCCTCCCCGGAGAAAATACATTTTTTTCTTACATGGTTATTGCAACAAGACATCACCTTTTAAGAGGTTCCTTCCCTTCCCTATGAAATAAAGTGATTCTACAGGAAGCAGAGGAGTGGGGCAGTGTGGAGCTACAGGCTCTAATCTCTGGGATGGTTCCAGCTTCAGTAAGTGAGAGCAAGATTCTAACCTAATAGGCAAACTCTGTTGGCTCCAGTGATTAGGAGGGACCCCGCCCACCAGGACGCTGTTGGCCCCTGTTGCCTTCTGCCTTTGGACGCATTAGAAGGTAAAGAAAGGTCCTCTTTATGTTAAAATCTCACTGCCTCTGAAACTGCCCTACAGAAATCCTATCATCCCCCTTCTCTCTTTTCTTGGCAACACTAACAATCCTTTGTAAACATCCTCCCGGAAAAGCCTCTGTAGATCTGTCCGATAAACTTCGAATGGGGGAGAGTTTAAGCTCCTGCCTGGGAGCAGATTGAATGTACAGAGTTTATAAGATTATTACATTCGGAGAAGTAGCTGAAATCACCAAGCTTGAGAAGGTGTGACGGAGCAGCAGAAAGGGTACAGTCCTGTTTTGTCTGGCAATGCAGGGCTTTTTTTTTTTTTTTCCCTAGACCCCCAAAGTTGTGAGGAGTCTTGTTACTAATCAGAAGGAAGAAACCCAGGCTCTTGGTCCTAAATGCACACAATTAGGAAAGCAAAGGCAATGAAACATTAAAAGATGTGCCCAAAGTATGTCAGAGCTAACATATACACCACTCCAACCAAACTGAATTAGCCCAGCCAGCCAGAAATGCTTTTTTTTTCCAAAAAAAAAAAAAGAATCTGTTGGCAAATGTGTCTCATTCATCAAATCCTTTCATTTCCCCTTCTCCCCAACCCTCCTTCATCACAGGTCAAAGGAAATGCACTGGTCTATTGAAATATATTGATTTCTTCCCACTGTGAGATTCCTAAGGAACCACATTGAAAGGAGGGATAAAGATCCTGGTGGGTTTCAGGGACAGCTCTCTTACTTCCTCTTGTCCTACCCTGGCTTCTTCCCATTGGAATGCAGCTAGTTTCTTGACTCTTGGTGAACACTAGGAGTTTCCCAGGAGACGTTGTCAGAGACTAGATGGTGATTACTCCAAGGCACAGTGGATTAAATGCTGCACTGGATGGAGGTGGGAACCAGAAGACCCCTAGGGCCCTTCTAGCTCGAAGGTCCTGTGGACCAGTCTTTCAATTCTACCCCATGGGGCCACTTGCAGTTCAGAAGCAATTGATACAAGCCTCAGGAAATCCGACTTAGATAGATACTGACTCCCTCCTCTCACCCAGATGATCAAATAGCAGGTGTGGACACTTTGTAGGGATAGCAGTGCCTTGTGAGTTAGTCGGGCCGGATGCTGAGTGATGATTGTGGGCAATGCTGGGCTAGATGATGTTAAAACAAAACAAACATGCAGACAAAAACCCTTCTCTATGAGTAGCGTCTCTTTAGCGAGACCACGACTCTGAGCTCCTAGATGACATACTACATTTATTTTTTAACATTAAATTTTATTGAGGTGTGATTGGCATGAAATAAACTGCACAAAAAGTGTGCAAGTGGTAAGTTTGGCATATGTGTACAACTGTAAAACCATCACCACGATCAAATAGTGGATGTATCCCTTCCCTCAAAAGTTTCCTCACATCCCTTTAGGATCCTTTCTGCCACTCTGGCACCCTATCTTCCCTCCCCCAGTCTCTAGGCAACAAGTAATTTGGCTTATGTCATTGTAGATTAGTCTGCATTTTGGAGAATTGTAAATGAACGGAATCATAGAGGACATATTCTTCTTTTTCTGGCTTTTCTTACTCAGCATAATCATCTTGAGATCCATTCATGTTGTTGCATGTGTCAATAGTTTATTTCATTGTATTCCTAAATAGTAACCCATCGGATGGACCTATCACCCTTTGTTCATCCATTCACTTATTCATAGGCATTTGTACCGTTTCCAGTTTTTGACTGTTACAAATAAAGCTGCCTTGAATATTTTATGTACAGGTCTTTTGTATCGACATATGCTTTCAGTTCTCTTGGGTAAGTACCTGTGAATGAAGTGGCTGGATCATATGTTAGGCATATGTTTAACTTCTTCAGAAATCATTTTTTGAAATAATTTGTACCATTTTATATTCCGACCGGCAGTGTGTGAGAGTTCTAGTTACTTCACATTTTTGCCGATGCTTGGCATGGTTAGTCTTTTCAGTTTTAAACAGTCTGGTGTGTGTATGCTGGGTTCGTATCTCGTGATTTCAATTGCAGTTTCCAAAATGACCCATGGTATACACCTTTCCTGTGCTTATGTACCATCATATTATTTAGGGATGAAGGGTCTGTTGAAATGTGTTGTCCATTTTTTAATTGGTTTGCTTTTTTTATTATTGAGTTTGAAAATTCTTCATATAATCTGGATACAATTCCCTTATCAGATTTGTGATTTGCAAATATTTTCTCCATTTATTTTCTTTTTCTCTGAAGTTTTTTTATTCTCAAGGCAGTGTCTTTTGAAGAGAAGGTCTTAATTTTTTTTTAAGGAATGGAGTCTTGCTATGTTGCCCAGGTTGGAGTGCAGTGGCTGTTCACAGGAACAGTCTCGCTACTGATCAGCGTGAGTGTTTTGATCTGCTCCATTTCCAGTCTAGGCAGATTCACCTCTCCTAGGGCAACCTGGTGGTCCCCCTCTCCCAGAAGTTCACTATATTGATGCTGAACTTAATGCAGATGCCCTTTACAAGGCTGTGCTTTAAGCCACACCAGTATTCAGTTCCTTAGCAAGACAATTCAGAGACAAATACCAGCACTATTAATTCTACCTTTATTTGGAAGCACAGTATCTTGAAAGATATGTGTTTGAGTAACTTGGAAGAAAAGACCGAAAGGAGAAAAGCCAAACTTCATGGAGAGATGAAATTCATTGGCACAATTTAGATAAGTCAGGAGTAGATAGAACATGAGTAAGCACCTAGAGAGAATATGCAAAGTTTGTTTAGCAAGAATTCCAATTAAGTTGTAAGAAAGGGTGCACAAGATGGAGACAAAGTAAAAGATCTTGAAATAGAGGTTCGAGAGTTTGTGCTTAGTTCTCAAGGCACTAGAGAGCCATGAAGGATTTTATTTAAGAGAGAGGGGGTTGCTGCAGGAGTTGAAATGATGGCACTAACTAAAGCTACTGAATGCTCACATGCTTTTACGGACCCAATCTCACCCTGCCTGCTTGCTATTGGAGTCAGGAGGAGGAAAGGGAGGAGGGAGAAAGAGGAAGGGAGGGCTAGGACTTGCGGGAGAGGCTGAGTGGCAGCAGGGCTTTAATTTCAATGGAATGTTTTCATGGGCATTGCCTTTCCCTTCCTGGTTGGGTGGATGAGCGGAGGTTCCTTGGGAGTGTTTTTCTTGGGCACTTTTATAGGGTTTCAGCTAAAAACACAGGATATTGGTAAGGATCTTCACGGTTTAGGTTAAATTGCAGTTTGCCCCCAAAAGTTCCTTGAGGTTACATTTTATTCAACCCTTCTTGCAGCTCAAATGCCTGCCAAACAGAGATTTATAGAAGAGGCTGAAGCTGGGAAGAGCCTCAGAGACCATCCAAACCATCCTGTCCTCTTACACTCACTGTTCTATGAAGAAGTTAGGGTGAGAGGGGGTAGCTCAATTCTAATAATGTGAATCTGATGATACCACTTACCTCTATACAATCCTTTAATGGAAACCCCAAATATTTTCATTTTATTTTATTTTATTTTATTTTATTTTTTGAGGCAGAGTCTTTCTCTGTTGCCCAGGCTAGAATGCAGTGGCATGATCACCGCTCACTGCAGCCTTAACCTCCTGGGGTCAAGCAATTCTCCTGTCTCAACTTCTCCAGTAGCTGGGACTACAGGCACACACCACTACACTCGGCTAATATTTGTATTTTTTTGTGGAGACAGGGTTTTACCATGTTGCCCAGGCTGGTCTTGAACACCTGGGCTCAAGTGATCCTCCTGCCTCAGCCTCCCAAAGTGCTGGGATTACAGGCATGAGCCAACTGTGCCCGGCCTCAACCCAATATCTTTACCTAGAGTGATCATATATCCTGGTTTGCAAAGAATAGTGGTTCTTGTTTTTTTCCCCAGGGTTTCATTATTGGTAATAACCTCTTTCACTCCCTAAAGTGAACCAGTTACATAGTAAAGTATATGGTCACCTAAGTAACGCTTTCCAACTGAGGCACTGCAGGGTGAAGAACGACGTCAGAAGTGGGTTGTCCCTGAGTTGCTGGGAGAGGTCTGTAAGCTCTCCTATGCATATCTAGTTTCTCAATCAGCAGAGAGAAAAGTAAAACTATGACAGGTTGAGTATCCCGAATCCAAACATTTCAAATCTGAAATGCTCCAAAATCTAAAACATTCTGAACACTGACATGACTCTCAAAAGAAGTATCATTGGAGCATTTTGGATTTCGGATTTTTGAATTAGAAATAATCAACCGTAAGCATAATGCAGATATTCCAAAGTCTGAAAAAATGAGAAATCCAAAACACTTCTGGTCCCAAGCATTTAGGATAAAAGATACTGAAGCTGCATATTTTAAGAATCTAAGAGGAATGCTGGAGGGAAGGATAGGGATCGTTGAAAGAAAGCACGCATGGTCTGCAGACTCAGCACTCCTCACCCAGCCTGTGGCTCCACAACTCACCGCCTTGCCCTTCCCACTATTTTTAGAGGCAAAGTCTTGCTCTGTCACCCAGGCTGGGGTGCAGGGGAACGATCCTAGCTCACGGCAGCCTTGAACTCCTGGGCTCAAACGATCTTCCCACCTCAGCCTCCTGGATAGCTGGGACTAGTGGGAGGCATGTGCCACTATACCCGGCTATTTTTATTTGATTGTAGAGATGGGGTCTCACTATGCTGCCTGCTTCTTTACGGTCCAACCACCAGAAGCAGTTCGTGGTCTCCTGACTCTACTGTGTCACTTCAGGGCTTCGTGCTTTGGAGTATGCGTTCCCTCTGCTGGGAGACATCTGCAGCCACCTCGTCTCCCTCTTCCTTCAGTGCTCTGAGGTATTTCCTCTTGACATCCTCCCCAGGTGTCCCCCAAGCCCCCAAACCATGGGACAGAGCCGGGCTCTCCCCTCTCTGAGCTGCTCTGGCCTCTCCTTTCTTTTCTGTCCTGGTGCCCATTAATACTCCACATTGGCTGTGTGAGTGTACGTGCAAGTCTCCCTCCTGGACTATAAGCACCTTGCGGGCAGGGCTGTCCCCCAGCCCCAAGCACAGTGACTGGCATAAGGAGAGGATGCCTGTGCATGTTGTCAAGTACACTCATTCGGTGAATATTTATCAAGAATTAGCTTTGCTCCAAGCACCACATAGTAGGGGACACAGCAGTGCATCAGTGTCCCTATACCAGGGGAGCTGCAGCCCAGTCCATGAATGGGTGCAGTGTAAGTGTGTGGACAGGTCAATATATCGTGCATGTGTGTACATATGTGTCTGTGTCTGTTCGAAGAGTTTGCTAGAACCTGCGTTCCTCTCAGGAAGATAGAATGCTTCAAAACAAATCAGTTTTTTTTCCTTGTAGTTTCTTTGTGAATTAAGCAGCGTAAACCTCTGATCTATGTAAAAACAGGGAAAGGGAAGTCTAGGGAGGCTAAAATAACTTTGTCAAGGTCGCTGAGTTGAGTGGCCAGGCCCCTGGGGGAGAAGCCTTGTGCCCTGGATCCCAGCTCAGCCGGTGGTGGGGGAGGGACGGGAGCCATGGCCCTGGCACAGCCTGACCTTACCGTGGGCGCCTGGGCGCAGCTCCTTCACCTGGGGGCTTGGGGTTTCTCCCTACTGCTTCTCACCCTGAGTGTTTGTGAAAGGCAGGGCTGTGTTTGCGCCTGTAGCCAGGCAGGGGCTCTTTCCCAGAAGCTGGTCCGAGGCCACAGAGGCTGAGCAGAAATCCCTGTGCTGTTTGCTGTGAGGCAGGCTCTGTTCTCAGTGATTTATTTGTGAAATTCCTGGAGTAGGGAGGAAGACCTACAGCTTGGCAGAAGTAAATGCCAGGTCCTGAGAAGCTTGGCAAATGGAGGAGAGAGAAAGGAGTATGGGGCAGGGAGGGTTGGGGGAGGGGGGCGGGTGGAGAGACACACAGAGAAAGAGACAGAGAGAGATTCTCAGGCTGAGCCCTGGGATCTGGCTTTGAAGACAGAGAAAAGAGTCTAACTTTTTGCCCTCAAAAGACTGTAAATCAGTCTCGTTCTCTCCACACCCACTGCTACACGCTCACCTTAATTCATCTCTGCCTTTAACCTTTGAACAATTCTCCCCACCCTGGCTCGGAGACGTCTTCTTCTTCCTTCATTCAGAGGCTGGAACAGCTTCGGGAGGCTCTGGGATCCCTGTTCCACTTTCCCTTTCCCTGCCTTCGTCACCCCCTTAATTATGGACATGAACTCTCTTCAGGCCAAAGAAAAATGTGGGTAAGATGTGGCCTCCCCAAGGACTGAAGGCCAAGGCCAGCACCCCAGAGGGAGGCGTCACTCTCCAGGACAGGCTGGAGATGGTGGGAGCGCCTCACCCCAGCAGAAGCGAGGGCCTGGCTTGCTCTGTCGGTGGCCCGGGGAGCTCGTCTTACCTCCCTGGAGCACGGGTTAGATTCCAGAACTGCCTCTCCCAGTTCATTGCAAGTACAGAGAGCCATAGTGAGGGGCAGGAGGTGCTTGGAGGTGCGGAGAACAGGTTACCTGTCGCTGTCAGGTAACCTGAATCCTGAAACCCAGACCACTCAGCTACTGTCCGGGTCTGCCAGGGACCTCCCTCCAATGCACCCCAAGCCTTCTCCCCACCCCACTGCAGCTTTCTGCTGTGGCTTCAGTCTTCATCAGGTCAGTCAGTGCTGCCTCCACTTGTCCTGGCCACACTGGCCCTTCCACTCCAGAGGTCATTTGCCTCCTCAGAGGGCCCCAGGCACCCAAATGTACTTGAGTATAAGGTGGCCAGAGTGACTGAAGATGCTTTACCTGGACAGAGAAGGGAGGGCACTCCTGTGAGTCAGGGCAGGGGGAGATGTAGGGGGTGGGGAATCACAGGTTTAATCTCAGAAGGCTGAACCTGAGATGTGACAGAACACACTCCTGTACAGAAACTCCCCTCACTGCTTACTCTAGGAGATCTGGAGAAAATCCAGAAAGCGGGTGGCAGCTGCAGAGGGATCCTCACATAGTGGAATAGGGCTTTCCTAGCCCCAGAACTCGAGAGCTGTCTTTTTTTTTTTTTCTGAGACAGGGCCTCGCCCTGTCACCCAGGCTAGAGTGCAGTAGCGTGATCTCGGCTCACTGCAGCCTGAGCTCAAGCAATCTGCCCACCTCAGCCTCCCAAGCAGCTGGGACTACAGGTGTGTGCCACCATGCCCAGCTAATTTTTTTGTATTTTTGTAGAGATGGGGTTTCCCCCTGTTGCCCGGGTGGGTCTAGAACTCCTGAACTCAAGTGATCCGCCCGCTTCGGCCTCCCGAAGTACTGGGATTACAGACGGTGAGCCACCGCACCCAGCCTGGAGAATATGACGTTCGGGGTGGTAGCTGAACATCATATTCCTAGACAGGCCTGACAGCATGGGATGGCACAGTCTCTGGGACCCCTGCCTGCCTTTTCTTTCTCCCTTTCCACTTAGAAACTTTGCCCCAGACTGGGGTCAGGAATAGGGTGCCCCATATAGTGCCTAGTATACAGTAGGTGCTAAAGGTGTTCATTGAATGAATGAATGAATGAATGAATGATTAAAACATGAACCAGTGAGGGAGGAGACAAAAGAGGGAGGACTCAGGACTGGGCAGAGACTGGGGACAAGGGTGGGTAAATTGTAGAGGCTTAAAGGGGTTCTGTGTCTTGGGACAGAACATGTATACCTGTGATTCATGTGATTCATGAACATAACCATCAACTTCTAACTGCAATGTCTGGCATACATGGTTACATAGCTCACAATGTGTGCACAGCCTGACCCCATTCAAGAGGCAGGCATCTGGGGACAGCAGTTCAGAGGACTCTGGTCCCAAGCTGGAGGAACCATATGATCCCACGCTCCCATTTTTAAATGAGGGCAGGTGACATTGCCAAGGTCACAGTGGGTTGGAACAGGGCCCATCTCCAGGTCAGGTTCTTCTGGCTCCACCTGGTCCCCGCCGGGGGATTTAAAGAGGCAGCTCTTCCTGGATAAAGATTGATTGCTGACTGTGACTCACTAGCACATGAAACCAGTCAGACCTGGCATGGCTCTGCCCACCCTCTTTCAATCACACCCAGCCCTGGAGCCTCTTCTAACCTATCCTCTAGTTCTCCAACTGCACTGCCTACAAGCCACCTGGAATCCTCAGCCTTTTAAAGAAGCAGCACTTGTTTTGCTTGAATCACCTCAGCAGGTCCCTATTTTATTTTAATTATTTACACCCAATTTCAGGAGACACTTGTGACAGCCCAGGGTCTCATTCGTCTTTCCACAGACACAGCACACAGTAGGGCTCCGTAAGAGTTTAGTGTTGGGAGGAGGTAGGAAAAAGATGGAGAACAGAACTCTAGGCAGTCTGGGGAGCCCTGAGCTTTACTGAGCTTTGTTTGTGAGTTTTCTCAGCAAAGCCCCAAACTGGGTGGTCTGGCAAGGAGAAGAACTGCCTTTGTGTGCCTGTTAGCCAAGCAAAAAGTGTTTGCTATTCGATCTTCATTTATATCAAATATGTACAGAGGACTAAAGTAGCCTCCCAAGTGAAACTAAAATCAAGTTGTTAGACAGACTTAGGGAATGGAAACCCCAGCTGGAACAACCTTATGAGACGTTTGTCTTTAAATACTAATTTTTAGATATGCAAATGCAAACTTCCTTCAGTATTAATCTATGACTCAATTTACTTCCAGTCTAATTCAGGAGTTAAATCTCACATCCATAAACAGTCAAGAGCAGCTTGTAACCTCACTGGCATGTGGACATCCTGTGAATTGTTTATCGATGGCTCTTTTGGAGCAGAGTCTACAAAATTACATCTTCAGTTACTTAAGTTTTTCAAATAAGGGGAAAAAGAAAAATACCAACCTTTCAACCATACTTCAAAGATGGCAGCCAAGGTGCTTTTATGTCATAACTAAAGCCAAAGAGGATTTTAAAGATTCCTAGCCTACACGTTCAATATCCCATAGTGTTTCTTATAATTTGAAGTGATGTCAAAGGTTGCTCAAAGGCAATTAAGTATGCTTTAGCTTCAGTTTTCTCCTTCCTTCCCTCCCTCCCTTCCTCCCTCCCTCCCTCCCTTCCTTCCTTCCTTCCTTCCTTCCTTCCTTCCTTCCTTCCTTCCTTCCTTCCTTCCTTCCTTCCCTCCTTCCTTCCCTCCTTCCTTTCTTCCTTCCTTCTCTTTTTCTCACTCTTGTTGCCCAGGCTAAAGTGCAACAGCTCAATCTTAACTCATTGCAACCTCCGCCTCCTGAGTTCCAGTGATTCTCCTGTCTCAGCCTCCTGAGTAGCTGGGATTACAGGTGCCCACTACTCAGCCAGGCTAATTTTTGTATTTTTAGTAGAAACAGGGTTTTACCATGTTGGCCAGGCTGATCTTGAACTCTTGACCTCAAGTGATTCACCCTCCTCAGCCTCCCAAACTGCTGGGATTACAGGCGTGAGCCATCACGCTCAGCCTAGCTTCAATTTTTCATACACACACATGAACCTTGTATGATGCCTGATTACTGACATTTTTTGCATCACTTTTGCTAGGAGTTTTCTTGTGGGATGAGAACTACTGAGAAATTAAACAAGTAGACATCTCATATCCAAATGTTGTGGACCACTGGAATTGCCCTTAAAATAAAAAAAAAAATTACAAAATAAAAATGATCAAATAAGACAAATATGAAACACTTTTTTATAGAGAGGAAAATTATTATTAGTGGAAATAGAAACAGAAACAGGTCCTAAAAGCTTTCAGTGTTTAGCTACAATTGTTCCATGGTGTTTAAGGAAATTCTGGGAAATAAGATAACATTACTTTCATAAGTCATTGGGGTAAGTGTGATGAAGTGGACCGAGCTGTGACCTGGGTTTTAACTGCGTCACATAAAAGGGGCAGGGGGAAAGAAGGTTAAAAGCAGGGTGGAACTGTTTGATGGGGTCTTGAGGGCCTCAGTGTTTGAACTTCAGCAGGGAGTGGGAGCCACAGAAGATTTTGAAGGGGAAACGGGAGAAGGTGGGGTCTGCTTTAGCAGAGCACACCAGTAACCTGGTGGAGAGAGATTGGAGGAAGTGGACACAAGGCAAAAAGCCCAATTCAGAGGATGTAGCAATAACTGATGTACAAAATACTGAAGACACGTGAGCTGAGGTAAAGAGGATGAGATAGATGGGGAAGTACTTACATGGAATTCTCTAAGTTCTTGAGGAATGATAATGGCAGATAGGTAGGAGATAAAAGAAGAAATGAAAAACAGCTTTAACCTACCTGGGAGGATAATGATCCTTAAACCCTCCAGTGCTGAGCTGGCCTGTATGGTAGCCACTGACCCAGGAATCTACTGAGCACTTGAAATGTGGCTACGGCAACTTTCTGGATTGAGATGGGCTGTAACGATACCACCCAAACCTATGTCAAAGACTTAGTACCAGAGAAGGAATGTGAAATAGCCTGTTGATAATGTTGTATATGGGTTACATGTCAAAATCATACTATCTGGATATACTGGGTGAAGTATATATAATTAAAATTAATTCTACCTTTTTTTCTCTTTTTTTAAAAATTTGGCTACTAGACAATTTAAAAGTGCATACAAGGCTCCATGGCTCACATCTTATTTCTTTCTTTCTCTCTCTCTTTTTTTTTTTTTTTTTTTTGAGACAGAATCTCGCTCTGTTGCCCAGGCTGGAAAGCACAGGTACAATCTCAGCTCACTGCAACCTCCGCTGCCCGGGTACATCTTTTTTTTTTTTTTTTTTTGAGACGGAGTCTAGCTCTGTCGCCCAGGCTGGAGTGCAGTGGCCAGATCTCAGCTCACTGCAAGCTCCGCCTCCCGGGTTTATGGCATTCTCCTGCCTCAGCCTCCCCAGTAGCTGGGACTACAGGCGCCTGCCACCTCGCCCGGCTAGTTTTTTGTATTTTTTAGTAGAGACGGGGTTTCACCGTGTTAACCAGGATGGTCTCGGTCTCCTGACCTTGTGATCCGCCCGTCTCGGCCTCCCAAAGTGCTGGGATTACAGGCTTGAGCCACCGCGCCCGGCCTGGGTACATCTTATTTCTTTTAGGCAACGCTGCTCTGGGGCTTCCCATTGCACTTAGACTCAAGTCCAAGTTCCTTGTGATACCGTCAAGGCCCTATGTGAACTGACTTTCGCCAGCCTTCAAGGCCCTATGTGAACTGACCTTTGCCAGCCTTTCTGGTCTCAACTTGGAACACATTCTCTTTGGTTGCCGTGTTTCAGGCACATGGTCTTTCAGTCCCTCTGGCACTCTGAGCTCCTGTCTGCCTCAGGGACTTTGCCTGTGCTGTGCCCTCTGCCTGTAATATTCTCACCCTAGATCTTTACCTGTTTGGCTTTTTCCACCGTTCGCATATCATCCAGCTCAGACGTCATCTGTTCAAGTGGACTACCTTGACCAACTTTCTTCCTTTTCTTTTCTTTCTTTCTCTTTCTTTTCTTTCTTTTCTTTTTTCTTTTCTTTTCTTTTCTCTTTCTTTCTTTCTTTCTTTCTTTCTTTCTTTCTTTCTTTCTCTCTCTCTCTTTCTTTTCCTTCCTTCCTTTCTTTCTTTCTTTCTTTCTTTCTTTCTTTCTTTCTTTCTTTCTTTCTTTCTTTCTTTCTTTCTTTCTTTCTTTCCTTCTTTCCTCCCTCCTCCATCTCTCTCCCTTTCTTGCTTTCTTGCTTTTTCCTTTCTTTCCTTTCTTTCTCTCTTTCTCCTTCCTTCCTTCCTTCCTTCCCTCACCCCCTCCTCTCCCCTCCCATCCCCTCCCATCCCCTTCCCTCTCCTTTCCTCACCTTTTCCTTTCTTTTCTTTCTTTTTTCTTTCTTTCCCTTCCTTCCTTCCTTCCTTCCTTCCTTCCTTCCTTCCTTCCTTCCTTCCTTCCTTCCTTCCTTCCTTCCTTCCCTCCCTCCTTCTCCCTCTCTTTCTTGCTTTTTCCTTTCTTTCTCTCTCCTTCCTTCCTTCCTTCCTTCCTTCCTTCCTTCCTTCCTTCCTTCCTCTCCTTCCCTCCCCCCTCCCCTCCCTTCTCCCCTCCCTTCCTCTCTCCCCTCCCCACCCCCCCCTTCCCTCACCTTTTCTTTTCTTTTTTTGTCTCTATTACCCAGGCTGGAGTACAGCTCACTGCAGTCTCAAACTCCTGAGCCCAGGAGGATCACTGCTACTTTTATATCCAAAATGTTTATATTTTTAAAAATGAGTCTTTGACAACAGCTTGGAGAACATGTTTCCAAGGTATGGTGGCTCACGCCTGTAATCCCAGCACTTTGGGAGGCTGAGGCAGGTGAATCACTTGAGGTCAGGAGTTTAAGACCAGCCTAGTCAACATGGTGAAACCCCTGTCTCTACTAAAAATACAAAAATTAGCCAGGCCTGGTGGCGGGCGCCTGTAATCCCACTTACTCAGGAGGCTGAGGCAGGAGAATCACTGGAACCTAGGCGATCCTCCTGCCTCAGCCTCCCTAGTAGCTGGGACTACAGGCATGAACCACCATGATTAGCATTGACTGTTGTTTCTAACACAGCTCTATCTTCTCGTCCCAACTCTCCACTGCCCCCCCAATTCTATTCCATTGCTTTATTTTATTTTCCTCAGAACACTTTATCAGTATAAAAATTATCTTGTTAACTTTTTCGTTTAATGGTTTATTGTCTTTCTCCTCCTGATGATGATTTAAGCTCCAAGAAAGGGAGGACCTGGTCTATCTTACTCTCTTTTGTATCACCAGCCTAGCACAGTGCCTGGCACATAATAGGTATACAGCAAGTATTTGATGAATGAATGGATTGAGAAATACAGAAATATTGAGAAGTGAAAGGTTACAGAAATGTCTTAATTATTAATTGCTGTGACAAAGCATTCCAAAACTTAGTGGCTTGAGAACCAAAACCAGCTAGCTCCATGCTCTGCCTGCACCCGGGAAACCTAAACCATATCCTGTTGCCTGTAGTGACATGACTTTGTGCTGTTTCTCTGTCTTCATTAGTATGACTGATTTTTCCAGATGCCTCCTGCCCAGGTAAGTGGTTTGATTGTTCATTAAAGAAACTTTCCATCAACTATTCCATGGAAAACATCCACAGACAATTTGTGCCCTCAGATTCTGTGAATCTTTCATCTCAAAATCCTTACTTTGCTGTTTCCACCAATTTTGGAGTGTTGCATAGTGATTCTTGCCCAGTCCTGATCAAGTCCCTGTAATGAAAGACTGCCTTAAACCAAGTTCCCAATTATTAGTGCATTCTGACCTTCCTTTCCCCATTGGAAACACTGCCAAAGCTTTGCCAGGTGGCATTCTCCCTTATCGCAATAAGCAATGAGCTCAGCTTTGTCTCACCAATAGGTTGTGTTGGTGACAGTTGGGAGCCAACTTTTGGTAGGCTTAAAACAACAACATTGTATTATCTCTCATCATGCTGAGGGTTGAGTGGGCTCAGCTGGGCGACTCTTCTGCTCCACATAGCATTGGTTGTGCTGCAGTCGTCCTCGGACTCTACCAGCTGCAACACCGAAGATGGCTTCCTCATGTCTGGTGCCTTGGCAGTGATGGCTGGCAGGCTGGGCTCAGCCATGATACTGGGATGGCCAGGCCTCTCTCCATGTGGCTGCTCCATGTGGTCTATCCATAAGTGTAGCTGATTTCTTAGATGGTGGCTCAGGGCTCTCCAATGTGCAAAAGCAAAATCTCCCAGGCCTTCCTAAAACTTGTACCTGGAACTGGCCCAGTATGACTTCTGCACCTTCTATTCATTAAAGCAGTCACAGGGCCAGACCAGAATCGCGGGGAGGAGAAAAACTCCACCTCTTGACTGGGAGCGTGACAATAAATTTGCCTCCCACCTTAATCCACCAGAGAGCTGAATTCAGAGACTGAAATACTTGTTAGTCATCAAGTTCAGGGAAGAGAGTGGAACCAGTGCTCAGGCAGGGTGGAGAAGGAGGAGAGCCTTTTCCTCAGTCTTGGAGTGGAAGCCCTGGGCTGTCTCAAAACCTGCAGCCTGAGCAAAAAAGCCAAATAATAAGTTATGAGCAGCCACAACATGCCAGGCAGACCCTGGGATGATCTTAGTAGAGAGATGTAGAGTAAAGCAGCGCAAATTGTCTCCGTGTGACAGTCTAGCCATGCGAGATCCAACAATACTCAGGACTTAGGAAGAGGGTGATTACATGCTGAGCTGAACCATAATGACTGTCAGTATAACCAGCCTTCAGAAGAGGAAAACATGTTCTCCAAGCTGTTGTCAAAGACTCATTCTAAAAAATGTAAGCATTTTGGATATAAAAGTAGCATAAGTACTTTACGGAGTTGTTTGGAAAATGAAGTAAAGGGGAAAAAATCACCCATATTCTCTTTCCCTGACACAGCCGGGTATTTATTCCCTCCCGGTCTTGTCTGTCAGAGGGTCCTGTGAGGGGACTTGGGAAACCGCTAAGAAACCATGGCTTTGTGGAGCTCATCTGTGCTGAGGGTACAAGAGACGACTTCCCAGTCCCCTGCAAAAGGATCCAGCCAGAGAGAAACAGGCTGGTTCAGGGCATTTCTTGGGTGTCCTGTTGCTCCTCAGCCAGGACGCTTCGCGCTCGGAGGTAGATAAGTGCAGTGTGAATGGACTCCCAGTACTTCCTGGGAAGGAGGTCTGGGCGGAGCCCCGGTGAGGCAAGTAGGTACACTGGGGTCTGAGGAGGTGCCAGGATGTGGGAAAAGGAGGCAGAGAGGTGAGAAAGAAGAAAAGGAGAGGCAGGGTGCCGTAGCTCACTCCTGTAATCCCAGCATTTTGGGAGGCTGAGGTGGGCAGATCATGAGGTCGGGAGTTCGAGACCAGCCTGACCAACATGGTGAAACCCCGTCTCTAGTAAAAGTACAAAAATTAGCTGGGCGTGGTGGCGTGCACCTGTAATCCCAGCTACTCAGGAGGCTGAGGCAGGAGAATTGCTTGAACCCCGGAGGCGGAGGTTGCAGTGAGCTGAGATCATGTCACTGCACTCCATCCTGGTGACAGAGTGAGACTCCATCTTAAAAAAAGAGAGAAAATATTGCATTAGGGTGAGAGTGGTGGCAGCGTGCTCTGTATAGTTGTCTATCTGTCTACTTGGTTAATAGAACTTTATTGAGCCCCCTACTGTGTGGCAGGCACTGTGTCAGGTCCCAAGGTTGCAGTGTGACCCTGAAGGGCAGCTCATAGGCCCATGTGATGAGAGGTCTGATGGGGCAATGTTGATGGCAGCACAGCACATAGTGAGGGCACAGCAGAAGGAAATTCAGGGAGAAGAGGCTCACACAAGGCTTCAGAGGGGGCCATCTAATTTGAGACCTGAAAGCTAATTATTAGCCAAAGGGACTGGTGGTGAGGTTGGCCTGGGGACACAGGGAGATTTTCCAGGTGGAAGTAACTGAGAAATTTCAGGAAAAAAAAAAAAAGAAAAAAAAGGAAAGAAAGAAACAGAAAACAAAATCCCAGACGAGAAGTCTGGAGTCCAGGGTTCCAGTTCTGGCTTGCACCTTGCTAGTTCTGGGTGGGGTCTGGGGATGACTCTGCTTTCAGCACTGTTTTCCTCCTAGCTGGCTTAGATAATGTGTTCCCTGCTAGACAGGGATCTCTTTGAAGGCCTTTCGAATTTTGTTTATTTC
This sequence comes from Macaca nemestrina, assembly GCF_043159975.1. Taxonomy (NCBI): domain Eukaryota; kingdom Metazoa; phylum Chordata; class Mammalia; order Primates; family Cercopithecidae; genus Macaca; species Macaca nemestrina. The sequence continues at coordinate 4,152,799 of NC_092126.1, forward strand.
TGTATCCCCTGTGGTTCCCTGCCCATCACTGTGTGCAAGGCAAGAACTCAGAGGGTGCCTATGGAATGAACATGTGGATGCAAAGCCAACCAGGGCCATAACCGTTTCTTCATGTGGCAAACAAAGAGATTAAGTTCACTGTCTCTGAATTCACTTCCACTTCAAATATTTAAAGTGCTTTGCAGACTGTAGAGAGGGTTTTTTCTTTTCTGGACAGAGTCTTGCTCTGTTGCCTAGGTTGGAGTGCAGTAGCATCATCTCTACTCACTGCAAGCTCTGCCTCCCGGGTTCATGCCATTTTCCTGCCTCAGTCTCCCGAGTAGCTGGGACTACAGGCTCCCGCCACCACGCCTGGCTAATTTTTGTATTTTTTTGAGACGGGATTTCACCATATTAGCCAGGATGGTCTCCATCTCCTGACTTTGTGATCCTCCCGCCTCACCCTCCCAAAGTGCTGGGATAAGAGGCGTGAGCCACCGCGCCCAGCCTGCAGCCTGTAGAGAGGTTTTTAGTAGTTGTGTGATCATAAAAACAGCAGCAAATGACCCTGCTCCAAGTTATGGCCCCAAGCACCAGCCATTTATGAACATTGCCCAGGCTGGCCAGAGGTGACATTTTCCACCATCATTGACTAGTTCTTCAAAATCAGGTTGGGCATTTTGTTAGACTTGCTTTGTTTTACTGGCTTTCCTGGCTTCAGGAGTTACCTACTCAGTAAGCCTTTCCTTCTCTGTCCATTCTAAATTAGACCCCACCCTGCTTCTGACCCCTTCCATCATGACATCCTATTTCATTTCTTCACAGTGTTTCCCATGAGTTTACATTCCCTCTTTTTTTTCTTTCTCTTTTTTTTTTTTTTTTTTTTTGTTTTTTGAGACCGGGTCTCACTCTGTTGCCTAGGCTGGCATGCAGTGGCGCAATCATAGCTCACTGCGGCCTTATTCCTGGGCTCGAGTGATCCTCCCACCTCAGCCTTCTGAGTGGCTGGGACTACAGGTGTGTGCTACTGTGCCCAGCTAATTTTTTTTTTTTTGAAGAGATAATGTCTCACTCTGTTGCCCAGGCTGATCTTGAACTCCTAGCCTTAAGCAATCCTTCTGCCTCAGCCTCCCAAAGTGCTGGGATTACAGGCGTGAACCCCTGCACCTGGCCCATTCTCTCCTTTATTTGTTTTCTTCCTGATGGTGGAATAAAAGCCTCTCGAGAGCCAGCGCTTTGCCTGACTTGTTTATTGTAGAAACTCGGGCACCTGGAATGGTGCAGAGCAGAAGTTGCACTAATCCCTGGTGCACGAATGACTAGTCAGCCCCACTGGGAAGTGTTTTGTGGGCCAGTGACCCACACTGGTGCAGGGCCCACTTCTTATCAGGCACTGCACCCTGGCTGCAGGTGACCTGAAGAAGCTGTAAACTCCTCAGGTAATATTTATTTTGCTGTATCGCAAAACTGGAATGCAAAATACCAGAAAAAGCCAAAAAAATTTTGGCAGAAAAAGCCAAAAAAATTTTATCTGGAAAGTCACCAACTTCTTTGTGGGTGGAGAACACTTTGCTGACAGAGATTGTATTGATCTTGTGACAAACAGCCACATTGTGTTTGTGGCTTTTCTGGTGTGCCTTCAGTCCTAGTGCTTTGGAATTTGCTTGTTACACCCTACATGCTTTTAGTTACTGGTTTCTCTAGGTCACGTTATGACTCATTCACCTATAACAGACAAGTCTTTTTCAAACCAGCCTCACAAATAGGATTTTCAAAATTGGATACTTTTCTTCCTCCTGAAAGTTTATGATTTATTTTCCCATTCTCTGTACAGAATTTTTGATTCTGAAAAATAACTGGAAATTCATTTTTGCTGAGGAGTATTAATCTTTATGTTTAAAAAGAATTTGATTGGCAGGGTGTGGTGGCTCACGCTTGTAATCCTAGCACCGTGGGAGGCCGAGGCAGGCAGATCACCTGAGGTCGGGAGTTCAAGACCAGCCTGACCAACATGGCAAAATCCCGTCTCTAATAAAAATACAAAATTAGCCAGGCGTGGTGGCGCATGCTTGTTATCCCAGCTACTCAGGAGGCTGAGGCAGGGGAATTACTGAAACCCGGGAGGCGGAGGCTGCAGTGAGCTGAGATTGTGCCATTGCACTCCAGCCTGGGCGACAAGAGTGAAACTCCATCTCAGAAAAAAAAAAGGAATTTGATTACATTAATTCTGTGCCATCTGAGAGACAGAAGAAAGGTACCCGCAGTCCCCACATGTTTTACACCAGCAAATCAGGGATGAGAACAGATTTCCAGCAAATTGGTTCTGGTTACATATGCAGCAAAAATGCATGAATCACAGAGATCAAAACTAGGTGTATTTCCCCTGGCAGATGGCAGGGAAGGGATGCTCGTGCAACCATAGAGACTAGCTTAAGTATGGCGCTCATGGCCAGAAGATGTGGGTTCCAGAGATTCCACATCTGTCACCTCCTAGCTGTCACCTTGGCCAGTTCACCTACACTTTCCGAGCGTAAATATCCACATTTGATATAACGGTAACATCACCAGCTATACTTACCTGTCTGGATTGCTTTCGGGATCAAAAGAAATGGTGTTTGTGGAAGCATTTTGTGAACCTTCAAGTATCAACCGTTCTTACTACACTGGTAGCATACAGCTTCCTGAACGACTTCTGTACGCCAGTCACTGTGCCAGGTGCCGGGGGTACAGAAAAATACATCATTTTTGCCTCCAAAACATGCATAGCCTGAGCTGGGGAGACAGATAAACCTACACTACAGTCCAATGTCAGCACTGCTGTGTTAGATGTCCCAGGGAGGCCGGGCGTGGTGGCTCATGCTTGTAATCCCAGCACTTTGGGAGGCCGAGGAGGGCAGATCACCTGAGGCCATGAATTTGAGACCAGCCTGGCCAGCATGTTGAAACCCCGTCTCTACTAAAAAAAAAAAAAAAAAATTAGCCAGGCATGGTGGTGCATGCCTGTAAACCCAGCTACTCAAGAGGCTGAGGCAGAAAAGCCTGGGTTTCTCAAAAAACAAACAAACAAACAAACAATGTCCCAGGGAGAGGGCGAGAGGGGTGGGGAAGGGTCAGAACATGGGACTGGGCAGGGTGGGCTTTCCGAAGCAGACTGAGCCAAGTCTTGAAGGACGTGCGAGGTAGGAGGTCTCTGGGTAGAGATGCGGGGGAGGGAAACTTCCAGCACGGGCACAAAGACTGCAAAGCGACAGAAAACAGAGAGCATGGAGGGCTTGGGCACTGAGGCAGCTTTGTGCGTGGGGAGAAGGAGGGGGGATGAGGCCTGCTTGCAGGGAATGAGGCAGGCGAGTTGGCTGGGAGCAAAGCAAGCCAGTTTCTGCAGTCATGAAGGCAGCAGGAAGCCCTGAGACATCTTCTAACAGAGACAGGGTTGTTTGGACTGGATCATGGCCAACGGATAGCAGGGAGGCAAGACCGGAGTTGAGGAGATCAGTCTGGGGAAGATGAAAGTAAAAAGCTTGAAACTTCTGTACCGAGGCAGTGAAATGGGGTTGAGATTCATAAAACAGATACAGGGATGAGATACAGGGTGAGCCTAGGAAAACAGGGGTGGGGCATTCTGTAGGGATGAGGGCTGGGGTCATGGAATCAAGTTTAAGACATGCCGACTTCCATGTATGTGGAGATGTCCCGTGTGCAGCTGAGTCCGCGACTTGAGAGCTCAGGAAAGAACTATGGGTTGAAAATGCCAGATCGGGTAGTCTTCTTTGGGCATGTAGATGCTCACCACTACTCCGGGGGGCCGAGTGACAAGAGGACAAAGATACTGATAGAAGGTAAAAGGAGACAGTCCCATAGTGGGTACTGAGAAATTGCCAGAGAGGTCGGAAGAACTCAGAAGAAAGAGATGCTGCAGGGGTTTAGGAAGGAGGGAATTTCAAGGATGGAGTTTGAACATGGTCAACACTTTACAAATGTTGTAATGCTGACAGAGGAAAGGACAGAAAAATGACCGTCTGGTTTGTTTCCTGAGTCGTCCAGGCCAGAGCCTGTAGCAGAGTGCAGGGCCCAGAGCGAGGCTGGCTGCAAGGGTGGGGAGGAGAGAGTGGTGGGGCAGTGTGGGCCACGGGCACAACCCAGGCATTCTCTGTGAGAAGGGAGGAGAGAGGTCGCAGCGTGGCTCTTGAGGATTGTAAAGAAATAAATGTGCTCATATGCTGAGGGGGAAAACTCAAAACGGTAAGGGAGGTTGAAGATTTAGGAATAGCAGATGCTTTGTGGGCCACATCCTTGATGAAGAGAGTAAGGATAGCATCCGGAGCACAGACCCTGAGAAAGGAGGAAGGGATGGAATCTGGGGGAGGCAAGCTTAAGCGGAGAAGTAGGAATTGAAAGAGTGGAGTGCTGGATGGCACCAAGGACAGATTTTATCTCAGGAAGGAGGATCAATGGCTTGGCAAGGGTATAGGGAGGCAGAGAATGCCCAGTCCAGAGGCACACTCCCTAGCCCATGGTGCGCATGCTCCCTGGCCACCCGCACTCAGCGTCATCATCCACCCGCCAGGCTCAAAGGAAAAGCAAACCAGGAAGTGAGTGGCTCACAGAGGGGCTGCATGTAAAGGGATGTTTATTTAAAATGGAACATGTATCCATAGAGAGCAGGGACATGCTGAGGGGCTCCCCTCAGAGGAGAGCAAGATCTGGACCCTGCCTGGAAGTTGTATGCCAAGTATGGAAACTGGGCTTTTAAAAAATTAAGTTGAATTCAGTCCATCTGCCGGCTAGAAATTGACGGCTGTGTCTTAAGACAATGATTGCTTGAGATGAAACTTCTAGTTTTAGAAGTTTACACTTCTAAACCAGTATAGATGTGTAAATGTGATGATAGCTTAGGTCTTTGATACAGGAACGGTGTGAATATTTGAGGCAAGAACATTTGAAATTATCGGTTTTGAATTGCTCCTGGCCTTAAACTGTCTCATGTGTCTCTTCTTTGGATGGAATCTCCCTGTTCTGAACTCAAGATGAAACCAGAAAGAGACTACAAAACACACTGAAGCAACTCCAGAGCTCTTGAGACAATTATGTGATTGTGCTCTGCCTTCAACCTGGGCATCCCCCGCCTCCAAAATAAGGAAACAAAACCAAAAATACCACAAAAAAGTCTTCATTTTCATCATTTTTTTTGAAGACTTGTTCTCACCTGAAAGGTATGAATGGCCAATTCCACAGTTACTTAATAAAGTAATAATAATAATGATTAATAATGTAAGGCCAGGCATGGTGCCTCACACCTATAATCCCAGCACTTTGGGAGGCTAAGGCGGGCAGATCACCTGAGGTCGAAAGTTCAAGACCAGCCTGACCAACATGGCAAAACTCAATCTCTATTAAAAATACAAAATTAGCCGGGCATGGTGGCGCATACTTGTAATCCCAGCTACTCGGGAGGCTGAGGCAGGAGAATTGCTTGAACCCGGGAGGCGGAGGTTGCAGTGAGCTGAGATCACGCCATTGCACTCAAGCCTGGGCAACAAGAGTGAAACTCCATTTCAAAATAATAATAATAATAATAACAACAACAATAATAATAATAATGAGTCTTAGGATAAATACCTATCTGATCCTTCAGGATTCTATTTGTATGAATATAATCAAACGGTCTTAATTATGAAACAGAACACAGGAAAGAATAACTTGTGCCTTGACAGCATTTGTTCTTTACAAATCTGAGGTGTGAGAAGCCTCATTCAAGTTTTCTATCCCATCCCTACCCCAGATGTTTATTGGATATTCACTAAAATGAAGAAGTGCACTTTTACACTTACCTGTGAAAACGGGGAAAAAGTTAAGTGAAAAACTTATACCAGATGTTTCCTTGTATTATCTCAGGAAACAATTCTGGTGGCTATTAATGCATCTTAAATGTCCCTTATGGGAGCTGCTCTGAAACAGATTTGACACACTGCAGATTTTTGTTTTTTGTTTTTTAAGAGAAAGGGTCTTGCTATGTTGCCCAGGCTGGAGTGCAGTGGCTGTTCACAGGCGCAATCCCACAACTGATCAGCACAGGAGTTTTGACCTGCTCTGCTTCCAATCTGGGCCAGTTTGCCCCTCCTTAGGCAACTTGGTGGTCCTCTGCTCCCAGAAAGTCACTTAGTATTGAGCTTAGTGCGAACTTAGATGTTGAGCTTAGTGCGAACATGTGATGGGCATAGCATCCCATAGCCCAGAACTCCTGGGCTCAAGTCATGCTCTCCCTCGGTCTCTTCAGTAGCTGGGACTACAAGTGTGTGCCACCTCACCTGGTGACACATTGCATTTGCTCTCTCCTGGTCCTGTTAAGCAATCATATTCTTGTTTTAAATTTTGATGTTTTAGGGACAAATTTTATTTTTATTTATTTATTTATTCATTTATTGAGATGGAGTCTCGCTGTCGTCCAGGCTAGAGTGCAGTGGTGCAATCTCGGCTCACTGCAACCTCCACCTCCCGGGTTCAAGAGATTCTCTTGCCTCAGCCTCCTGAGTAGCTGGGATTACAAGCGCACGCCACCATGCCCGGCTAATTTTTTGTATTTTTAGTATAGATGGGATTTCGCCGTATTGGCCAAGCTGATCTCCAGCTCCTAACCTCAAGTGATTGCCCGCCTTGGCTTCCCAAAGCACTGCGATTACAGGTGTGAGCCACAGCGCCCAACCAGAGACAAATGTTATAACCATAAAGCTAGGAGGAAAAGACGATGTTGCAGAAAACATGAAGTTTGGGGTAGTGTTTGTCAACTGCAATAGTTTTTCTGTAGGCTGGAGTTTTTTGTAAACTCATTATACATTTCATGTCTCACATTGATGACAAAACTGGTAAAGTTAGTTGAATATGAAAACTATCACATTTGTGAAAAACAAAATATTTACGAAACAAATAGGGTTCCTTAAATAACATGGCTATCATTAAGTTATATTCGGACTTCTAAGAAAAAAATATATTGATCCCTGCTTGACTAAAGACAAATTAGGATTGGGAACATGTCTGAACGTAGAAAGAATAGCTACAATAAAGGCTTATTATTAATTTAGATTGCAATTATTTACTTGGGCTGCACTCTGGCTCCTTTGATTATTTTAAGGAAGATTTATAGTACAAATAATATTGCCAGAGCCACGTTTAACCTGCTTAATAAGAGAACACATTCTTTAAATGACTTTAATGCATTAGTTTTATGAAAGCTATGAATTCAGACCCAGTACAAGTATTTGCAAAGTTACTACTTTTTCTAACAGATATTTAAAACTCAGATTTTCCAGTAATTCAGATTGGCATTCTTCTTTAACCAGACTAGACCAGTTAGCTTATTTAACTCAGCAAATGTACTATTTTGGAAAAACTCTAGCTAGTTGGGGAAATATATATATATGGGGAAATATATATATGTATTTTTTTTCTTTATTTTTTTTCCCCATAGAGATGAGGGTCTCCCTGTGCCGCCCAGACTGATCTTGAACTCCAGGCTCCAAGCAACATTCTGCCTTTGCCCCTGAAAGTGCTGGGATTACAGGTGTGAGCCACTTCACCTGGCCCAGTTGGGGAAGTATATTTCTTAAATGGAGAGAGTCCCAAGAACCAACAGATCACATTCTCTTTTCAGAAAAGAAGTGAGCAAGTGAAAAGGGGGGGGGGGGGGGACTTTTTAGGATGAAGAGAGAAAGTGGTATTTTTAACTCTTGCTGCTCTGATATCACAGCAAAGGATAAGATCTCGGTAGCAGATATGCGAGCAAATCCTGGCACATACAGTCTGCCTTCGATGTGCTTTGCAGTGGCTATGATTCTCACTAACATGGCAGGTCTCCAGGAATCTAATATGTGGGCTATTTTCTGTTAACAGTGAACTACAATGCCCATCCTTCAGGTCTTGGTCTCCACATCTTTAACTGCAGATGAAAATACTGCAGATGAAAATACTTGTCTGTCGCTGGGTGCAGTGGCTCACGCCTGTAATCCCAGCACTTTGGGAGGGGAGGCTGAGATGGGCGGATCATGAGGTCAGGAGGTCGAGACCATCCTGGCTAACACGGTGAAACTCCGTCACTACTGAAAATACAAAAAAAAAAATTAGCCGGGCGTGGTGGCGGGTGCCTGTAGTCCCAGCTACTCAGGAGGCTGAGGCAGGAGAATGGCATGAACCCAGGAGGCGGAGCTCGCAGTGAGCCGAGATAGTACCACTGTACTCCAGCCTGGGCGACAGAGCGAGACTCCATCTCCAAAAAAAAAAAAAAAAAAGAAAATACTTGTCTGTAACAATCCTGCCAGGGCCTTGGCTGTAAGGTCTGAAATACGCCTGATATAGGTTGTTAGAGCCACAGAGCATGTGTCTAACTGTAGAGGTGCACAGAAGCACACTGAGGACACGGAATCACAGACTGGAGTTGAAAGCACTTCAGAGGCTTCGTGGTCTAACGTTCTCATTGTGCTGGCACAGAGATCGAAGCCCAGAAACGTAAGGGGACTTGGCCAGCATCTCACAGGTAGCCGTCCAACTGGATCAGGCCTCAGATTTCCTGATTCTCAGTTCAGTTTCTTGACCACATCTGGGTAATGATGCTCATTCAGAAGATATTAGTATTGTAAAATGATTACCCTTGAAATTAACCATTTGGGAATCACCTTTCTTAGGTGGAATTTGACTAGTTATTTACTATGCGAGTAATTTCTATGAATGATCACAAGGATTAATCATTATTTGGAGAACCAAGAAAGTTACCTGTTGTGACGTACAATATTCTTTTGTACCATTACTGTGCATGACTCTTCCCTTATGGCACTCAACACAGCAATTTGTTGTTGTTCTTGTTTTTAAGCTGACTGTCTTGCCTACCAGATAGCTCTATAGTTACAGAGACCATGCCTTTCTTCTCCCTTTATTCCCATAGTGCCTGGTTCAATAATTATCAAATGAATGCATGAAATTCAGGAACTAAGAAGGAGTGGTCCTTTCACCTAGGGCCTGGTGCAATTACAAGCAGATCCTGCCATCACCGGGCAAAGACCAGGATTGGTTTTCTTGTCTGGTGAACATCCCTCACTGTGGTTGTTTAAGAATCCGAAGAGCTGACAGCACTATTCTGAATACTTTAAGCGCAGGTACTCATTTCATCCTCTCAACCCTGTGAAGCACTACCCCGACAAGCCCTAAGTTACAAATGAGATACAGAGTTACAAAATTGAGGCAGGGAGTTCAGTAATTTCCCTTGGGCTCAAAACCTAAGCCAAGCCGCCAGGAGCCAGATCATGTGCTTCTAACCCCTGGGCTATATTGCATTTGAGCCAACCACTGCTGCTGAGCTTATCCCTCTTTTTTTTTTTTTGACCTCTAAGCCAATTTGTATATTTGAAAACTTAGATACCACACCGTGGTAAACATACTGACATTTCCCCAAACTGGACGTATATATGTTCGTCTCTGCGTTTTCCCTCACCCTTCTGCTCCTAACCCTTCCTGTTGAACTCATCTTTCACCTCTCGGCTTCAAGTGCCAACTCTGAAAACCTCCCTGGCCTGGTTTCCTCTCAGCAGAATTAATCTCTCTGTTCTAGGTGCCCTTTGTTTAAACTTCAGTTCTGGCACTCAGCACATCAAGCCTGGGATGAGTCACGAGGGTGCTCGTGGATCTCCCCAGCTACACAGAGCTCGGTGGGGCGGAGGCTGGTGGGAATTCGTATTATCTTCTTGGGCCTGCTGAGCACTCAGTAGGTGCTCAGAGTTTTCAGAAATGAGATTTTTTTTTTTTTTTTTTTAAGGCGTTCAGGGTTGCTGTCTGCTGGCAAGGTCTTTTTTGGGACGGCTCTGTGGGCTGCGATGGCCTCACCCCGCCCCTCTGCCCACTCCTGCCCCGGCGTGGCCTGCCGCCTGGCAGGGCTCTGCGGGCCGCGAGGGCCTCTAGTGCCCCGGCCCTGGCCTCGGCCCAGTTTCCCCAGCTACTAAATGCGGCCCGGAGCTACCGGGGGAACTGGAAAAACACTGGCAGGCGGCCCCACCCCCAGGCCCGGCGGGGCCGCGCGGCCGCCTCTCTGCGGCTTGGGCCTGCTGCTTGGGAGGCGCTGGGGCCCGGGGCGGGGGAAGCGGGGGCGGCGGCCTGCCTGTCAGCGGGAGCGGGCGCGGGCTCGTGTGTCAGCGGCTCCCGCCCCTCTCCCCGCCGCCGCCCGCCCGCCCGCCGGGCCTCCCGGCCTCCCGCCGCCGCCGCCGCCCGCTCCCCCCGCGGCCTGGCAGGCTGCCGGCTGCACAGGCGGGGGTTCGCGCCGTTCTCACGACCTCTCAGGTTGCCTGAGCTCATCTGGGAGCTATTCATTTCCTGCCAGAAAGCAGCCGGGCCTGCTAAGCAAACCACCTTGGCCGCAGGGCCGCCGGGGCTGGCCCGGCGTGGCCGCCCTGGCCCGCTCCCGCCCGGGCGGCGGGCCTCGGGCGGCCTCCCTGGAACCCCCGGGCCGGCCCGGCGGGCGCGCGGCGGGGGCAGCCTGTCCGCCCATCTGGTTGCACTTAGGAGCCGGGGAGGAAGCTAGGAGCGGGTTGTTACCGGCCAAGGGGTGTGGGAAAAGTTAATTGACTTTAATGACAGGTTTCCCGGGACGGTGGTGACCACCAGGGGGTCCAGCTAAACCTCTGGGTCCCCATTCCAGAAACGCGTGGGGTGGGATGGGGCGCGAGGAGGGGCGAGCCTCCGGAGTCGCGCTTCAGCGCTTGGAGAGGGCTCTCGTGTTGACCCAGGAGCACTCCCACCCGCTTCCAGTTCGGCGCCTTTCCCGCTCCGGATGCTGCTGGAGACGGCGGGGGGCCGGGGCCCCGGAAGGGCTCCATTGAGAGGCTAATGCGCGCGGCAGCCGAGGCCCGCGGCCCGCATCCGGACGCAGTTTGGAGCTGTGCCTTATCTCCCGGAGCGATCAGCACCGCCGGGGGCCGGCGAGAGGGGCTGCTGGTGTGCCCGAGGCCGTATAATTAGGCCAGGCCTGAGGGACCCCCAGGGAGGCAACATCATTGAAGTCGTTTTTGAAGTTTCGTCTCTCCCTCAGCTACTTACTCCAGAAACAGCCAAAGTGCAGGAGGGTACAGCGTCTTAGAAATAAGTCCATTCGTCTTCCAGACTTGGAAATGACCCGGAGAAGGGAAATGACTTTTCCAAGGTGACACAGTGACTTTGGTGGCATAGCTGGAGCAAGAACTGGGAAGTGTCCTTTCCGGTTTGGAGACTAGTGGGGTTTCCACCCTGTCCCCTTATTGTAACAGAAAAAAATCCTCATCAAATAGTCTAAACCCAGCTTTCAGGGGGGAAAACGTGCTGTTTTCAAATCACCAATTATAAAAACAAAACAAAACACAGATGTGTATTTTTCCTTTGATTTAGTCCCCCTCCCTAGGAAGATATCTATGTAGTCTCGGTGATATTAATAAAAATGCACTTTTAAAATTGTTCCCCTTCAACATGGGGACATTTAATTTTCAACTGGTGTTGAGATTTTTTTTTCCTGTGATTTTTAAAGACATCAATGTAAAAGGAATTCCTTGTATAAAAATAAGACATTGAGGTCTGATTATTTCTAGCAGGATAGTTAAGGGCTGCTAGTGGGGCCAGAGGACAGGTTTACCAAATGAAACACTGGTGCTTGAGTTGGGTGTCTTAATGAACAATTGTTATTTTGTTTGTTTCAACAGGAGGGAAAACGTGGAAAAATGATAAAGAAGGGTGTGTGTGTGTTTCTTTGGCGAAGGTGTGTTGGACACCTTTCCTATACACAAAATAAGGCAAAAAGGAGACAAATTCAAAAAGGTCTCTTTTAAATCTCTCCCTCTGGGGTGGAAGCTGGGTCCGAAGGTATCTTGAGTGGAAAACTGCTGTCTCCTGGATCATTCCCGTGATAGAGCCGCTCTCCACACTGGCCTGTGGGAAAGGCCAGAGCAGGGCGGGGGAGAGGTAAAGCTTTTGAAACAAGACAGAAAATCGTTGGCTTTATCTTTGTTAGGAAAGCTTCAAAGATTGATCTCTCCCGCCTCATCCTTCTCCTCCCAGAAGCCGGTCTAAGAAAAGGGGGGTGAGAGGAGGCTGGCGGGAGGGGCCAGGGCGGGGAGGAGGACTGGCCGGCGGTGTGGGAGGAGGGCGCGCCCGCCAGACCCACAGCGCGGCTGATGTGTCTGGTCTCGCAGGGCTCGTGGTTTTCATTTCCCCAACACCTGGATGCAGTCAAACACCTGGCCAAATCTGACAAAATCTGACAAGCCTTTGTGATGGGATTTGGAAGAAATTCCCTGCAGATCCTGGCACAGTTTAAAGCTGTCCGCTTTGAGTTAGGACTTGTTAAGGAGGGTTATGTGAGCTGAAACCCGAGACAACCCTTTCGCTTCTATCTGGAGCCCACATCTCGCCTGGAAATGGGGCATGACCAAGCGAAGGGGTCGCTTGCTGTTTGTATTAAAAGGGGAAGATGGCCTGTGTGCCTGCCAGCACAGCTCCCACATGCTTTCTCTATTAGAGCCAAGCACAGAAACTTATCAAAAACACATGTCTGGTGTTAATCATCTGGGCTCAGCCTCCACTTGGGAGTCTTAACTAACTGTCCCTTGGCAGAAGGAATCTGTTGACCTTTTCAGCTTGCTTGAAGAGGGTGCAGAGAGGCATTTCAAACTTTTGGGTGCTAGGGAACGTCTTATTTGAACCAAAGGATTGGCTAATTAATGAAGACCCCAACTCTTGAAGGAGGCGCAGCAGTTGGAAGTGTTTTTGCTTTGGATGTCGGTGAGCTACCCTAGGAGAGGAGAGCTGCAGGAACCACCCTTAACGTGCAATGGGCAATAGGATTGGATCCACTGACTTCGTGAATTTAGTCCTGTTCAGTCTTCCTCAGGAGGCGATAGAAGAACAAGGGCTGCAGACTTACCCGACTGCAACTTAAAAACAAGTTTTTGGAAATCCTTTAAGAGACTGACCACAAGTTTATCAGGGAAGCCTTACCAGATGGCTGCTTGTAAAGTAAATGGAATTTAGTCTTTTTAGTTCACGGAGGATTGGTGAAAGTTTTGATGGATTTTTAAAAATGTTCTTTTAATAACAAAAGAGTCTATTCTTGAATTGACTAATTACATGTAATTCAAATTCCACTAAGAGCCTTTTTACATATCCTGGAAGAATCAGTTCTAAGACATAAAAGCCTTTACTTTTTTCTTTTATTATATTTTCTCAAATAAACTTCCCCAAAGGAAGATATTTTAAGAGCATTTTCAAACATCTTTGGCATCACATAAAAAAGAAATCTCGTGTAAAAAACGAAATGTCATCTGAGCTTTTATACAAAGGCGCAATCCAATATGAACATATAAAATATATACAAATATAGTGCATGGTCAGTCACTTAATACAGCTCTCTCTACAAAAAGTAACTTTTTAGAAATTAAAAAAACACAAAGTAACCACTTAAAAAAAAAAAGTCCTTTTCTCTCCCAGTATTCAAGTTCCTGTTTACAGTCCAGAGGGAAGAGAGGTCGGTTGGGGAGTTTAGGAGGAGGGGTGGCCTGAGCCCCCTCAGTTCCGCCACGGCCTCCACATGGAGTCCGCCGTAAGCGAGGGGCCGCTGGAAGGTGACACTGCGTTGGGGCCCACGGAGGTGCCGCTGTTGCTGGTGTAGACCGGGATGACAGGGCCGCTGTGAGCGAAGGCCCCGTTGGGAATGAGGAAAGCAAACTGGCCATCGGGAGCCGGTACCACCTGGAAGCCTCCAAACACCTTAGCTGCCTCTCCAGCCTGGCTGCCCAGCTTGCAGGGTGCGCCGCCGGGAGGGGGCGCCGCGCCCCCGGGGATGGGCACGAGCGGCGGCGGCGGCGCGAACGGCGCGTGCTGGGGGCCGCCGGGTCCTGGTGGGGGCGGCGGCGGCGCCTGCAAGGCGGGGTGCGGCTGCCCGGGGTAGGTCATGGCATTGATCTGGGTCATGCAGTTGGCCAGGTGGCCGAGCAGCCGAGTGCGCACCTCGGTATTAACGCCCTCGCACGTGGACAGGAAGCGGGTCACCTCGTTCATGCACTCGCTGAAGCCAGCGCGGTACTTCCCCAGCACGCTTGGGTCTGTGCTCAGCGCAGCTGCGGGCCAGAAGGAGACAGACGGGTCACCGAACGGCCCTGGCCCCGTGGCCACTGCCTCCGCCCTGGGAGGTCCCAGTGGCGCGCCTCCCTGACCATGGGCCCGTAAAACTGCCTCCGGCAGGGAGGGTGGGATGGGTTTTAAAAAAAAACAGCCACCTCTACACACTAGCGTGGCTGCCAAAGCCGAGCCACTCCTTCCCGATTCCCTGTCGCTGCATTTAAACCTATCTCAGCCACAGATCTGTCACCCCCACCCCCGCGCGCGATGTGACCTTGGACAATGCCTCCCAATCCATCATCCAAGCCTCGTTTCCCCTTCTGCAACGGGAGGGAGTGCTAAACCAGTGACCCCCAGGCTCCACGCAGTTCCAAACCGCCACAGTCCTAAGTCCTTTCGCCCCTACCCGCCGCCCGCCACCCTCGCGGCTGCAACCTCTTTCCCTCCCTTTCCGGAACAGTAACAACTTGGAGTTGTGGCTATAAATAAGCCCCAGACCGTGGGAACGCGAGAGTGAGCCAAGGCAGTAAAATGTAGCTGAATGCCTCTCACAACCACGGGCGGAAGTCTGGAAGAAATCACCGCGAGGCGAGCGGGACGCCCGCACAGGGGGACGCGGCGAGCCGCCCTCACCCGTCATCTGCGCCCGCTGCAGGTTCCGGAGGTGCTTCACTGTCATTTCCAGAATGTCCGCCTTCTCCAGCTTGGAATGCCGCGAGCTCTGCAGAGGAGGAGGCAAGAAAAGAAAGTGAACCCCGTGTCAGTTGCTTCAGAGTGCTGGGGGTCCCTTCTCCCGGCCACGGAGCGCAAGCATATCTCTGGACCCCAGAGAATAAGGCCGGGCCCTCCCGCCTAGGAGAACGCAGTACCGGCGAGTGCTAGACCCCGCAGGCGGGGGGTTTCACTCTTAGTAGCTGAGAAAGTGTTTGCTTTCTCAGTAAAAGAAAGAGCAACAACATTTCCCCACTTACATCTTTCTTAAGAGCATCCAAAATCAGTGTTTTCAGCTGGCTCAGACTTTCATTTATTCTTGCTCTTCGTCTTTTCTCCATGATAGGCTTTGATGACTGCAAATAAATAAAAAGAGTTCTGTGTTCCCATGGGCTCTGCCATTTCATCCCGGGGTTTCAACACAGAAAGAAGCCCCCCCAACCCCTACTTAATCTTGAGGGGCTGCAGAGAGACACAGGTACCGCCCTTACCTTTCTGTGCTCAGATGCTGTCTTTGGTTTATCCGGTGTCGTGTTGACACTGGCTGGGGTAGCAGCCACCGGGGACGAGGAATTTTTCTCCATTATATCAGCTGGCATTTTCCTTTTTTTTTTTTTTTTTAATCTCTAGAGAATTTTATTTTTGGAGTTCTTCACAAAAAAGAATTCTTTGTGTCTCTTTTACTTGAGACTTTCACAAAACTACTGAGCAAGTGCTGAGGGTTTATTATTATATTTTGTGGCTACTTGGTGATCAGTAGCGCTGTTCCAGGACCAAGGAGAGAGGTAGACGGGGGATTCCACTGTTATCAGCACCAGCTCCGGATCCTGTGTGATCCCCAGGCCCTGGCGGCCTCTATATATATCTGGGACTGCACGCGAACGGCTCGTGTGAAACTTCCCAAACTTTCTTTCCCACAGTAACTTTCAGCCAATGGGAGGAGGAGACACGCGGCACCGCTCGTGGACCGCGCCCCCCCATTGGCCGCCAGGCACAAGGTCTGGCGGCCAATGGCGCGCGCCTGAGCCCAGGGCACCGGAGGCTACAACGTCAATCAAAAGGATTTTAACCCTTTGCTACTCTCCCTCTGGGCTTTGGTTTAGAGGTGATCTTTTTTTTCTTTCCGCTTTGGTTTTGGTCTTGTCCCTTTCTTTTGGAGCCAGGGTCTTTACCCTTTATGCCCTCTCTCATATGTAACAGAGCTGCTTTGACTGTAATAAGTTCATTTGAAACACATTTTTTAAAGGTATAAAGGGGCAGAGAAAAACATTAGCAGTGGTTAAAAGGGGGCGGGGGGGTGGGGGACGGGACTCGTGTAAAGGTGTGAGTTACCGACATATCTGAAGTTCCCGCTCAGACTTTACACATTCAGGAGGGTGAAAGTAGATCATGCAGGAAAAGGGCCATTGTTTTTTTCCTTTTTCCATGCAGAAAAAGGAAAAATTGGCTTCTACCTTACAAACGCAGGTTTTTCGGAGTAAGGTAGTTCTTGAATCCCTTCCCCCCCCACCCCCACCCCGTCTTTCAGAAATTCCTCTTCTGGATTTGGGGCCTTAGACCCCGCGCTTCCCCAGGAAACAATCAGAATAATTTCCAACTGGGTGGAAGGAAATGGTATTTCAAATGAAAAAATGAACAAGGGGGGCTCTGAGGGCAATGCCTCAGGGACTCGCGCCCGCCTTCACCACCCTTTCCCTTTTCATCCGTAGGCTTCAGGTTCTGCGGCGCGTTGAGGTGGCGGGCCAGGAAGCAGAGCCTCTCCCTCCTCGCCCCGCGGGCGGCCTCGGCCCCCGGCGCGCGCGGGCCCTTTAAGAGCTACACCAGCCGAGCTGCAGTTTGACATCAGCCGGCCGGCGTGGGCGCGCCTGGAGCCGGAGCACGTGCCAGGATGTTTTATTGCCGCCGCGGCTGCGGCCGGGCCGGGAGGATGTGTGTGTGCGTGCGTGTGTGAGTGAGTGTGTGTGCGCGCGCCCCGGGGGCAGGGAGGCGGGGGGCGGCGGCGGGCGGCGGAGAGCGGGGGCCGGTTCCTGGTCCCCGGGAGAAGCCAAGAAGGTAAATAGCAGCTGCTGTGCTCGAGCCTGGGAAAACTCCGCCCCCTGCGCCTGGCCCGGGCTCATTGGCGCGCGCTGCGTGTGGGGTGTGTGTGTGTGTCCGGGGCCCCCTCCTCCGGCCCCGCCGGGCCAGGAATCCGAAGGGGCGGCGGGCTGGGAGCCGAGCCCCGGCGCTTACCCTCTCTCCCCACCCCCGCCTCCCCAGGCCAAGGTCAGCTCTTCCGGGCGGGGAGTGCACACCCGGGTTGGAGAGTGGGGATTCTTCCCCCCCACCCCGCCCCACCCTCACTTTCGGGCTTGGGGTTTTCACTCGGCTGAAAGCCGCATTTGCAACAGCCCGGGGGCGAGGTGGGGGCCTCCGAGTTTGCTCCTCGCCCCCGCCCTCCCCCACGCGGGGCCCTGGGCGCCCGCCGCGGTCACGGGATGCCTGACCGCACTTAGGAAGCGGCCGGGTCAGCCTCCTGCCTCCGCTCGGCGGCTGTGGTTAAAGCGGCTTCGCGCCGCCCGCCCCTTCCCCGGGTCCCGGCGGCCGGGCCGCTCCCCCTCACTGCGCCCGGGAGGCCGCCGGCGGGCGGCCGGGAGGAGGCGGGCGGCGCGGGCGGCTGCGTGCTGCCTGCTGGCCGGGCCGCGCGCCGGGAGGAGTCGCCGCCGCCGCCGCCGGGTGCCACGTGGCGGGCGCCGGGCCGGGAGCGCCAGGGCTCTGGCGGCGGCCTCCCTGGGGGATTTGCCGAGCCGGGCGGGCGGCGCGCACTGCCTGGGCCGGCCGCCTCCTCCGCCTCCCTCCCGCCTGCCCGGGTCGCTGGCCCCCGTGCCCCAACCCCCCCTCCGCCCTTCTCGCCGCCTGGGAGCTCGGCTCGCGGCTCCGGGCAGCCCGGGAGCCCAGCGTCTTGTTTGATGTGGCCTCCCGCCCCCTCAGCCCTTCCCGCGTCCCGGAGGCCTGAAGCACGGTTCTCAGACACTTCATTCCTTCCTGCCTCCCAGCTCCCTACTGAGATAATGTTGTCAATGGTTTCGCCAGATCTCGTCCCGGATGAGATTCAGTGGTTCCTGACTCTGGGTGACCCTTGGGCAAGCCCCCTTCTTTCTTTCATTATGGAACACACGCGCAGTGTCAGACACTGTGTTAAACCCTGGGATTTCCACGATGAGAGATACAGTGGCAGCCTGCAAGAAGGTGACAGTAAACTGCAGGGACAGACAGACGCTGATTTTCTGATTGATGACTGAACGTTCCTTTATTTGTCCTTTATTTTCTGAGTTAGGTGGTGGCCTGAGAGATGAGGAGGACAGAAACAAAATACGAAACCACACTTGTATGGATAACAGTATTGCTGGTCTACCTGGGTTTACAGCAGTCAGTAAGACCGTTATTGCCCTCTGGAAGCCAGCACTCTAGAGATACATATGAACGTGTACAGCTGACATCTACGGATGTCCCAGGAAATTCCTCTGGGGGGTCCTAGGTTCAAGAGAGACATATGTCTGGATAGAGGTAAAATGCTATGGAGTTTCAGGAGAATTAAATTACTTTTAAGTTGGGGTACCTTGGAATATTTCCTGGAGGGATTGGCCTATGTGCCTTGAAAAATAGGTAGGATTGGGGCATTGGGAATGTGCTGAGTCGTGGGCTGGAGAGCATGCAGGTACCCATGGCATTAAAGGCCCAGACCCTGGAACTTGAAGACTTTATTCAGAGAACATGGTCTGGAGCCTAGGGAATGTGAAGGACTAGAAAAGGCAGCTTGAGGCCATGTCATAAGCTCCTTAAACATCTTGCTAAAGGACTTTGGACCTTATCTTTAGACAATGGAGAGCCATGAAACATTCTTGAGCAAAGAAGAGGCATCAGGGTTTCCCTTTAGAAGGTTGGCTCTGGCAAAAGTGGGAGAGCAGATTGCAGGGTTTGGAGGCAGAAAGGGCAGTTACGCGGTTCAAGCTAGTGAAGAAGGTTCCTAGCACGCAGGTGCAGACTGACTCCCAGAGGCATCTGTCTACATCAGCTCCTTTGGACATTGACTGCACACTCTTGGGACCTGAGTTCAACTCAAACCTGCCTCCGCTTTAATGCAGTGTTCCCAACTCCTGACCAGGAACTCAGGAACTCAGATTTAGTTCCTGAGTCTTAACTAAGGAATCGTGGCTCTGACCGTATTAACTTAAGCCTCATTTCCACCTTCCAGGACAGTCCTCCAGTCTGCAACCAAACATTTACCTCACTGCAGGCTTGGTTTACTCACTGTTGCCCCTTGGGCTACTCTGAGATTTTTTTTTTTTTAATGTTTTCTTACGTTGCAGAGTGAGCTGTGCCCTGTCATGTTCTGAAGAAATGGTGAACAATGCCTCCTTTGTTGACCTGCAACCTGGGGCCAATGGGGAAGGAATTTTCTTTCTTATTTTAAACAGATGGAAAAGTGGTGATGACAGAAAATTGTCTGTTGCTTTTGGAAGACGTGGGGTTTTCCTGTGTGGTTAAAATCCTCTCTGTGAAAGGTGGTGAGCCTGTGAAGTTACCCTCCTTTCTGCCATGGCCCCAATAAGCTTTGCAAGCTTCTTAAAATGCTTCTACTGAGTGTCTGACTTTTTAAAAACTTCCCAAATACACTGACCCGGATTCTTCCGAGGAACTAAACCCTTCCCAGGGAAGCATGTTAACCCTTCCCAGGTTCCCCCCAAATCTTTCAGAACCAGTGCCTGCTCTGCTAAGCTCTGCCATGACATTGACTGCCGTCTGCTGGTTGGCCTTCATTAACTATTGGGGTGTGCCACCTCCGCCCATTCTAAGAGACTTTTTCATCTGATTCTGTTCCCCACTATTTGGCGCCCTGAAAGTACATGGGGAATGGAATATGGTCAAGTTAGGGTCTCACTGCAGTGCCTAAAGCAGCCTCATGGGCCAAATAGTTAATCAACTCGTTTATTGCCACTTTGGGAGTGCTTGGACTGGGAGAATGGGCAAGTAACTCACACAGTTTTCGATAGGGGGACAGAGGCTCAAGTAACAAAAAAAAAACTATGAATTTGTGTCTGGACCAAAAATAAATAAATACGTAAAAATAAATTCCAGGAACTCTCTGGCTTTCCACTCTAACCATTCAAGAAGAGTTTCTTGCACGTGGGCTCATAGATGACTTTTCAGTTTCTAGGGAACTGAAAAGTTATCCTAGGCAGTGAAAACAGGACCCAACTTTGTCCTCTCCCCACCCCTTCTCAAATGGGACAGTAAGCTCCTCAACTCAGGAAGAAACATCTGGATTTGGAAGAATGCTCTTAGATAGATAGAAACAGCCTTTATTTTTCAGTCATCCTTTTCCCCCGACTCCCAAAGCAAAGAGAAACTGGAGCCCAGTTTGTCAGAGGAGATCACCTCTTTGATCCCACTGTGATACCAGCATCGTTCTGAATTGTTCTCACCGTGTCATGTGCAATAAATAGAACCAGGGGCTCTCGTGCTTGTCTCCACCCACACTGTCTCCCCACCCCGGCCCCTGGAAGGGTGATTTCTCTGTCTTACTGCATCACCTGTTTGCTTTCAAACCATAAAACAAATAACTGCATCTCTAGTGAAACTCCCCTTTGTCCCCTGGTATCAGAGTGGTTTGTGGGTTTGGTTTAAAGCTACAGAAAGGAGAGAGCAAGAGAAGAAGAAAAAAGGTATTTTGCCTGAGGATTTGAAGCTTTTTTTCCCCTTTTCCTCCGCATGACTGACTTTCTCACACTCAGATTCACTCCAGCCTGCCAGAGACGTGGTAGCTGCCTTGCCAAGAGCTATCCTGGGAGGGCTATTGAAAGAGCTTTGAGTAAGTACACACAGGGCGGATTTTCTCCTCCCCTCGGTACCTGCTCCGCACCTGTACAGGGAGCAGTCCCACACATATCACCTGATCACAGCCCTTTCAGGGACCGTGAGAAAAATAAAGCCCAGGGTAGAAAGACATGTTTGTTGTCTCTCCAGGGCTGCAGCCAGCTTCCAGCAGTCCGAGTGCCCAGAAACAGCACATTCCAGGCTGGTTGTGCTCGCATGTTTGCTGGGGTGCATGCCAGATGGGGGTGCTGGGAAGGGGGGGCAAGTAGAGGTCACCTTTGTAATGACCACCTTGCTGCCCCGGTTCTCTGGCATGTGCTGGCTGGTAGCTTGAGAACCCTCTGCTAGAATTAGTATCATAGTCTTTCTAGCTAGCAGTCTGTATATGCTGTTCACAGGATTCATAACCAGGATTTTTTTTTTTTTACCTGTAAAGCCCCTGAAATGGAATTTCAACGTGTGTCTATATGTGCATATTTAACAGGAGCTTAACAGATACTTTCCAAATGCATAAACTGATGCATCACTTTTTTTCCCTTGAGAAGAGGGTCCACGGCTTTCAGCAGAATTGCAAAGCTCTTTGCAATCAAAAAAGGTTAAGGAAAGCTGATCAGGGAATCTCTGCTTACTAGTGGGTACTCTAAGCCCCAGGCAGAGAAGGGACTTGCTCAGCTGCCCACAGCAACATAAGGCTGGGGGTGTGTGGGGGCGTAGGGTGGGCAGAAGGCAGCTGGGAGCTCTTTTTGCCACACCACACTGCTGTGGTCCTTGGGTAATTTTAGATTGGGTTTATAGAGTTGTGATCACCAAAGCCTGCATTTAAAATAGACAATAAAGACACTTTGAATTTCTACAACTTTTTACTCGCAAATTCTGAGGCACTTGAGCAGCTCTGCATCCAATTTTTGGATGTAGAAAGGGATAGGTGAGAAAGCAAAGTGTCTGCTGAGAAAAGAGGAGTCGGGAGTGCTTGCAGCAGGAGCCCTGGTTTCCATGCAGAGGCATTAGAAACAACTGCAACTGCATTCCATCTTTGATAAAAATAAGTTGCTACTTCTGAACAAAACGCCTGGTTGATTCCTGGCCAAGCTAGGACCTTGCACTGCAAACTGGAGGTGGGGGTGGAAAGCAGAAGCTTTCAACATGGGCGAATGGCAGCCTGTAATACTCCCCCCACCCTCCCACACTCACTTGGAGCCAGTGAAACCAAGGGAATGTGCACTTTTCTAATGGGCTCTGAAAGAGGATGGTTGCCAAGAAAGCCTTTCCCAGTCGGGTGGGGGTGGGGCATCCTGGAATGGCTTAACTCACACGTTTGGCCCAGCCACAGCAGCGGCTGTGGGAGGGTTCTAAATGTGCTCCCTGCTAACCTCCTAACCTGAGCAGAGCTTCAGTGAGGCGCGAACCTGCAAGGCCAGGGATGAAGGAGGGTATCCCTGAGGGATCACAGGGATGCTAACTTGTACCCTTGTGCCTGAAAGGGTCAGAGCCATGCTGGGGCTGGGGCATGTGGGGGCAGGCCCAGGGACCTCAAGAAGCCTCTGGAATGTGGGGTGAAGCCCATCCCCTTTAAACTCAGGGCATGCAAAATTTGTTTGCCTTGCTGATAAGCTGCTCAAATGGTAACATCAGACCAAATTTCTCCAAAAATCAAAAACAGAAAAACTTAGCTATCCAGAAAAACCATTTGGTAAAACTCAGGACCTGAAAGTGATTTGGGATGAACCAACGTATTTTCTTTTTTCTTTTTTTGAAACGGAGTCTCACTCTGTCGCCCAGGCTGGAATGCAATGGCGCAATCTCGGCTCATTGCAACCTCCACTTCCTGGGTTCAAGCGATTCTCTCACCTCTGTCTCCCAAGTAGCTGGGACTACAGGCATGCGCCACCACACCTGGCTAATTTTTGTGATTTTAGTAGAAATGGGGTTTCACCATGTTGGCCAGGCTTGTCTCGAACTCCTGACCTGAAGTGATCTGCCCACCTTGGCCTCCCAAAGTGCTGGAATTACAGGCATGAACCACTGCACCTGGCCTGAGCCACTACACCTGGCCATACAACATACATACATGTGTGTGTGTGTACACACACACACACATATTTTTTTTTTTTTTAGATGGAGTTTGGCTCTTGTTGCTCAGGCTGGAGTACAATGGCGCAATCTCGGCTCACCACAACCTCTGCCTCCTGGGTTCAAGTGATTGTCCTGCCTCAGCCTCCCAAGTAGCTGGGATTACAGGCATGTGCCACCATGCCTAGCTAATTTTGTATTTTTAGTAGAGACAGGGTTTCTCCATGTTGGTCAGGCTGGTCTGGAACTCCCAACTTCAGGTGATCTGCCTGCCTTGCCCTCCCAAGGTGCTGGAATTACAGGTGTGAGCCACCGCACCCGGCCACAACATATTTTTAGTTACAATCATCATCATCAGCATTCTTGCATTATCTCACAGATTATAGAACGATGGAAGCTGGAAGAGACGGCAGAAGGGACCTAAGAGGTCACCGAGTCAGCCCACTCCTTTAATGGATAAGGAAACTGAGCCCAGGAAGAAGCGACTTGCACAGGGTCAAGCGGCCTCCCAGAGGGGAAATAGCAAAAACCAGAACTGCCTGCCAGTCTAGAAGCTCTCTTTACTATATCCGTCTATAGGAGAAAAACATTTTCAAGTATCATCTACAGCAAGTGACTAACGTTACCACCAAACATGAATTTTACAGCTAAGACCCTGAGCTGTCTGCTGGTGAGTGATGTTGGTAGGGTCACAGAGCACAGTCCCAGGTTTGCTGTGCTGTGATTCTCCTTTCTCAGATTTGCTCATCACCCTATATTCTCTGAAAAAGAAGGGATCTTAATTTCTCAGCTCCAGGACATAGGAAGCCTTTTGCAGGGTCTGTCCAGGATAGGCAGGCTGCCTCTCAGTCAACCAAACCAAGCCAAGCCACATGTCCTCTCTCCTTATAATTGCCAGTGTGTTCCCCTGATTTGCGCTCTGAAAGGCAGATTAGAGGAGGCAATAATTCTAGCTCTGGAATCAGTGCTCCAGTGGTGCTGAGCTTTTATCTCAGGACCAGAGAAGACATGATGGTAGGAATACAGCGAAGGGGTTGGAACACCAAGACACTGCTGCTGGCCAGCTTCACATTTAGGAGAGGGAGAAGTGAGAAAAATAATGGATCTTCCAAGTGGTGGAGAGATGATGTTTGCAAATGAAATATGTATTTTCCTTTTAGATGTCAGGCATAGCGAAGAAGAGAAGATGGTCCGGGCAGCCGCCACAGCTGAGCTCAAGATGATAGGGCTGGGCATGGTTGATCACACCTGTAATCCCGGCACTTTGGAAGGCTGAGGCGGGTGGATCACTTAAGGCCAGGAGTTTGAGACCAGCCTGGCCAACATGGCGAAACCCCGTCTCTACCAAAAATACAAAAAATTAGCTGGGCGTGGTGACGCGTGCCTGTAGTCCTCACTACTCAGAGGCTGAGGCATGAGAATCACTTGAACCCGGGAGGCAGAGATTGCAGTGAGCTGAGATTGCACCACTGCACTCCAGCCTGGACAACATACTGAGACTGTGTCTCAAAAAAAAAAAAAAAAAAAAAAAGAAAGAAAGAAAGAAAGACTGACGGGCTCTAGCATGACTGGGACTTCTGGTCTCTTCCACAGAGTGGGAGGTACCTAAGGTACGTGTCGCCTACATGGTATTACTTGACAGTTGACGAGGCACTTTCAAGTCCACTGTAGCATTTTGTCCTCATACATAGCCATTTGTTCTAGACTGTCTAGGCTGGAAGGGCTTTGTTGGGCATCCCAGGTGGGGAGAGACTGGACTTCTGTGGTCAATGCAGGAGACGTTTGGCTGGACTGCGGGCTGTTGGGGACTCCGGATATGGGATAGACAGGCGTTCTGGAAAATACTACCTCTAGAGAGACAGGGTGGAGAAAGGAGCTTACAGGCCAGGAGAGTGCTGACTTCTCTTTCTTAGGGAAAGCCATGGACAAGAATCAGATTTCCAGAAACTGGAACAGAGAGGACAAAAGAGATGTCTGTTAAGCTGGTAAAGAATGTCAGTAATCCAGAGGACAGGCACATGTTTGTGGGAAGAGGAAGTGAGGGAAGGTCCTGTTCTTGTGGAGGAAAATCAGAAGGGAGAGACATGAGGGGAAGGATCCCACTTAGCAAAAAGATGGCTGAGCAGATTCTGGAAATGACACACAGAGGTAGGGTCCTAGGCTTCCCTGAACTGAGGGTAGAGCTGCCTGGTTCAGCATTTAGTGCCGAAAGCCTTTCTGGGAAGATGTCAGAAAAGAAGACCAGGTTTGAGAATGAGGGCCCTTATAGAATTCTGGAAGCAGCATCATTTTGTACTAGTTAGTTGTTCGTTCCATGCTGTTTGTGCTGCCATAGGTGTAACATAAAATCCCGTAGGCTTCCATGGTGTGTATATGTGCCACATTTTCTTTATTCAGTCTATCATTGATGGGCATTGGGTTGGTTCCAATTCTTTGCTATTGTGAATAGTGCTGCAATAAACATACGTATGCTGAGATCATGTCCTTTGCAGAGATATGGATGAAGCTGGAAGTCATCATTCTCAGCAAACTAACACAGGAACAGAAAACCAAACACTGCATGTTCTCACTCATAAATGAGAGTTGAACAATGAGAACACATGGACACAGGGAAGGGAACCACACACACTGGGGCCTGTCAGAGGGTGGGGGGCAAGGGGAGGGAGAGCAATAGGACAAATACCTAATACATGCAGGGCTTAAAACCTAGATGATGGGTTGATGGGTGCAGCAAACCACCATGGTACATGTATACCTATGTAACAAACCTGCACGTTCTGCACGTGTATCCCGGAACTTAAAGTAAAAAAATACATATATATCTATCTGATGTATGTATGTATATATACACACACACTTTTTATGTATATGTGTATATATGCACATTTTATATATATACACACATATATATACACATTTGTGTGTGTGTGTGTGTGTATATATGCATATATAATCCCATAGGCTGGAAAAGGTTGTGGGGTTGTTTGGAAATGAAGACCAGGACTGGGGAATTACGGGGACCATACCCTGCTACTCATTTTAGGGGTGATGGTTTGGGGCAGGAGGTTGGCAGACAGTGGCTCAGAACAAAGGGTGAGGCAGTACGCTGAATCCTTGGAGCTTCCGAGAAAGGACCGAGCATGAATCTCCATAGTTCCTCAACCACTGTGGGCAACTGTCTACATGACAGAGCTCATTTTTGGATTCCCTCAGCCCCACTCGGAGTACTGACATTGTGTTTAGTAGGGAAAAGGAGTCTGTCCTTTTGTGGGCTTGGACCTCCACAGACCAGCGTTGGTTGAAATCTGAGAGGACTCAGGGAGAGCGGGCTCTCTTGCAGCGTGCTGGTGTGTGCCAGGCTCACCTGACCTGATGGGAGGTCTCCTGATAAAGTCCAAGCACGTCGCTGGCTCCTGGAGGAGGTTGCCACGCTGTGCATATATCATACATGTATCCAGCTGTGACCTTTATCTCCATAGGCTCTCACCATCACGGAGGCACCCCAGTACTCAAGTTCAAGAATTTGGTCTCCTTGTTGTGGGTGGCTACTCATCTCCTCCCCTGCCCTCAAAGCCCTGGCACCTGGGGCAGACCTAGACTCGGCATCTAAAACCATCTGTCACCTGGATGGAGGGGTAGAGTCTCAGCTCATTTGCTTTGTATTGAGTGAACCTGCACTGATGACAGACAGTATAGTCAGGGGCTAAGACCATCCAATTTCTAATTGTCTGTTTAACTTAATTCCACTCAATAAATATTCTTGAGCACCTACTACATGCAAGGCAAAATTACATACCTCTTTTGACAGTTCCTTCCATCCCTGCCTGCTCTTCAAGCGCTATTAATCTGTGCAGAGTGTGACACCCCAGGCTTATACTATAAAAATTTCCCAGCTAGGCACAGTGGCTCACGCCTGTAATCCCAGCACTTTGGGAGGCCTAGGTGGCTGGATCACTTGAGCCCAGGATTTCAAGACCAGCCCAGGCAACATGGCGAAATCCTATCTCCACAGAAAAATACAAAAATTAGCTGGGCATGATGGTACGTGCCTGTAGTCTCAGCTACTTGAGAGGCTGAGGTGGGAGGATCACTTGAACCCGGGAGGCGAAGGCTGCAGTGAGCCAAGATTGTGCCACTGCACTCCAGCCTAGATGACAGAGCTAGACCCTGTCTAAAAAAAAAAAAAAAAAGATTCTCCTTACCTCCCACATCCTTTGCCTTTCTGCTAAAGAAGCTACGAAACACCTCATAGTATTAGGTAGAATACTTTTCACAGAACAGTCACTCTCAAATATTTGGAGAATAAATTCGTAAATGAACTTAGACTTAAGAACAGGTTTTATTGGATTCAGGGAACCCTCAGATGGTGAGCATATTCTTCTAAATTCTTTTTGGCTGCAGAATCAAAGGGGGTGGGTTTACTTTGACCGCTCCTGGTGACCACCTCTGGGTAGCCGGGATACCTCTGCAGACAGCTCCATTCTGTGCAGTCAGGTGGCTGTGGCTGTCCCAGTTTTCCCAGGCCTATCTTTATTGATGGTTATTAAAGACACACCACCACATGGCAATATGCAAGTACAAAGCAATTCCCAGGGTAAGGTACGTGGGAAGAGGCAAGATACTGAGCTCCCAAACAATTCTACTGTAATCACAGTCTGCCATATCTATGTGTAGTTAATAAGTAAGATTTAAGCAGGCAGGTTCCACTGCTGGAAAGCAGATGGAAAGGGAAAAAAGGCCAGTAGGCAGATCAATGGTCCTTCTGGAAGACTGGAAAAGAAAGTGTGGAGGGCACCTGGGACAGGTGAGCCCAGTGGGCAGTTGCCAGGGTAGTACACAAGCCCAGCCAAAGGTCCTGAGGTAGGGCCGTTACTCACCTGTTTTCCCACCTCACACCTCTTTTCATACGAGCTCCCCGTGGAAGAGTCTGTATAACTAAGAAATAAATAGCAATTGTGCCCAGACACCTTGGGTTAAATAAGTGTAAACACAGCACACAGAAACACCTGTTTTGACAGAGCACCCCAGCACACCTGGTTGTTTTACGATGCTGAGTGATATCGGTAAAGGGGGCTATAAAGCGGAGGTGAAATGCCCTCCAAGATTTAAATAGTGACTTGCTCTGTGAACTTCAAGTGTTTTACAGCTGAGATTTGACTGGCCTGCTGATTATTTCGGTTAGGAATGCTGAACATATATCTACGTAGATATTCAGAAGAAACTGGATAGCAGGGTGGCGAAAAGGCCAGCTCTGGAGCCAGACTGCTTGGGTTCGTGTTCCACTTACTTGCGTTCTAGCTGCATGACATAACAATTCTGTACCTTGATTTACCTATCTGTTCAATGGGGAGATATTCATTGTACCTACCTTATAAGAGTGTTCTGAGGACCAATATATGTAATGTGCTTACTACAGTGCCTGGCATTTTGTAAATACAATATAAGTTCTCAGCTACCTTTATTATTACTGTATAGTAAACATCTCTGATGCATAAGATGGGTACCCTCGTTCATCTCATGAAAATTCACAAGGTGCTAATGTTTTCAAAGAAATGGATGGCAACCACCCTGGTAAACTGGTTCATGAGTATATTGGCAAACCAAAAGCTTCAGCCAATTTCTTATGAATCACAGGTTCTAGGGCTGGGAGAGACCTTAAAAAATGATCTGACTCCTTCTTTTTCAGGGAAAAGGGTCCCCACCACCCAAGCACTGTGATTTTGGCTTTGTGTGCAGGCAGATGCAGAGCTTGTTGTGGTCCTGCCTTGAATAATTGAAACGAGCCTCAGGTTCACAGAAAGAAGAGATCTGAATGGAGGCAAAAGCATCAGGCGTCAATATGGGCCTGGCGTGCAGGATGCGCGGGTGGTCCTCCCTCCCTCATGGGGACAGGAGGGCATGGGAAGGGCTGCAGAGGGAGGGGCAAATCAAAAGCATAAATGTGGGCAGACCCTCCTTGGACCCCCATCTCACTTGTAGGAGATAAGATTGGTGGGAAAGATGAACGCCCAAGACCCTCCCTGCTCCAGTTCTGTGGAGGTGACCGTATCATTTAGGGTTCAAACTGGAACCCTTTTGAGAGTGGAAGATAATGCTAGTAACACTGATGTTGGCACAACTGGCATAAGCTGGGATACATGACCATCCCAGTTCTGTGGGCCTCCGACTGCACGTGCTAGATTCACGTGTCCATTCAGTCGTGGTATCAGCAGAGATGCTTCCTGAGGGACAGGGAGAAGAAATATTGTTAAAAAATCATTCATGTTTTAGCGCCTCCATATCTGTGAGGGGTGATACCGTTGATCTACCATCCATAGAGGGAGGAACCCCATTTTTGAGCCTAGAGGACCTTCTTTAGTGTGTATAGGGGAGAAGGAGGGGGAGGTCCTGTGACGGCTGTGCTTACAGTGTATTTGGCATGACTTGGTTTCTTCTTCTTCAGTAGAGCAGGTGTGCTCTGGACTTGCCTACCTGTCAGTTTGCACCCAGGTGTGGCTACGGCGTAGAACTTCTACAATGGACTCTTGCTTCTACCGACCATGGTTGAGAATGTTCATTTTTCGAGGGTGTGAGCTTATGGAAAAAGTAACTGCTACAGTTTGAAATCCAGGCCATAGTTTAATGGCTGAAGGAAGTCTCCCAAACGAAGGAGCACTTTCCCACGTGAAATATTTGCCCTTTTTAGCCTTGATTTTTTTAATGGTTAAAAAAAAAATACTTTTTTCCTGAATAGGTCGAAGTCAAGGTTTGTACTTTGTTAATTTCCTTCAAACAAACAAACAAGAAAAGAAAAGAAAAATGGCTCCCTTGCCTGAGTGCTCATATATGTGCTATTTAATGATTAATAATACCTTGTAGGTTATTGTTTGATGTGGCCTCTATTGGTTTGAACAGGAGAATACTGATTCACTCTTAAGGCATTTATGAATCACAAGGGTTTACCCTGAGACGATAAACGAAAGGGAGAGATAAAAATAATACCCAAATATGCAGAGTTCTTTGAGTAAAACCTGGAGATACCGTGGGAGCTCAGTCTTTGATATCCTGAGTGGGGGGCACTGCTTTCTCTCACAGAAGAAAGACTGTGTAGAATGACCAAGATGGACTTTTCAGTTTTGTAGATTTTTCCTTGCACTTGTTGGTAGGGTTGAGGCAGTTTTTCATCCCGGTTTCCGTATCATGTACATTGCTTTTCCCTCTCCCTGGTTTCAAGGTGACTCCATGACATTCATTTGCAAGGAAGAGCCTTTCCAGGTCTGCAAAGGGCACCCTTCCCTAGAGTTTCACTGTTTTCCCCTTACTCCAGAGGAGGCTGCAGCAGTAACCCGGATGAGAAGAGAAAGGCTGGCCTCTGAGGGGCTGGTGGGGCTGGAGAGCAGGAGGGATTCAAGAGATTTAAGAGACCCGACAAGTCTTGGTGACTGGATTGGACCATGATGGCGAAAGAGGGGTCCAAAGACGACACTGAGTGAGTGGGTTGTGGTGGCTTGTGCCTGTGGTCCCAGCACTTTGGGAGGCCAAGGTGGGAGGATGGCTTGAGCCTAGGAGTTTGAGAGCAGCCTGGACAACATAGGGAGACTCCATCTCTGAAAAAAAAAAAAAAAAAAAAATTAGCAGGGTGTGGTGGTGCCCAGCTGTGGTCTCAGCTACTCGAAAGGCTGAGGTGGGAGGATCACCTGTTTGTAAGAGGTCAAGGCTGCAGTGAGCTGTGATTGTGCCACTGCACTCCAGCCTGGGCAACAGAGTGAGACCTTTAAAAAAAAAAAAAAAAAGACACCAGGTTTGTTACTTGAGCAACTAACTGGCAGACCCTTCTTCCAAATTCCACGTTTAATAATGATATCTCTAGACTGAGTTTCCCTCCTCTCTGCTGAGAAGTATAAAGTTCTGTGAAAGAAGACTGACAAATTTGCAGTTACCTCTGATGATTCTTTTTCAAAATGTTTTACTTTGAGATAATTTTAGATCTACAGAGAAGTTGCAAAAATACTACAGTGAATTCTCTTTTACCCTCTAACCTGCTTCCCCTTATGTTAGTCTTACACAACCATGGAATAGTCATCAAAATTAAGAAAATAATCTTGCTACAATACTATAAATGGCAGACTCGATTTGGATTTTACCATTTTTTCCTACTCAAGTCCTTTTTTCTGTTGTAGGATTCCATCTGGGATTCCACAGTGCATGTAGAGGTCCCATGTCCTTACTCTCCTGCACTCGGTGGCGGCTTAGGGGACTAGTTAGTGATTTTGTAGCCTGCTCTTCCATTTGTGTTTGTTTGGTGTCTTCTCAGGATTGTGTCAAGGAGCTGCTTTATTGGAAGGACATCACAGAGAGAACGTGCCCTTCCCAGGCATGTCAGGGGTTCCATGATGCCACTTTATCTCACGGCCGATGTTAGCCATGATCACTCGGTTGAAGTGGTTTCTGCAAGGATGATTCACTGTAAAGTTACAATTTTCCCTTTGTATTTCCTAAGTATTTTTTGTAGAGGGTGGAGGGGAGTACTTCAAGACTATGCAAATGGTCTATTTCTGCTTACACTTCTGTCCACTAAATTTAGAATCCATCAAAGGATCTTGCCTGTAGCAACTGTTATTGTGGTGATCTAATGGGGATTTTTTCAAATTTCCCTCATTCCTTCAACATTTATTAGTGGGAACTCTTCCGAAGGAAGAATTTGCCTGACATTACACTCTGACAAAGCAGAAATAATAAAAAAAATCGTATGCTTGTGGAGCCTACATTTTAGATGAGATAGATAAGCAAAATAAATAAATGAGTTGGATGCTATTTTACAAGGTGATTGGTACTATAGAGGGACATTAAATGGGGAAAGGAGAAGGGGAGTGCCGGGAGGGTGCAGGTTTAAATTGCATGCTCAGGAAAGGCCTTAGAGAGATGACTTTGACTTTAAGCTTGCTGGGGGAAGCTTTCTAGAGTGAGGGAACAGCAGGCACAGAGGCTCTGAGGCAGGACCACCTGCTCTAGGAACAGCCAGAAGGCCAGAGTGACCGGGGCAAAGTGAGCAAGGGGAAGAGGAGGGAGATGGAGCTGAGAGTGAGAGCGATTGGGGCCTGATGGTGCAGGCTGGTGGGAAGGAGCATTCTAAAGATCTAGCTATTGCTCTCGGGGAGGCAGGAGCCATTGCAAAGTTTTGAGCAAAGCGGTTACATGACATGCTCCTTATTTATTTATTTATTTATTCATTTACTTATGAGACGGAGTCTTGCTCTGTTGCCCAGGCTGGAGTGCAGTGGCGCAACCTCCACTCAACCTCACTGCAACCTCCACTTCCCTGGTTCAAGCGATTCTCCTGCCTCAGCCTCCTGAGTAGCTGGGACTACAGGCGCGTGCCACCATGCCTGATTACTTTTTTGTATTTTAGTAGAGATGGAGTTTCACCATGTTAGCCAGAATGGTCTCGATTTCCTGACCTCGTGATCTGCCCATCTCAGTCTCCCAGAGTGCTGGGATTACAGGTGTGACCACTGCGCCCGGCTGACATGCTTCATCTTTGTGAAGGATCACTTTGGCCGCTCTGTGTAGGCAAGGATAGAGGTAAACTGCAACCTTAATCCAGGTAAGAAGTGAAGGTGGCTTGGAATAGAATGGCAGGAAAGAGGTAGTTGGATTTTGGACGTATTGTGAGGGTTGAACACAGCAGGTGCAGAGGCAAGTTTGGGTGGCACTCGCTGGCCACATGGAGTGTAAACTCTGTGAGTCCCCCGTGGGAGCCTTCTATAATCTGGGTCCACTTTTGTTGTCTCTATGCTGCCCCTCATACTTGTCTCTGTCCCAGGACCAACCTTCTAAGGCCAAGCCACCGCGGACATTTGCTCATACAGTCTCCTAGCCCTCAGTGGCCTCAGCCAATCAAGATCCTTCCTGCCTTTCCAGGCAACCATCACTCCAGCCTCCACCAGCTCTCTGAACACCTGCCGTCTAGGTCATGGACGGCAACTAGGCTCTGCTTCACGTGTGCAGCCCCTGGAGGGAGGTACAACCTCAAACTCCCCTGCAGCCTCAGAGGCCCTTAAACACAAGAGCCAGCACTGAGTGCATCCCGGGCTCGATGGTTGGCTTGTTGGTATATGGCATATGGTAAGGATGAGACACTGTATTATGTTTCCTCTTACTCATGCAAGTACATGTTGCATTGTACTCCACATGGGTTCTTGTTTTTTTTTTTGAGACAGGGTCTCACTCTGTCATCCATGCTGGAGTGCGGTGGTGCCATTTTGGCTCACTGCAACCTCCACCTCCTGGATTCAAGTGATTCTCCTGCCTTAGCCTCCTGAGCAGCTGGGACTACAGGTTCGTGCCACCTCGCTGGCCAATTTTTGTATTTTTAGTACAGATGGAGTTTTACCATGTTGGCCAGGCTGGTCTTGAACGCCTGACCTCAAGTGATCCGCCCGCCTCCACCTCCCAAAGTGCGGGGATTATAGGCGTGAGCTATTGCACCCATGTTTCTTTTTATATAAAAATGATGTCTTGGCCCGGCACAATGGTTCACGCCTGTAATCCCAGCACTTTGGGAGGCCGAGGTGGGCAGATTCTGAGGTTAGGGGTATGAGACCAGCCTGACCAACATGGTGAAACCCCGTCTCTACTAAAAATACAAAAACCAGCCGGGCGTGGTGGCGCATGCCTGTAATCCCAGCTACTCAGGAGGCTGAGGCAGGAGAATCACTTGAATCCAGGAGGAGGTTGCAGTGAGCCAAGATCACACTGTTGCACTCCAGCCTGGGCGACAGAGTGAGACTCCATCTCAAAAAAAAAAAAAAAAAAAAAAAAAAAGAAATGTCTCTGGCTCTTCCTCTGCCCTTCAAGTAAAAGTGAAATTCCAGATTTCCCCCCGCTGGGCCGCTCTGTAGCCCTGAAGGGGCCTGTGTCCCCCAGTCTGAGAAGGGAGATGAGCGGGGGTGCAGGAGAGGCAGGCATCATCTGAGGGCTCATTTGCTGCTAATGGATTTGTTTCCTTATCTATTGAATGATTGAACTTAAAAACATGTTTAAAAATGTCAACCAGTACAAAAGGGTAGATCATGAAAAGGAACCCTTCCATCTGTGGCCCCTGTCCCTCAAACCCTGCAGCAGCCATTCTTGCCTGTCCCTTATATACCCATCCATGCTAATGGATTACTGGCTAGTAGTAGACAGTAACTACCCGTGGAAAGTAAGCGGCAGTGCTGTGAAAACCAGCTCTGAGCACTGCACTTCCCAGGCTAAAGCAGCCGCCGTGCAGAATGGCCAGCTACAGCGTGGTCAACCTGCCATTTGATTGTTGTCCTTGGCTCACACCACATAGGGGTGAATTTGCAAGGACTCC
The DNA here is from genome assembly GCF_043159975.1 of Macaca nemestrina. Taxonomy (NCBI): domain Eukaryota; kingdom Metazoa; phylum Chordata; class Mammalia; order Primates; family Cercopithecidae; genus Macaca; species Macaca nemestrina. Next base: position 4,186,862 of record NC_092126.1, read on the forward strand.
ACCCTTGAGTGCAATTGGGGCATTTAGTGCCACCCTCCTTGGCTCTAGATCTGTGCCCTCACCAGGAGATTTATTGTCATCGAGACTTCCCAGGTTAGCTGTTGTCTCATCTCTCCCTTAAAGTCATCCAACCAGAGGGAGGAGCACAGCCAAAAGCTCCATCAGATAGAAGGGCAGGTGGGAGAGGAGGGTGGAGGAGCCCGCCTCTGAGTGCTGTTACAGCAGTGCCGGAGATTACGGGAAGACTTCGGTATGGTGGGGGGCGGGGGGGCCTTATTCCTCCCCACTCCGCCTTGTACCTGACAGGCCTAGAGGCTCACCTGAGAGGCAGTACTCTTTGTCTACCTTTCCCGTGGGAAATCACCACCGCCAGCATAACCCCTGAACTCTGCTGGGCCGCTGCCAGCAACTTCCAAGCCTTTCCCCTGCCGATTACAGTGACATGATGTCGTTTTTATTGAGGCAAGATTAGATTTTTTTTAAAGGTTTTCAAAAGTGTCGTTCACATGATCTCTAGTACTTTTCCTATTGCTTGAAGACCACAGAGCTGCCAATTTCAATTTGCTCCAGCTTTTATCACTGGAAGAAGCTTAAAAGAAGAAAGAAAGGGGGAGAAAGACTGGATGAAAATATTCCTCTTGGCGCTAGCAGTTAGTGCGAGGGTGGTGGGGGACACCCGCGTTGCCCACTTCCTTCGTACGACTGCTATAATAAGATGTCGGCAGCCTGAGCTCCTGGAGTTGCACCTGGCCTCCTGACAGTGCATGAAGATCACTGGACGCAGGGTTTTCATGTCACAGCTGGAGAGGGAATGCACAATCTTGAGTCATTCACAGGAGCTGGAGAGGGTTAGAGAGGATGCTGGTATCCTGGGAGATGGGTAAAATAAACTCATGGAAAATTTTTCCTTCCTTCTGATTCCATTTTACTAATTCTCCTTCTTGGAGGCAAGGTTTGCCTTTATGCATTCATTCGCTAATTTATTCATTCAACATATTCATTGAGCATGTACTGTGTGCATGACCCTGTAGGATGAATAAGGCAAAGTCCAAACCATTCACCATTTTAAAAGATAAATTAGAGAATGCCTATTTGCATGAATCCTACTTTTTCAGGTGTCACTTTAGCCCTCAACATGGGTCTTATGAAGGAAAATCATGAAAAACCTCAGAGCTAATCACATTGCTTTGATATGAAATCAGAGCATGAACATCCGAGGGGTAGGGGACATGCTGAGGAGGGGTCTCCCACTCCATGGGAGGCCTATAGTAGAAACAATATTTACACATCACAACCATGTAGCAGCCACTTCCAGACTCCGAATAGCCTGATAGTCACAGCAGCCTGTGAAGTAGAGAGGGGCAAAATATGCCATCCTTCTGCACTGCACTGGGCACGTTGTAGGTGCCCAATTAGTGTTGAATGAATGCTGCTGCAATTTACAGCTCTGAGACAGGCTCAAGAGTACTTAAGAGATTAGTCCCAAGTTATCTGCTGGTAAGTAGCAGAGCCCAGGCTGGAATGCAGATGTCCTGAATCCACACATCGAGGCCAATTGTGACTCCTAGAGGCACTACTCTCTGGAGATTCCTCCAAACTACTGCCCTTCCATTGATTGGTAGGAGAGTGACTCCAGAGTCAACACCCTTGAAGGCTGCAATGAGTCTCTAGAGAGTAATTTTAATGGACAGAAGTCAGACTGACCTCTGATGTGAACAGGGCATTTCATGATGGCACCTCTGCCTCCTTGGAAGGTCCTCCCAGGGTTTAGTTGGTTGGACTAAAAAACCTGGGTTTCAGGGGTGGTTCTTTGCGTATGGATTTCTCAACTGTCCCAGATTGAGTTGGAAATGTCCTTGGGGGCTTTTTTCCTTTTTGAAGTCTATGCATCGCCCCCCAACACACCCCAACTCATTCTGTCTCTGTCAGTTATGTGGATCAGGAAAAGATGGGTTCAGAGCAAACTTGTGAAAAAACAGCTCCCCATTTGTGTTTTGTGAACCTTGATTTTCCTCCTCCAGAGAGGGATGGAAGGGCCATTGTGGCAGTGGGGTAACTGCCAGGGAGTTTGGACCTCATCAGGGTTACAGAGCAAGGAAGTGGCAGACTAGAACCAGAATTTGGAAGCCTAATTGCGGCTGCAGTAGCCCTGGACTGGAAAAGACCCAGAGAGTCATCGAGTCCCTTCCCCTGCCCCTGGGATGAGAATCACAGCACATACCCGGGGCCTAGGGCTGGATGTGAATGATGTTCCTTGCCAGGAAATGCAGTGTGGGGACACAGAGGAGGTTGCAGGAACAGAGAGTCAGTCTGGTTGAAAAGGAAGACCAGAGAGCATGAAACTCCATCTTCTTGTTCTCTTTACCCCAAGAACATGAGCGTGTACAGAAGGCTTTGAACTAGAAATCAGGGAAGGGCCCAGGTTCCAGTCCTGCCTGCCATAGACTTACTGTGTGTGTCCCTGGAGAAGGTTTTCACTGCTGCCCCTCTGGGCCTCAGTTTCTCCATGGGTAGTCTAACGACTTTTAAACCATGCCTCAAGGCCTTTCATCCCCAGGGAATGTGGGATTAGGGCCTGGGGTGGTGCTGAGCAGGAGGGGCTCTTATAAGCCCTCTCAGCCTTCTACCACAACAGTTTGGCTTTTACCTGTTCATATACTGCATGTCCTCAATTATTTTTACTATTAGTAGTACTATTAGTATTAGTATATTAGTTCTACTACTATTAATAAAAATAATTGATGAATGAATGGTTTGTTCCCCTCTTTGGAAAGAATCACTGATGTATCAGTAACTTTGCTGATGCAAAACGGCCTTGCCAGTGCTGATACGAGCTAGTTGGAGGCTGTGAGCTCTGTGTTTTTCTTTTATGAGCTGGTCTGATTATAGCTGTTGGGGGTTGCATTGTGTCCCCTAAAAAGATATTCAGTCTTCACCTCCAGATCCTCAGCATTGACCTTATTTGGAAATAAGGCCATTGCAGATGTAATTAATTAAGATGAGGTCATAATGGAATAGGGTGGGCCCTTAATCCAGTATGAGTGGTGTCATAAAAGTAGATGAGACACAGAGACAGAGACACACGAGGCGAGAAGACCATGTGACGATGGAGGCAGAAGTTGGAGTGATGTAGCTGCTGGCTGAAGAATGCTGCAAATTGCTGGCAAGCACCAGAGACTAGGAAGAGGCAAGGAAGGAGTTTCCCTTACAGGGTTCGGAGGAAGCATGGTACTGCTGACTCCTTGGTTTTAGATTGCTGGCCTCCAGACCATGACATAATACATTTTTGGTCTTTTTTTTTTTTTTTTTTGAGACAAGTGCCTCGCTCTGTTGCCCAGGCTGGAGTGCAACGGTGCGATCTCAGCTCACGGCAACCTCTGCCTCCCGGCTTCAAGTGATTCTCCTGCCTCAGCCCCCTGAGTGGGTGGGATTACTGGCACCTGCCACTACACCTGGCTAATATTTGTATATTTAGTAGAGGCGGGTTTTCTCTATGTTGGCCAGGTTGGTCTTGAACTCCTGACCTCAGATGATCCCCCCCCCTCGGCCTCCCAAAGTGCTGGGACTACAGGCATGAGCCACCGTGCCTGGCCTAGTTTTGGTCTTTTAAGCCACTCAATTTATGGTTCTTTGTTATGGCAGCCCCCTGAGAAGCGAAAAGATCACTCCACCTCCAATGTTATGCTTAAAAACAAAATCTAAAGGCTGGATGCAGTGCCTCACACCTGTAATCCCAGCACTTCAGGAGGCCGAGGTGGGCTGATTGCTTGAGCTCAGGAGTTGGAGATCAGCCTGAGCAACACAGCGAAACCCTGTCTCTATGAAAAATACACAAAATTATCCAGGTATAGCAGTGCACGTTTGTAGTCCCAGCTACTTGGGGCTGAAGCAGGAGGATCACTTGAGCCTGGGAGGTCGAGGCTGCAGTGAACTGAGATGGTGCCACTGCACTCCAGCCTGGGTGACAAGGTGAGACTCTGTCTCTAAGTAAATAAACACGTAAAATAAAAAAAACAAAACCTACAACCTCTGTTTCCTTTAACTTCTATGAAATGTTCAAACAAAAGTAGGTTTGGCTTGAACTTACATTTTGAAACATTAATTACAGTCTCTCATTAAAATATTTCATGTTCTTAAAGCTATGAAATCTTTGCATGTAGGGTCCTATGTGTGGTATGTATTGGGTAGTAAAATAAACAAGTTAATAAATAATCTCCCTCCTCAACAAACAGAAAAAAAGCTCCACCAATTCCCCTATCTCCCAGTCTTTTGAAAAGCAAATTTGCTATGAACTGGCTGCTTCGTTTATCTGAGTTCGGTCTGAGGGTGTTTCACTTTCCTCTCTCGGAGCAGGGCATGATTGGATTAAATGGGATGCAGAATCATTTTTCACCTCTGCAGAAATGATCCCACTTGCCTCTGATTATCTTTCTTGCGTTTTCTTCCATCTACCCATCTTCCTGGGGGCAGGTTGCCAGTTCTGGCTTCTCCTCCGCTGCCCTTGATCAAACCCACAGTCTGGCAGACAAAGCGCAGCCCCTCCTTCGCCATCCCCATGGAGATCCAGGAATTTGTAGGAGTCGCCTCATTTCTGGTTATTGAATAACTGGCGGGGCATCGAATGTCAGGGCTAAGAAAACAGACCTACCTACCTGTTGGACTGAATGACCTCATAGCCTGAGCTGTTCTCATGGTGTTGGCTTGCACTGTCTGTCAGCAACTCTTTCATCACAAGCCCAACTGACATCATACTGTTCTAAACACCTAACCCGAACATTGTCACGGTGCTTACAACACAGCCAGAGACAGCAGTTAAGGCTCTGATTAAGCCTGGGGGCAGTCTTGCATGAGGGAGTAAGGGGTCTTTTTTTTCCCAGCCTTAAGAATGGAAGATGTGAATGGGGAAGGAATGAAGGGGCTTATTGTGTTTTAATTCCAAATGTGTCCTCAACCTCCGTATCTGGATTTCCAGCCCAAGGCTTCGCTCAGCACTCCGCGGAGAAGAGCGTACCATCTACCCACATCTGACCTGGCTGACCAGGGCTTTCCTGCAGGGAAGGGAAGATCCCAGCACCATTCCACCTGTGCATGTCTCTGATTGGAAAATGATCTTCTCTGAGTTTTAGTGAACAACCGGAGGGCCTCCATTAGATTGTATTTGTGGGCCACTTTTCACTGGTGGATTCCCAAGCAATGACTCTGAAACATTCCCACAAAGTAATAGAATGAATGCAAAATAATCTTGTTATTTATTTAATTTTTTCAGACAGAGTTTTGCTCTTGTTGCCCAGGCTGGAGTGCAGTGGTGCGATCTTGGCTCACTGCAACCTCTGCCTCTGGGTCCAAGCAATTCTCCTGCGCCAGCCTCCCGAGTAACTGGGATTACAGGCACCTGCCGCCAAGCCTGCCTAATTTTTGTATATTTAGTAGAGACAGGGTTTCACCATGTTGGCAAGGCTGGTCTTGAACTCCTGACCTCAGGTGATCCACCTGCCTCAGCCTCCCAAAGTGCTGGGATTACAGGCATGAGCCACCACGCCAGACCTGGAAAATGATCTTGAAAGCAAGTCATAGCTTCCTCAAGTTAGAGTTGGAAGGATTAGGGAGATACTAAAAGGGAAGTTACTTATTCTATGTGTTATAAATTCATTCATTTGCTCAGTCATTCATTCACCTATTCAATCATGAAATGAACGCTTTCTGAATGCCTGCCCTAGTCCATGCACTGTGTGATGCATTCGGGAAACAAAGACAAAGTCACAGGTCAGTGACATGAATGTGACTTGTACCCAAGAAGAAGCCTGTCCAGACGCCTGAGAGAGCCATTAGGAAGAAGAAAGCTCAAGTAGTGGTTGGAGAAGCAGGGAGGAGAGTTTTGGCTTAAGACTAGAATACAGATTTTCAAAGCACAGGCCCTTGGCACTGGACATTGGAATGATCGGGGGAGTATCTCAGTCAGCTTTTGCTGCCTTAACAAAATACCTTCACAGCAGGGATCAATCGTCTCCCAGTTCTGGAGGCTGAATGCCCAAGAGTAAGGTGCTAGCAGGGTCTGTGTCTGTTTGGTGAGGGCGCTTCCTGGCTTACAGACAACTCTCGTCTGGCTGTGTCTTGTCATGGTCTTTCCTGGGTACTTGAGAGCAGAGAGAGCTCTCTGGCATGTCCTCTTATAAGGGCACTAATCCCATCCATCATGGAGTCCCCTCCCTCATGACCTCATCTAAACCTAATGACCTCCAAAAGGCCCCATCTCCAAATGCCATCACATTACCGGTGAGGGCTTCAGTATATGAATTTGGGGGTGAAACAATTCAGTCCATAGCAGGGAGTTGGTTAAAATGCAGATTCCAAACTTCCACCCTAAACCTACTGAATCCGTGTTTCTGGAACAGGTCCCGGAAATCTGCCTGTTGATTCTTAGGTGCACTAAAGTTGGAGAATGTCCTCTTTAGGATGATTTGGGCTGCTACATCGAAAAGGATGTTTCCAGGGAGAGCTGGAGCCAGTGAATGCACACATGAATGAGGAACGTTGGCCTTGAGGCGTAGCCCAGAGTTCCATATATTTGTGAATTTATTTATAACTGAGGCTTTGGCTGATGTAGAGCTGAGCAAAGGATAGGCTAGGATGTAGTTTTGCAAAATGTCAGGATAGAGCCCTATGTCCTGTAACTGAATTTGTCTCAAGAATTTAAGGACTCATTCTTTTTTTCCCTCCCCTCCCCTCCCCTCCCCTCCCCTCCCCTCCCCTCCCCTCCCCTCCCCTCCCCTCCCCTCCCCTCCCCTCCCCTCCCCTCCCCTCCCCTTCCCTTCCCTTCCCTTCCCTTCCCTTCCCTTCCCTTCCCTCCTTGCTTTCTTGCTTTCTGATTTTACCTGTTTTTTCTAAGGAAGTCAGCTTGTATAAGGAGATTTAAAGACAGGCATGTAATTGTGAGGGATCATTGGGGTGAATTATTTGTTACCTGTTGTTGCTCATTCACCTGACTGGGGAGATTAGCATTCTCCTTTGAGGTTTCTTTTCCTTTTAGGAACTGCTGTGGCTCTTGCCAAAGTCTCCAGGCGACCTTCCACTGGGGAGAGAAAACCTCCACCAGTCTCCAGCTATACTTGGCTCTCAATAAGAAAGCAAGAGGGCCGGGCACAGTGGCTCACACCTAGCTCTTTGGGAGGCCAAGGCAGGAGGATTGCTTGAAGCTAGGAGTTTGAGATCAATCTGGGCAACAAAATGAGATCTCTGTCTCTCTCAAAAAATAGATAGATAGATAAATAAATAAATAAATATTAACTAGTCGTGGTGGCACACACCTGTAGCTGCAGCTATTCCAGAGGTTGTGATGAGAGGATCACTTAAGTCCAGGATGTCGAGGCTGCAGTAAGCCGTAATCCCACCACTGCACTCCAGCCTGGGCTGTTTTGCTCAGTAACTACAGTTGGAGGAAATCAATACTGAAAATTGGGGTGCCTTTGCCATCCACTTATTGCTTCAGCATAAAGTTTTTGAATGCCTTCCACGGCATGGTGTGAGTTGCTGGGGTTAGTTAGGTGAATAAGACAGACAGGAAGATAGACAGCCTCTATCTTCATGGCATTTATAATCTACAAGTGAAAAGAAACAAGTAAACGATGGATGGCCATGAAGGCTGGTGACAGTTATGCTAATTCTCCCGTGGTTCCTTCTTCATGCGCCCAGAGACTGAAACCTAGCTCAGGGCTGGATGGCTCATTGGTACTCAAAATACCCTTGTCCTGCATTCATTTTGTTTGTTTGTTTGTTTGCAAACATTTGCTGAACCCCTATGAAATGTCATGTTGAATAAATATGTCCTGGGCTCTGCTTATAACCTTAGAGGCAGATTTTTAAAAATGAACAACATGCAAAACCTTGTCGCAAAGAGCTCAGAGTCAAGTGAGGAAGTCAGACAAATAAACAAATTGCATCAAGGCTATGATAATGACTCAAATAATGGTCTGTACCAGGCCATAAGGGAATGTGGGGGTGGAGACAGGGGTACAGGAGAGATTATTTCTGCTGGAGAAAGGACCAAGGGCAAAGTGGTCCAGCAGGGATCCCTGAAGGGAGTGAGTGCAGGCTGGACCTGAAGCATATTAAGAGTGTTTTAATTCTTTCAGTACTTCCCAGCCAATAGGTTAAATGATAACTAATTCAATCATTCATTGAATCATTCAGTAGCCATATATCGAGTACCTATGATTTCCTTAGTGAGCCAGCTATACAAATCATTGGATTAACCACTCAACCCAGCAACTAGCTAGCTGGCCCCACTGGCAGGTGACAAGCTATATAATCAAGCATTTGGGGAGTAAATAGAAGAAGTGAAAAAGTCTGTCTATTGCCCCCAGAGAGGCTACCTGTGAACTACAATGGCCAAAAGTGTCCAGTCACTTCCAAAGCTTCTTATTTAGAAAAAGGCAGGTTCTGCGGACTTCTCTTAATTTTTATAACAGAACGACAGCTCCATTGTCTTCCAGGCTGGTATCTAAAGTATGAAGATATATAAATAAGATATATATATCATATACATAAGATATATATATATATATATATATATATATATATATATATATATATATGATTATGGGCCTGCTTCTAGAAAACCAGTGGGGTAGAAGCAGCAGGAGAATAGTGACCATCCTGTTTGGTAGTGGTGGTGGGTGGCCGAGAGGGGTGATTCACTCAGTAGGCAGCTTATCACAGAACTCTAAGAGAGGCTGGAAAGCAGGCGCCTGCTCTGCTCTGAGGAGTCCAAAGGAGCAAAAGGCAGTGACTGTCTCCTGGTGTCCCTCACTCCGTGAACACCTACAGGTCACCCATTGTTAGTTATTCCTCCTCCCCAAGGGGAGAGAGATGGGAAAGGCTCACTCCAACCCTCCTACTTCGTATTCTGGGGAGAGCAAGTCTCCCCTGTGTAGAAATGTGAGCAAGAGGAAATGAAGGTTATCCTCTAGCTGCAGTAGTCGCTTAACCTGTCTCTTAAAAAGGGGCACAATTGTACTTTTTTTCCCTGCAATGGACTGAATTGTGCCCCTCCATAAATTCATGAGTTGAAACCTGAACCTCGAATGTGATAGTATTTAGAGATGAGGCCTTTGGGAGGTAATCAGGTTTAGATGAATTCCTAAGGGTGGTGCCTTCATGATGGGATTAGCACCTTTGTAAGAAGAAAGAGGATATATATATATATATATATATATATATATATGAGATATATATATATAATTATGGTTTATGGTTTATTTTATTTTCAATTCTAAATAATGTATGCTTACTGGAAAAAAATAGAAAAATACAGATAAGGTGAAAGAAGATAACTACTCATTACTTGCCCTTTTTCTTCCTTTTCTTTATGATTTTACATGATTATGATCACTGTATGTACAATATATACCTTGTATATAACTTATTACATGCTTTTGTCATATAACATTACAGCAACATAAATTCCTCATGTTTCATTTCAAATGACTGCATAATTTTTCATCACTTATGTACCATGATTTTCCTAATATGTTTAAGAATCTAACCTTTTAACATTTTATTTTTCTCAGGATAAATTTATAGAAGTGGAATTTCTAGTTAAAGAGAAGGGCATTATTAAGACTCTCAATAAATATTATAAAGTTACTTTCCAAAGAGTCATAAGAGTTTTTATTCTCATGGTTATGGTAGTGTAAAGGTTAATTTTAAATTGTCTGGTATTTCTTTCCTGCCCCAAACATGATTGAGACAATAAATTAAGCCCTTTCCTTATATCTGATTGGGTCAACAGAAAGCAAGAGGTTTGAATGGTATTAGTCTAGATCCCTTACACTGAATAACAAATACCTTGCCCTTAGTTTTTATTCCACTCTGTTACAAAAGCTGGCCATCTTGGCATCTTCTGCTAAGCCATCATTGAGGACCTCATTCATGATGTTACTCAATGTCCCTTCTATCAGGCCATAGTTTTTCTCTTTCACGTTAGTCATATTTCTACTTTTTGTCAGTGATATTTGGCTATCAAGAAGCTCGTAGTTCACACTGGTGCTTGCTGGATTGTCTAAAGCCATCTCTCCTTCCCTTTAGGGGTGATTGAGAATAGACTCAAGATCATTGGCCGAATGCACTTCAGAGCATCAGCTGGATTGATGGTGTATTAGTCCGTTCTCACACTGCTATGAAGAGATACCTGAGACTGAGTCATTTATAAAGAAAGAGGGGCCAGGCACGGTGGCTTATGCCTGTAATCCCAGCACTTTGGGAGGTCAAGTCGGGTCGATCCCCTGAGGTCAGGAGTTCGAGACCACTCTGGCCAACATGGTGACACCTGTCTCTACTAAAAATACAAAAATTAGCCGAGCATGGTGGTGGGCACCTGTAATCACAGCTACTCAGGAGGCTGAGGTAGAAGCATCACTTGAATCCCGGAAGCAGAGGTTTCAGTGAGCCAAGATCTCGCCACTGCACTCCAGCCTGGGCAACAGAGCAAGACTCCTTCTCAAAAAATTAAAAATAAAAATAAAGAGAAGAGGTTTAATTTATTCACAGTTCTGCATGGCTGACAGACCTCAGGAAACTTAAAATCACAGTGGAAGGCAGCTCTCCCGGGGCAGCAGGAGGGAGAATGTCAGGTGAAGGGGGAAGCCCCTTGTAAAGTCATCAGCTCTTATGAGGACCCAGTCACTGTCATGAGAACAGCATGGTGGAAACGGCCCCCATGACTCAATTACCTCCCACCAGGTCCTCCCATGACATGTGGGGATTCTGGAAACTACAACTCAAGATGACATTTGGGTGGGGACACAGCCAAACCATGTCAGATGGCAAGTAAGCTTCCAAAATGGCAGGGCTCTCTTCTAACCACTGTGTTGGGGGAGGGGGTAGGACCTCACACTTCCTCCCTGAGCTAGACTTTGGGATCTGCGTGTTCTTCCGTGCAGACCGTGAGTCCACTTTTTCAAGCTACCACAGGGGGAAGATTATGGGCCTGCTTCTAGAAAACCAGTGGGGTAGAAGCAGCAGGAGAATAGTGACCATCCTGTTTGGTAGTGGTGGTGGGTGGCCGAGAGGGGTGATTCACCCAGCAGGCAGCTTATCACAGAACTCTAAGAGAGGCTGGAAAGCAGGCGCCTGCTCTGCTCTGAGGAGCCCAAAGGAGCAAAAGGCAGTGACTGTCTCCTGGTGTCCCTCACTCCGTGAATATCTACGGGTCACCCATTGTTAGTTATTCCTCCTCCCCAAGGGGAGAGAGATGGGAAAGGCTCACTCCAACCCTCCTACTTCGTATTCTGGGGAGAGCAAGTCTCCCCTGTGTAGAAATGTGAGCAAGAGGAAATGAAGGTTATCCTCTAGCTGCAGTAGTCGCTTAACCTGTCTCTTAAAAAGGGGCACTATTGTACTTTTTTTCCCTGCAATGGACTGAATTGTGCCCCTCCATAAATTCATGTGTTGAAACCTGAACCTCGAATGTGATAGTATTTAGAGATGAGGCCTTTGGGAGGTAATCAGGTTTAGATGAATTCCTAAGGGTGGTGCCTTCATGATGGGATTAGCACCTTTGTAAGAAGAAAGAAGAGAAATTAGACAGCTTGCCCACACACACTCTCTCTCTTTGCCATGTGAGGCCATAACTAGAAGTTAAGTCAGCTGTCTACAAGCCAGGGAGAAAGCCCTTACCAGAAACCCACCCTGCTGGCACCCTGATCTTGGACTTCCAGCCTCCAGAACTGTGAGAAAATCCATTTCTGTTGTTTAAGCCACCTAGTCTACAGTGTTTTGGAATGGCAGCCCTAGCAAACGAATACGCCTTAGCCAAAAAATTGACATTTCTGATTTTTCACTTTATTTTTATCTTGACCTTTGCTAAGCACTTTATTTTTGCTTGACCTTTGCTTTATTTTTATCTTGAACTTTGCTATTGCTATTATAAATGTACTTATTTTTTAACTGTAAGCAACCTGAATTTTTATATCATCTGTAGGTAAATAATCATAAACTTGGAGTTCTAAGGTGAACATGCATAAGATACAGTGAGCAAATCAAGATGCTTTATGGGGATGACTTTAAAAGCCAGGATCAGTGAGAACTGTAGTGATCAGGTATGGTTTTTCTATGGGTGGCAGGGCTGGAGTTGGGTTTAAGTGGGTGTAAGATACGGAGAAGGGCAAGGTAAAGTAAGTCATGAGATCAAAGACAGTGCTGGAGTTGGGAATAATCCATGGCTAGATATGAACAACAGTCCTTTGGCCCTTTACAGTTTGTAAAGTCCTTTAACATCCATTATATCACAAAATCCTCATGCTGACTCTACAAAGTGAATATAATTATCATTTCCATTTTACCCTTGGGGAACTAGACTCAGAGAGATCCGATGGTGAATGGGAGACTCATACCTGGCTTTGTTGGCTGCAAATTTTATCGTTACTCCCCCTCCCTACTGTATACTGTCTGAGTTGGGTAAGGAAACCAGTTTGACCAAAGCAGAGGGAAGCAGTGCTCTGGAGAGAAGTGGGAAACTGTGGTATTGAGCTGACGCCAAACCAGACCAACAAGGTCCCCGAGAGCCGGGTGGTGCAGATTTTATGCAGGGGGAAACAGGGAACCACTGAAGGCTTTTGAGCAAGGGTGTGACATAATACAAGTAGAGAGATCCACCATACTGAGCACTAGTGTGCAGAGAGGACTGGGAGGTCCAAAGAGGAAAGATGGTAGCAGAGATGCCAGTGACGGAGCTTCTGGGAGGAGTCTGCATATCCAGATTACATCGTTAGTAACCAGGATATGTTGGCTTCTTTTTTGGGATTCATCACCTTGCCATTGGAATTAGAATTGGAATTGAACATAACTGAAATATTCCATTCCTTTCATTCATTCACCATCTTTATTAATGGGCCAGTATTGCAGAGATTTGGTCCATGTTATTTTCAGCATTTTTACTGTACCTGCATCTCAGCAGGCTTCTCTGGCCCTGCCTATAAACAAAATTATGACTAACACAATGAACTAACATGTCTTAGAGCTGGAGCTAACATCAGCTTGACTTTTATTATATTTGCTAAATATTTACTGAGTGTTCACCATGTGCCCAGCACTGTGCAAAGTTGCTCTGTTGGGAAAACAGAAGAGAATCGGCACAGAGTAGCTACTTAAGCTGCTCATGGGAAGCAGACAGGAGAGGGGGCTGGAACTGAGGACTGTGAGGACGGGAAACTGGTAGGAGGCTAGACAGGGACACAAAGCATGCACAAGAAGGAAACCAAGACCAACTCCTTTTGGATGCCAGAAGGATCCACCAGCAGCAGTGAGTGTCCCCCTCTGAGGCTGGCTTTGTCTTGTATCAAAGGGTGTCCTGGAGACAGAAGCCCCTGGTGGAATCTGCTCTCAGAGCTCCTTTCTGCTCTGCTGTGCCCGGCCCTCTGCAACTGGCTGCTCCAGAGTAGTCGAGACTGCCTCCTCCTCGGCCCCAACACTCATATGTGCTCCCCTGGGGTTGCAGTGGAGGGCCCCACCCTCCACAGGGGAAGTCTGTGCTGTGAGGTGCAACAGGACACCTGGGTCCCAATGACAGTGACTCACTGTGTGCCCTTGGGCAGTTTATTTCTTCTCTTTGGTTCCTTCCTCTTTCAGAATTGGAGCAGCTCCTTGTAGCTTTAAAGGTCTGATGGTGGTTACTGCAGGACTGCAATGTGTGTCTGTGTGTGTGAGTGTGTGAGTGTGTGTGTGTTAGACTTGCTGTTTAATAGGGTGCTAAGACAGCAGGTGGGCCGTCCTTCCCACCCCCCACCCCCACACGTGTGGCTCTCATTACTGTCAGAAGGCGTTAAGTCGGCCCCATGGAGATGAGAACAGACCCCTTAATTAGGCACCATTCCCAGATTGCAGGAGGGACCGGCCTGGGCCTGGCTGCCCTGGCGTTGCGGGGAGCCCAGGCTGCAGGGCTGGAGGGGGCTGTGGGGGGCGGTTGCGGCCAGGGCATCTGAAGGACTCAGCAGGTTTACACTTCGCTGACCCGATGGATGAATGGGGCCCTGTCCACTCACATGGGAGCCTGGAATCTTCAATTATGGCAATTACATCAACAGGTCGGAAGGGCAGCACTTTCCACTGAAGAGGTTCAGTGCTTAAAAGAAAAATCCTAAAGCCACTATTTTTTTCTTTCTTTTTTTTTTAAAGGGATTGGGTTGATACAAGAAGACCCCCATCTCCAGTCTAATTGAGCCATGGGTAGGAAACAAAAGATGCGGCACATATTTGCATAAGATCTGGCTGGCACGTGCTCACCCGCCTCTGGACTTTTGGTTTTTCTCTCGCTCAATTTTGTATTACAGTCCCTGAAGGTGCGGGTGTGTCACCCTCGTCACTTTGCTGAGGACAGGATGTGGTACCTTCATTTCGGAATCCCCCTGAAATGCAGAGCAGTAGACAGCAGTCTGAACAGTACTGAACTGGTATCAGAGGGTGCGTTAGATCTTGGAGGAGTCACTTTGTCTCTCAGACCCTCAGTTTTCAACTCTGTGAAGTGGATATAATGATGTGTATCCATCCTCCTTCCTAAGGTTTCAGAGACATCAGTTCCAGCTACGTACTCACACTAACCGGGTCTTTTCTTCCTCTCAGCCACCCTGTTAGGGAGGTGAGACTGGCAATGTGGCCCCCGCGCCAGCAGCGTAATGTCACCTGGGGATATGTTTGAAATGCAGAATCTCAGGCCCCATACCAGAGCTGCTGAATCGGAGTCTGCATCTTTCCAAGCTCCCCAGGAAATTCGTGTGCACATCGAGAAGCACTTTTCTAGACTGGAAATTTGCACACATTTAACTTGAGTGAATGAGTGTCAGCCTGTGATGTGGATCTCATTTGTTAAATGGGAGTAGTAATAGTTGTCCTTTCCTATCGGAGGGACGCTTTGAGGATCAAGTAGTTTATAATTATAAAGGTATTTTATCCAGACTCTCACTAATTTATGCAATAAACTGCCCAACAGCTACAACAAGACAGGTTTGGGGTTTGCAAAATATATTCTCTCCTTAGAAATAATTTGAAGTATTCTAGAAATTTGATGTTTAAAAGAGCTAAGTATAGTAAAACATGGCAAGTACTGTCCAATAGCCACACTTAAAATAGGAGATGATTAGAGAAAAAACAAGTAACTGTGATTGTGAAGTTCAGGGCTGTGTAGGTTACGGGAGGCTTCACTGAGGGGGTGGCATTGAGCTTATGCAGGAATCAATGAGGTAGAGAAGGTCCTTCTAGACAGAGAACAACATAAACAAAGGCTCTGAGGCATAGGGTGGAGGGATTGGGGTGGCTGCTAGTCCAGGGTCTAACGAGAACAAACAGAGTGACAGTGTATTCCCAGGTGGCCTCAAAACATGACTAGTAAGTACAGACCAGAGAGATCTTCTGCCTGTTTCGTTTATTTGGGGCTCGTTGCCTGGGTTATTTTAGGTTCCAGTCCTGTGGTTGGAGCCATCAGTCCAAAAGTCATTGCTGTGCTTACACTGCCAACCACCTAAGAGTTTGGTTTGTTTGTTTTTATTCTTCATGTGCTCTGGTGGGTGAGGTTTATTGCCAGCACCAATGTCTTACTTCCTAAGATTTTAACATCAGTCGAGTTAAGGAGGGGAAGTCAATTTCCAGGTAGGTCATTTGTTTTATCAACCAGTTGGAAAGGCGAGTTGGCCCCTATAGTGACTGAAAATTGACATGTCTGCGTATTTAAGAGATGGCCAGAGCCCTTGTCCAGCACCATCTGAGATCTGTCACTACCTGCTCCCCTCTAGTTGGTTGCCTGAGCATGTCCACAGCAGTGGTGGACACAGGCTTGGGGCATGTGGTGCTTAGCCAATGGGCAGACAACAGCAGTGGAGATGCCACTGAGGGCCCAGAGAACAGACACTTTGGTACATCTGGGAGAGGCCACTCCCCTCCTGAGCCAGCCAGGAGAGTGGGAGCTGTTCCTCTTGAAAGCCATCATGATGTGGAGTCTCTGCCTGGTCACAGTGGGTGAGACCAAAAGTGGGGGTGGGTGGCACCCATAGGAGTACGTGCAGTAGCAAAATCACTCCTGGAATGGCTGTCTGAGCAGGCAGAGGGTGCGAACACAGCCCTGCACCTTAGGGAACCTTTAGTTTGACGTGAGGACTATGCTCTCCCTTGCCTCTCCAGGCTGCGGAGGCATTGTGCTGCCTTATTGCAGTGCTGTAATGGTGAGGGAAAGGGACCCTGCACCGGGGGGGTGGGGGGTGGGAGGACCGCAGTAGGGTAGATGCTTAGTTCTGAGCTCCCAAACCAAAGCCAAGGACTTTGTCTTGCTTGTATTGGACAGCGCCCTTGGGTGCTGAGCTAATATTTTACCCAGCTTGCAAATAAGGGTTATCTGTTTGTCTCTGGCAAGGGCACGGGGGCAAATGGCTTTCTGCACCGCTGCTCTTGATATGAGTGCTCATTCTGTTTGGGCAAAGGAAAGGGAAGAGATGGAGCCTTATCACCGCTCTTTTTTAGTTCGTTCATGTAGGTGGCTAACTTTCTGCAAAATGATCCCAGGGGACTGTGGCCCTGGGTGGATCTTCACTCTGAACTTAGGAAGCAGCTTGATGCAGTAGAAATAACCTGAGATTTGCAGTCAGCTGGGAGTGCATTCAAATTTCTCCACTTCCTAGTTGTGGTACTTCGGGAAGTACCTTCGCCTCTTAAAGCTTCAGTTTCCCCATCAGTATGGCAGGCATGAACTGTTCTCCTTGCTGGGTCAGGAGGTATGAAGGGGACAGCGCAGTGACGGCTCCTGTGCTTGCTGGTTAGCTCTGAGTCTGGATGTGACACAGCCCTCAGTGGTCCAGAGATCGAGAATCAAAAAGCTTTTGGTTCATGAAAAACCATCTCAACGTCAGAGCTGGGGGCAAGCAGAGGAAGCCAGGGTCAACCCCTTCATCGGCCAGAAGAGGAAACTACGCCCTGCCCTCAGGGCCCCTGTGGCCACCACACCTGTCCTCAAACTTGCACAAACACCACAGAATGGGGACTCCCGGTGCCCCCAGGCTTTCCGGACCTGTCCTCAGCATCCTCCTCCCCACCACCTGACCTGGCACTTACTCTCCCGGCTACATTTCACCTTTCCTTTTGGACTTGGCCCTTGCTAGTTCCCAGCTCTGGCCTCAGGTCCACTCAGCAGTGACTCTGATCACATGCGTGGTGCTTTGCTGCTGGCTACCTCGGATGCACACACCTCGCATTGCAGTGGGGTCAGGAACTTAGTGCTTCAGAAGAAGGCTTTCCTCTTTCCCCTCTTTTCCTGGGTGATGTATTGTTTTCTCTCCTCCCTCTCTCTCTCCTTTTTATTGCTTTTATAGTTATGGGGAGCAGTCTTTAAACATTGTTGATGAACACACCGTACGCCTGCTTCATCAAGCAGTAGGTATCTGCCAGAAGAAAATGATGTCCTTGATGTGAAAAAATAAAAAAAAAGAGCTCTCAGCCCCTCCTTCAGTAGGCAGAGGGAATACTCAGGCCAGCTCCTGATAGCAGTGACTGAGTCCAGCTCCTCTAGACATTGTGGAGTGTCTGGAAGAATTGATCTCCCTATCCCAGCCTTAGTTTCCTTTTTTGTAAAATGGGGGCATTAGTGATTCCAATCCAGGCAACCTCATCGAGTTGCTTTGGGACCTCAGCAGACACTGGATATGAAAATAATACGTGGTAAACTACAAACCCCTGTGCACTCCACAGGGGTTGCTCATGGCCGTTTTCAGCTCCCTTCTGGGCTGAGGCCTGTCTATTTTCAACTGGATGGGTCAGAGTTGTGTGAAGTAGCTTCCTGTGAAGGCCCCTCAGTTTCCAGGACTAGAGAAGAACAGCAACTAGTTGCCTCTGATTCCCTCTCCCCAGGCCCTTCTCTGTGGACTGTGCCTTGTGGGTGGTGGAGAGGCTCAAGGGATCCTCCAGTGTCACTTTGCTGGGAGTGTGACTCTCCTGATGGCATACACACCCGATCCGAGAGCCCCAACTCACAGAATCTTCAGTTACAGGTGGCAGGGAGTGGTGGTGTCCAGGGAGCGGTGGTGTCCAGGGAGAGGTGTGGGGCTTGCATGGGTGACACTGCATTCCTGGATAGGCAGGGAGAAAAGTCATAAAGGACAGCCATCCCTACAGTTCAGGTGTAACGGGGCCACCAGTGGCATCTGTATAAGGCATTTACATTCACCTTAAAGGCACCAGGAGACTTGTCTAGGCTTTCCCGAGGGAGTGCAGCTCTAGTTCGGACGTATTGACTAGTCCATTCATTTGTCCACAGATTTGTTTGGCTATTTCTTTAGTCATGGCATATTTATCAAGTACTTACTATGTATCGGAGCCATGCAAAGGGTCCTGCATACATCGTGTCTTGTATTAGAATAGGTTAGGTAATGCTGTGGTAACAAACAGTCTCAGAATCTCAGTGGCTGGAGGCAACAGGCATTTGTCTCTCACTGATGTTACATCCTCTGAACAGCTCTTCAGGAGAGGGATGTGCTGATGGCTGCCAATCCAAAGGGCGCTGTACCATCCGACGATGCCACCTTCTCAACACGGGAGCTGTTTTCTTTCCTGGCTGTTGCTGCTCCCAGGGAAGAGAGCACAGGAACTGTGCACCAACTCTGAAACGCTTCTGCCTGGAGGTGACACTCGTGACTTCTGCTCACGTGTCATTGGCCAGAGGATGTCACATGGGCACACCTAACTTCAAGCGGGACAGAGAAGTGTAATATTTCCCTGGGACGGGAAAGGATATATGGGAATGATGTGAACCCCACCAATCTCTATCACATTGTAATCCCTACAACAAACTTGCCATGTGGTTATTATCCTGATTTGATACACGAAGAAACCGAGGATAAGCAGCTCCTTCACACTCACACAGCTGGTAAGAGGGAGAGGTGGGATTTAACCTTGGGAACGTCTGACTGCCAAGCTTTTGCTATTTCCCTGGTATCACCCTTGCCATGCTCACAAAATGGCTGTATCATAAGGCAGAAAAGCTGCAGCCTCTCAGTCAAAGAAGGATGGGTAATGTGCTGTGTAGTTTTAGAGGAGGAGAGATCACCCCCAGTTAGAGACATCCAGGAAGACTTCATTGAGAAGTAGCTGTTGCCTCTGGATCTTGAAGAATAGGACAGATTTGGACATTCAGAGATGCTGATTCTTTCTTTTTTTTTTTTTTTTTTTTGAGACGGAGTCTCGCTCTGTCGCCCAGGCTGGAGTGCAGTGGCGCGATCTCGGCTCACTGCAAGCTCCGCCTCCCGGGTTCACGCCATTCTCCTGCCTCAGCCTCCCGAGTAGCTGGGACTACAGGCGCCTGCCACCTCGCCTGGCTAAGTTTTTGTATTTTTAGTAGAGACGGGGTTTCACCGTGGTCTCGATCTCCTGACCTTGTGATCCGCCCGCCTCGGCCTCCCAAAGTGCTGGGATTACAGGCGTGAGCCACCGCGCCCGGCCGATGCTGATTCTTTCGATCTGTCAGTTATTCCTTCTGTGTGCAAGGTGGGTGGCTTCTGACGTCTGGAAAACCATTGTAAAGTCCATTTAGTTCATGCTTTTAGTTTAGTTCACACTCTTCCCTCACAAGAGAAGTCCTAGTGTGGTGGTGGGAGGGAGGGGAAGTAGTTATGAACTGGGTTTCACCAAGGAGCTTTCCTGGAAGAGGCCCTGGGGAGAAATCTGAGGCAGTGGGTCGAATAAGAATGGAGTTTTATTGCAGATTTATTGCAGCCTTCCTTCCTTTCTCCCTCCCTTCCTCCCCTCTTCCTTCTCCTTTCCCTTCCATTCCTGCCTCCCTCTCTCCGTCATTTCCTTAGTGCCTGCTGTCTGCCTGGGGCAATGCTGAGTGCTGGGGCAGGGGAGGAGGGCGACTCAGCTTTTGGCTCCCTGGGACTCTCACACAGTTTAATGATGGGAGGGATAAGGTTGCAGGGCCCCAGAGCCCCAGTGTTTGCCTAGAAACTCAAGAAGAAACCTCCAGTGAGAGGCAGAGTGACCCCATTGAGGTGTGTGGGTCACTGGTGCAAGAAAAAAAAAAATAAGCCAGCCACGCAGAGTACAGAGTCCGCACTGCCCTGTGGTCAGTGAGCACTGCTCCCTAGCTTGGGCTGGGCAGCTGGTCCCTCTGGGCTCACTCAGGCCGACTGCACCTGGCCTTGCTCACAGCTGTGCTCCACTGAGCTGGTCCACACCAGCCAGCAACCAGTTCTTATCAGTGCAGCTAGAGCAGACCGTGGCTGCCTGCCTGATTCTCCTCCACCTCTCCTCCCCAACCCAGGGAGAACTTGCAGTCTGGGGACAGAATCTGTACATCAGGGATGGTTTTGACAGACTGAGGAGGGAGAGGAGCTGGAAGACATCCTTGCACCCATGCTGAGGCCTGCCTGTACACGTTTCCCTTCCAGGATCCACAGGCTGCCAGCAAAGAGCTTAAGGTTTCAGCTCTGTGGAAACTATTACCAAGTGCCTTTTTGGGGTCCCGGGATCAATGCACCCCCATTTAACCGTGTCTGTGTATCTTCTACCTTTAGATCTCTGTTCCTATTCACAGGACCAGAGTATTTCAGTGCTAGAAGTGATCTCACAGTGTATTTAGGCCAGTGGTTGCTAAACCTGATTGTCCTCCAGGAAGCTTTTAAAAATACACATTCCTAGGCTCTGAGCCCAGAAGTTCTGACTCCGTAGGTCTGGCCCTTGTCCCTTCCAGTTATTGACTCTGCAGGTCCCACGCTCAGAGGGGGTAGTCCCCCGGGGCCAAGGAAGCCGGGGGAGTGCGTCAGTTGCTTTTGCTTGGCGACCACCTTTCCTCATGTGAATTTATTGTTCTCATTAAGGAGATGGGTCCCCAAACTTGCTGAGAGGACCCACACTTGTGTATTGTGCTCTGTGAGTATCTGTGGGCTCCCTGAATGCAGGTCTGGGTTTCTGTGCTGGCTCTGTTCCATTTCCTCAAGGAGAAGGAGCCCTTCCCAGGGGCGGGTGAGCATTGTTTTCAAGCCACGGTTGCCCTCCCAAGGCTTCCCCGGAGCCAGGGGAACTGATCAGCCAAAAAGGCGCTCACTAGGGCTCAAGTCTGCTCTGGCTGCCTGATGGAGAGGAGGGGCTGCAGGGGGAACACTGCTGACCTATACACACACACACACACACACACACACACCCCAGACCTGGCTGAAGAGCACACTGTTGCCTGGAGGGACTGAGAACCTGGGCATTTCTCTGGGAAAGCACCTTTCATTTCCAAATTCCAAGAAGTGCTTCCAAAAAAGATAATAGTTTTGCTGTGTGTCCAAGACTTTGCAGGATCTCACGTGCTCCTTGCAGCTGCCCTGGGAGGTGGAGAGGACAGGGCTTATCCTTCTTGTGCTCTAACTGAGCAAACTGAGCTTGGAAAGGACATCTGATTCTGAGTATTTAGCACTAGAGGGCTATGCTGTGTGAAATGTATCCTCGAATTGTTCAGGAAATAATTCTGTGTGTGTGTGGTCAGAGAGTGCATGATGCACACACAACGGATAAAGCACGTGGGGTAAAATGGGAGCAATAGTGAATCATCTGGGTAAAACATATACAGGTGTTCTTTGTACTATTTTTATTTTTGTAATTTTTTGAAATTTAAAATATATTTCCAAATAAAACAATGTTAAGGGGGTATGGTTTCTTCGAGGACATGGAGCAGGTTCCTTGTCTGTGGAAGGCCCACTTTTCACTTCTTACCATCTCTAGACTTCTTTCTTTCTCCTTCCTTCCTTCCTTCCTTCCTTCCTTCCTTCCTTCCTTCCTTCCTTCCTTCCTCCCTCCCTCCCTCCCTCCCTTCTTTCCTTCCTTCCTCCCTCCCTCCCTCCCTCCCTCCCTCCCTCCCTTCCTTCCTTCCTTCCTTCCCTCCTTCCTTCCTTCCCTCCTTCCTTCCTTCCTTCCTTCCTTCCTTCCTTCCTTCCTTCCTTCCTTCCTTCCTTCCTTCCTTCCTTCCTACCTTCCTTCCTTCCTTCTTGCCTGCCTGCCTGCCTTTCTCTTTCTTTTCTTTCTTCTTGACAGAGTTTTGCTCTTATTGCCCAGACTGGAGTACAGTAGTGTGATCTCGGCTCACTTCAACCTCCACCTCCTGGGCTCCAGCGGTTCTTCTGCCTCAGCCTCCTGAGTAGCTGGGATTACAGGTGCATGTCACCATGCCTGGCTGATTTCTGTATTTTTAGTAGGGACAGCGTTTCACCATGTTGGCCAGGCTGGCCTCCAACTCCTGACCTCAGGTGATCCGCCCGCCTTGGCCTCCCAAAGTGCTGGATCACAGGTGTGAGCCACCATGCTCAGCCGATTGATATATTTCTTAGTCTCAGTTTAAATGCCAGTTTCTTTGCTCCACCTTCCCTGGCCTCTTACACTAGATCATGTGCCCCGATTGCATGTACTTTTCCTTCCACTTATCCCTACAAGTGGGACTGAATTATTTAAAATTTAATGTCAATTTCTCCTGCTGGACTGTAAGCTCTATGAGGGCAGGACCTCTACTGTCTTGCTCCTGGATGTATCCCAAGGGCGTAGCTGGAACATAGTAGGTGCTCAATGAATGTCTTCTGAAGGAGTTAATGAATGGAGTGAATGCATGCCAGTACACGGGCCATAGATGCTCACAGGGGGACACACACATGCACACGTGCTCGTGCTCTGTTTTCTTAGTGAGATTGCTCTGCCACAGGCAGGCTGGGGATGCCAAAATTTGGAGGACAGCTGGCAGGGTGGCATCATGCCTCTGGAAATGACATTCTGGGAACAAATGACATCCTTTGGGAAGCTAGAATGATGCTCCTTCCCAGCCAGTGCTCCCCTCCCCTCCCCACCTCAGGCCCAGAGGCTCTTCCGGGGGAGAAATGATGCTCTTGCAGCAGGTGGCGAGGGGATCCCAGAGCCAGTGGGCTGTCAGTGGGGGCAGGGATGCTGAGTGGAAACTGCTGTCTTTCCGGAGACAAAAGGGCCCTTTAGAGTCACTTGATATCATGTCTTCCTGCCTGGGCCTCTGCCAAGCCTCCCTCTTCCTACTGTGGAGCAGCAGGAACAACAGCGAACTGACCTGTTCCTGCTCCTCCTGGGGCACTGCCATGGGGAGCCAGGGCAAGCGCCGAGCAGGGACAGAGGTGCCCGGGCAGGCTACACGTGCCAAGGTGTGCCCATTAACTGAACTTCTGGTTTCAATTTTTGAATAAGTGATACATCCACATATTCACAATTCAAAAAGTGTAAGCATACATGCTATGAAAAGTCTTCCTCCCAACCCGCCCTCCATCCATCCAGTTTCCCCCGCCAATGTTCTCAGTTTCTTAAGAATCCTACAGATAGTCTGTGCCTGTACCGCCAAATATGTATATTTCCTGCAGTGGTGGAATTCCATATACACTGTTTGTATCTTGCCGTTTTCACTTTGTGATATGTCTTGGTGCTCTTTCTATGGGTCCATAAAAGAGTGTCCTTGGTTTTTTGGTGTGTGGCTACGTGGTATTCCATGGTGCCAATGTTTCATATGTCTAAGGAGCATTTTGTGGGAACCTTTTGTTCCTGTAGGAAGTGAAGAGTATTGAGGAGTGATAGAGATGCCAAAAACCTGAGGCCTGCACTACCCAGTACAGTAACTCCTGCCTCCAAATGGCTACTGAGCACTTGAAATGTGGCTAACCAGGCTGGGTGCGGTGGCTCACACCTGTATGCCCAGCACTTTGGGAGGTCAAGGAGGGTGGATCACCTGAGGTCAGGAGTTAAAGACCATCCTGGGCAACATGGTGAAACCCTGTCTCTACTAAAAATACAAAAATAAGCTGGGTATGGTGACATGCACCTGTAGTCCCAGCTACTTGGGAGACTGAGGCAGGAATTACTTGAACCCGGGAGACGGAGTTTGCAATGATCAGAGATCGCACCACTGCACTCTGGCCTGGGTGACACAGCAAAACTCTGTCTCAAAAAAAAAAAAAAAAAAAAAAAAGGACTAACTGAATGGAGTCATGCTCTAAAGGCAAAATAGGCACTGGGTTTTTAAGATTTAGTTTAAACATATAAAACATACTATTAATTAATAATTGTTATATTATTACAAGTTGGAATGATAATATTTGGAATATGTGGGTTAAATAAAATATATCAATGAAGTGAATTTCACATGTTTCTGTTTTTTTTATTTTTTTTATTTTTTGAGAGGGAGTCTGGCTCTGTGGCCCAGGCTGGAGTGCAGTGGCGGGATCTCAGCTCACTGCAAGCTCCGCCTCCCGGGCTTACGCCATTCTCCTGCCTCAGCCTCCCGAGTAGCTGGGACTACAGGCGCCGCCACCTTGCCCGGCTAGTTTTTTGTATTTTTTAGTAGAGACGGGGTTTCACCATGTTAGCCAGGATGGTCTCGATCTCCTGACCTCGTGATCCGCCCGTCTCGGCCTCCCAAAGTGCTGGGATTACAGGCTTGAGCCACCATGCCCGGCCAATTTCACATGTTTCTATTTCATTTTTTAAAAATGTGGCCAGTAGGAAATGTGAAATGCTCGTGTGACTTGCATTTGTGCCCAGTATATTTCTTTTTTGAGACGGAGTCTCACTCTGTCACCCAGGCTAGAGTGCAGTGGCCGCGATCTCGGCTCACTGCAACGTTTGCCTCCCCGGTTCAAGCAATTTTCCTGCCTCAGCCTCCCGAGATTACAGGCGCACGCTACCACGCCCAGCTAATTTTTGTATTTTTCGTAGAGACGGGGTTTCACCATCTTGGCCAGGCTGATCTTGAACTCCTGACCTTGTGATCCACCCGCCTCGGCCTCCCAAAGTGCTGAGATTACAGGCATGAGCCACCGCGCCCAGCCTGTGGCCAGCGTATTTCTATTGGAGCATGTTTCCCTAGAGACTTGGAGCCCAGGGATGGAGTTGATGGTGGGAGGGGTTAAACAGAGCAGGAAGGGAGAAGACCGAAAACCAGGAAGGAGGCAGCAGCGGCGGCCTGGCCATGCTCAGCAGGCTGGCTGTTGGGAGGACTAGGTCCCCGCCTGCCTCACACTGCCACGCTGGGGGATCCTAGGACCAGCCCCTTTCCTTCTCAGCCTCCTTTCCTCTTGCGTGCAAGACAAGCAATAGGATTAGAGGCTGTGGCCTTCAGGGCGTCTGCTCTGTCCATGCCTCTGTGCCTACAGCATGGTGTACAGAGTCGCCGGGTGAATGAGGGAAAGTAGAAAATGAAATGGAAAATTAGAGGTTTTCTTTCCGGGAAACTGTTAGACTCCATCTAAGTACCAGGACTGAGAAGCTCCTACAGATCGTAGGCTGCCTCTCACTACGAAGCCAAGACTCCGAATACAGAAATGGCTTGCCCAAGGTCACTTTGGGTGTGGATGGCAGAACCAGGGCCACCTATAGTTTTTTTTTCACGCGCATGATCAAAGAGCCACCCAGAAAAAAAATGCTGTTATAGATTAGCATCCACTCTTGGAAATGCCCACTCCAAGCGCAGCGTGGCCACATCAGCCCTCCTTCCCTCCCACCCCCTATAAGGGCACATGATGGCATTTCTGTCCAGCTCGTCCTGCTCCCACGGGGCAGAAAGCCTGAGGGAGGGTGGGCCCAACAGCAACCCAGCAAACCAAGGGCTCGGCGTTTCCCAAGGCCCTTGCTCCACCCGAGAGCCCTGGGCAGAGGCCCACTCATCTCCCTCCGCCTCCGGGCTCAAGGGCCCTCTTCCACCCTGGGACGGGGACCAGCCGGCAGGCTGGACTTAGTGCTGAGCGGTCTCGAAATCACTCACGCTGAGGTGGGAGAGGCCGTGGCGGTGGAGGGGATTTTCACAGATTATACTGAAAGAATTACAATGGTGAGGGAAAGGGGCCCGGTTTCCACAGTGTACGGTGACTCCTATGGGGGGCTGCGAGAGCCGGCCCTGGCCGCCTCTTTCTCCCTGGGCAGCAGCACACACAGTTTTTAATAATTAAGTAACTTTAATTGTCCTGGGAAAGCCGAGCTCGCCTTGGGGCACACTGCATAAACTCATAATTAATGTTACCAACAGAGATTAGCAAAGGAGAACTGAGAAATGATTCACTTTTTAAAAAGTGCCTCACTGTTAAGACTTATTATCCTAAGTTTGGAACCTCATTTACCCGCTTTGAGGAAGAAGAAAAAAAAAAAAGACCCAAGACCCAGAAACAAATGCATGTGAAATTAAAACTCCATCCTTTTAATGTAGTTTAAAAACATCAGACAGGAAAACGTTGCCATTTATCGATTCCGCCCTGGTGACTGAGGGAAGATTTCAGACAGAGGAATATAATTAATAAATAATAATAATACATTAATAAAAACTCAAGCTTTTTACTGCTATCTTGTTGCTTAGAAGTTATTTCATTTTAGGATTCTTTAGAGTAACTTTTCCTTTTTAGTTCTTATGAAGGATATACCAAACTCTGTGTAATTTTCAATGATTATTCATATGCAGTGACACTAGTAAAGTGTCTCGCGTGCGAGTGTTCAGTAAACATCTGATTAATTAATAAGCACATCAATAAGCGAGGGAAGGACCTCAAAAAGGAAAGAGTATCCCAGCATAAATATGCGTGGTCAATATGAAGGCAAGCCCAGTCCGGCCTGGGAGAGGTTTGTGATGGTGCCAAAGGGAGGGTGGACAGAAAAATGGGGACTAAGGGCCCAGCCCAGCGGCTGTAATCCCAGTACTTTGGGAGGCCGAGGTGGGCAGATCACCTGAGGTCAGGAGTTCAATACCAGACTGACCAACATGCTGAATGAAACCCTGCCTCTACTGAAAAAAATAAAATAAAATTAAAAAAAGCTGGGCGTGGTGGCACACGCCTGTAATCCCCACTACTTAGGGGGCTGAGGCAGGAGAAATGCTTGAATCCAGGAGGTGGAGGTTGCAGTGAGCCGAGATCACACCATTACACTCCAGCCTGGGTGACACAGGAAGACTCTGTCTCAAAAAGAAAAAGAAAAATGGGGAATTAAAATATGGTGGTGGTGGTGATATGGCTGGGAGAGGGAGGTGGGAGGGAGAAGCCTTGCAACTTAGGAGAGGATGTCAGAGTAAGACAGTGAAACAAAGCAAAGAACTCGGGCCGAGTGTGATCCTCATGTATCATTAATAGTCCATAAATAGTATTACCTGATTACCCTAAACTAGTGGATGTGTTTCCTTAGAACATCCTAGTGTCCCCATAGCACTGCCCTGTTCTTTCTTCCATCCAGACAACAAATCTTTATATCCTAAATCATGAGGGTCCCAATCTTTCCAAGCACCATAGTAGATTTTCCTCCATTTGGTCAACTCACATTGACTGGATGCTGCTACTAGTAGTTCCAGATGCCAGTTGACATGGCCATGGATGGAAACAGCTGGAATGCAGGCAGGACACTTTGGCTCTAAACCGAGGTACATAATTCCTTTCTCCTCTCTGAGCCTGTTTCCTGGTCCGTACGATGGAAACATGTGCATAGATGTGAACTCCTTGGGAGGTGAAAAATGATATTAGGAGTTCCTAAAGCAACTTTTCCAGGTGACTTGAGGGATGGTGGATGGACTCAGTCCTACCCAGGGGCGCTGTTCTCACCACAGGTTGACCAGATATGGCTCAGATGGTTCCTCCTCCCTGGGCCTGGAGTAGCAGCTGGGGAGCAGTTTGTCCCCTGCAGCCGTCTGGAGGGCAGGCGAGCAATCAGGCCCTCTCCTGAGATCTTTGCTGTTCCCTGGGTGTGAGTTAATACCCAAGGAGAGGCTGGTGGGTAAATAATGAGGTGGTGGCTGATTGAGCTCAAGGTGATTCCTCTCAGGGGTCTTTATGCGTGAACAGACAACTCACAAAGAAGGAGAGCTTTAAGACACAGAGGCACGAAGCATTTTCTTTCTGGAGCTGTCCCTTTTTGACCTCAGGCAAGCTTCGAAGCGGGGCTTCCGCTGTCTGACACTAGGGGAAGGGGGAGTAGGGGGTACCAAGGGGCCCCTCCCAGAGCTTTGCTTACACAGAGGTTCCTGAGCACCTGGACACTCAGGCATGGAGATGCACCGGGGTGGAGGAGGGCTACAGGGAAACGGGGCTGGCCAGGCTCAGTGGCCACGAGTTAGGGGAACTCTTGGAAGCTCGACTCAGGGCACGGGTTGGAAAATACGCTCTGATAATAACTCGCATGGCTAGTGCCAGTCCTTGCACCCCTTTGGAACATTAAGTGTTAGGGAGTATGTGTACGTGTCCCTCCACACGGTAGTGCACCATACATACTCTCTCCACAAGTTGCTTTCTTGCTCTTAAAAACCATTTAAGAGCATTTTGGGAGGCTGAGGCAGGTGGATCACCTGAGATCAGGAGTTCAAGACCAGCCTCGCCAACATGGTGAAACCCCGTCTCTACTAAAAATACAAAAATTAGCTGGGCATGGTGGAGCATGCCTGTAATCCCAGCTACTTGGGAGGCTGAGGCGGAGACTTGCTTGAACCTGGGAGGCGGAGGTTGCAGTGAACCGAGATCACGCCATTGTACTCGATCCTGGGCGACAAGACCGAAACTCCATCTCAACAATGGAAAGCAAATAATAATAACAACAACAGCAGCCACAGAACGTATATCCTGGAGATAGTTCCATATCGGAATATAAAGCGGTAACATCTTTTCTAGATGGATGGTTAGCATTTCATTTTATTTGACCACAATTCTCTGAAGTACTTGCCTGCTGCTGGACAATGGGCAGTTTTCACTATGTTGCCATTCACAGTCAAGCCTTTGACATTACCTATTAATGTAATTTGGGTGCAGCGAAAATTGCTGGGGACAAAAAACTGAGATGAAATTCTATCCTAAGTCTGTTTGAATTAGGTTTGACTCTAGGCAAGTGTCACTGCCTTTGTGAGCCTCAGTTTTAGCACCTGTCATATAGGGACATATCTAGTACCTGGTGTCCCTCCCAGGATGTCTGTCTCTGACGCCTTGAGTCTCCCCAAACCGCAGAAGCAGCAGAGCAGCCCACAGAGGGTCAGCCCCAGCTGGGGCTGTGGATGAGGTCAGCGGAGCTTGGGGGCTGGGCAAGCCTCTCCTTCGCAGATCTCCGTGATGCAATGTTGCACTCAGGCAAGTTTGGCCTTGCCCTCCCCTGGACCCAGCATGACTCAGGGCCTGTAGCGTGGCTTCCCCCTCCAGCAAATGAGCTGCAAGACACCTTTCTTGGCAATGGGCTTAACGAGGGCTCCCGGAATGTCTGATTACTCATCTGTTTTGCAACGGCAGCAAACTCCCAGTGAGAAGAGGCAGCTAGCGTGGCTTCCTTCCTGAATCAATGACTTAAGCATTATGAATGACTAATCAGTTCAGCTCTGAGCAGAATTGGGTGGTTAAGTTGAGGTTGGGGGTGGCAGTGAGGCAGATGCTGCTGGTGTGTGGTATGCTTTCACCTCTGCTTGAACGCTTCTGGGCCTTGATGCTTTCCTTTTGGGAGTCAGAATTGGGGCTGGATGTCCCATCCAGACACTGACCTCCCCCTTCTCCTAGGGCCTGTCTACCTGCCACTCCTCACTGTCAGCTGATGACAAAGGTTCCCTTCCAGCCTAAGGTTGGGTCATGCAGAAGGAAATCTAAATGCTTATAGGGAAATCCCAGAGTGAAACCCAGGGTGAGAGGGCCAAATGCATTTTGTATGCTATGCTCTGCTGTGTACCTAAGAGGGATTTTTGAAATTAGTCTTTTATTTTATTTTATTTTAATTAATTAATTAATTTTGAGACGGAGTTTCACTCTGTCTCCCAGGCTGGAGTGAAGTGGCACGATCTTGGCTCACTGCAACCTCTGCCTCCCAGGTTGAAGCGATTCTCCTGCCTCAGTCTCCCAAGTAGCCAGGACTACAGGTGTGTGCCACCATACCTGGCTAATTTTTGTATTTTTAGTAGAGACAGGGTTTCACCATGTTAGACAGGCTGGTCTCGATCTCCTGATCTCAGACAATCCACCCATCTCAGCCTCCCAGAGTGCTGGGATTACAGGTGTGAGCCACCCCACCTGGCTGAAATTAGTCTTTTACTGGGAGAAAGGCATAAAGGTGGTGGGCAGCTTTCTTTCATTGCCACACATTTGGGATAAGAACTACAGATCAAGAACTTCCAGGAATTTTGCAGCTCTTCTCTGGCTGGTTTCTTTGCCCCCCTTATCTCAGACAGCTTATTGCAGACTCTAGGATTAGTGGGGAGCAGGAGGGAATGTGTCTCCTTTAAGGCAAAGTCTCTGGTTTCACTTCCCAAACATCTGCCTCGCTCTTGGGGAGGTCCTCTCTGGCCGGCTCTGAGCATATAAAGTTAATTTGTGCAGGGATTCCTGGAGAAAGGCCAACTAGAATGAATTATTAATGATTCTGTCTTAAGAGATGATTTCCACAAAGGCCGACCCTATCTCCGTCTCTTAGGTTGGGAAGCTGATGACCTTGTAAGCAACAAGGCCCCTCTGATGAGATGAACTTTACTACCATTGTTCCAAAGAAGGTTTTCCTGCCTCCCTCTGTTTCTTTTCTCAAGGTTCCCCTTTCGGGTCTGCCCCAGCCCGGCCCTCTGCTTTCCAGCAATTAGGCGACAGTTCTTTGTGGTGGCTTGAGGGCATGTCCAGATGGTCACTGTGCAGCGCAAGTCTCACCTGGGCCTCATGCCGCTGGCCTCACCTGGTCCCTGTCCCAGAGGCCCTGACCCAAATTCCTTTGTTCTGGGCACTGGGTCCCACCAGGCACTCCCTCCCCTTGGCCCAGGCTCAGGTGAAGAGCTCTCCCTGTGTCCCCAGCTCCTCAGAGAAGAGGGTCCTGTCCTGCTGGCTCCTTCCCCATGGCTTCATTTGGAAACTGCTCTCCTGACAGACACGTGGGATGTGCTGCCTCAGCCTGTGCCATTTTGGGCTTGGCCCACAGGAAGTTCTCTGAGCATCCAGGGTGTCCTGGACCACCTGCCTCCACCACCACGTGCTGGGCCTTGCCTCTGGGGTTGGTATTGAGATGCTTTCATGGCTCCACCATAGTCAGTCCACTCACACTCACCGTGGGCTCTCTGAATTTCCTGAGCTTCCCATCGTATCTTCTTTCCAGGGCTTTGTGGGCTTACCCGCCCTCTCGAGGTTGAAGGGAATCGCCATTTAATGCAGGGCTCTGGCCGACATAAACATTCAGTTGTTGAATGGATGGATGGGTGCATGACTGTTATCTTGGGCATGCCCACATTGTCTTAAGAACTTTAAAATTGCCTTTTGCTACATCTGCCTGGACCAGCCCCTCAATCCTCAATCGCTTTCCTGGGCACAGGTTCACCTTCTTTGGAACAATGGGAGCAAAGTTCATCTCATCAGAGGGCCCTGACTGCTTAGAAGGTCATCAGCTTCCCAACCTGAGAGACGAGAATAGAGTTGGCCTTTGTGGAAATCATCTCTTAAGACAGAAACTTTAATGATTCAGGACAAGTCGCCCTGGTTGGCTTTTCTCCAGGAATTCTTTCATAAATTTACTTTTAATGCTCAGAGCAGATCAGAGAGGACCTCCCCAAGAGTGAGGCAGATCTTTGGGAAGCAGGACTTCCCAAATATGAGGTCAAATGTATTTTTTCTCTTCCAAATTCAAAGTCCCTTAGCATCGGGATAAGACTAAGTCCCAGTGTCAAATGCTCGAAAGAGAGAAACCCTGTGTTTCTCTCCTCTGCCCAGTGCTTCTCTGGGCCTTGGGCCCCATTCCCCATTTACTATCCCCCTTTCCCCATTTACTATCCCCCAATTCACGGCCTAGGGGAGCACAGGCTCTGCTCTTAGTGCAGAAATCATGCCTTTTTAAGTAGAGCACGAGCATGTCTATTTCTGGAGACTAGAGACAAAGCTAATGCACTGTCCACTTTAAGATCAACAATCCATTTGACTAAAGAGGATTTTTTTCTTTTCTGTTCTTTACCCTATCACCTTCCTTTGGGTGCTTTTCACACTAAGTGCCTGAAATCACAGGGCATGGGCAGTATTTTTCTCTTTAGAAATCCTTTTCAGGCAACTATGTCAAGAATGTTTTCCCACTTTGGGCTGGATGGGGCGGGGGGAGCAGAAGAAAGAGGATTAATCCCCCAACATGAGTATTTCTCTGAAAACAGACATGCAAATGTTGGGCTTGTCAGACTCTAAAATGTTTTCTTTATTCTTGAGAATTATGGCCTCCTGCCTGCTGAGCCTGGGAGGCCTGACAAACTGAGCACAGGAGCCCCAGTAGCAAAGCAGCAGAGTGTGGGAACGGGAGGCAGAGGCACGCGCTGGGTAATCGGGACAGTGAGGGACAACTGCCTTCCACATCAAGCCACCCCTCCCTTGCACCGTTAGGTTGTAGCTTCCCTTCCAGGAACTGGAGATGGGGGACGGGGAACTGTCAGATGCCAGTTCACAGACATCCCCGTGATCACTCTGTAGGTTGGGGACGAGCTGGTATCACTTGGATCCTTGGGCCAGCTGGCTGAAGCTTATTCATGTCAACTTGAGTATAACAATAGAACCTTCCAGAGACTGTCTTTCATGGGATAGCCACCTGAGACTTCTGGAGAGGACTCTCTAGGGTTCTCTCCCACTAAGAGACTGGGATAGGTGAGGGAGTTGGATTTAGGAAGTGCTTCCCAAGGGCTGCTAAATAATTGCAAAGTTCCTCCCTAAGTCTTGCTATGGAGGCCTCCTGAGTAAGACCCGCTACCCCTAGGTGATGAGTTCACAGCTTTGTGGGAGAGAGAGACAAGAAAACATGGAGCTAACAGCCTGGGCTAAATGCAAAAAGAGAAGCAAACACGCTCCTCACCCTCCTCCACCCCCAAATATGGTTAAAACGTTTATACCAGGTGAGAACATGGGATAAATATGTTACTGCATCTGCAGTGCTAGAGAAGAGCCATTTAATTGTGTGTGTGTTGTGGCTTTTTTTTTTTTTTTTTTTTTTTTTTTTTAGTTTTTGGTTTCTTATTCTTAACCTGAGAGGATGGAAACAGAACAGGAGGTGACCTGCTGTGCATGACTGAAGTGCTTGGATTGGGCACAGGGTTTCACTGTGGGCACAAGAAGGACCATGGAGGGGCTGCTCTCTGCCCCATCCCTGGATTATTGTTGTGAGGATCAAGTCGAACAAAGGTTTTGCTTAACTTTGTATGTTATAAATCAATAAATAACTAAAACATAATATTATTTTCTTGAGAATTGCAGGCTTGAGAGCTCAAAAGATGTTTTCAATTTATTGCATACCTGTGTTCCCAGGACTGTCTATGGACTTCCCACATGTTAGACCCAACTAAAATCCAAGCTTGATGAGGGTAGAGAGTTAGCCTTGTGCCAGTCACAGGGTGAGACTTCAACAATTTTTTTCTTAATGGTAGAAAAAGTGATTTCTAATCCTGACAGCCCCCTAGGGCATTAGCCTTGCTGTACAGATGGGAGTATGGAAACTCAGAAAGGTTGAGTGACCTGCTCCAGGTCTCACCACTAGCTAGTTAGTGAGTTGGGGTAGGAGCTCAGCCTCTTCTTCTGAGAACTTCAGGCTCTTCCCATGATGCCCAAGCTGACCTGCAGCTTTACTGGGCTTAGATGTCCTTGACAGAGCAGGCTGCTGTGTCCAGAGCATGTGGGATCTTAGGGACAGTTTCAAGGACAAGCAGGTTCTCCCTTCCTGGCTCCAAGGACAGTGTAAAAAGTCAACCCTGATTAACTGTGTAAATGATGAGCTCTTCTTTTCAAAGAAAGGCAGAACAGTATCTGTGGCAGGCAGAATAATGGTAACTCAAAAGACATCCACATCCTAATCCCTACAACCGATGAATATGTTATGTTATGTTATTGGCAAAAAGGAATTAAGATTGCAGGCAGAATTAAGTTGGCTAATCAGCTGACCTCAAGATGGGGAAACTATCCTGGATTATTAAGGTGCCCCAATGTAATCACAAGGGTCCTTATAATAAAAGAGGGAGGCAAAAGAGGCAGAGTGATGTAATGTGAGAAAGATGCAAGTGGCCATTGCTGGCTTTGAAGACAGAGAAAGGGGCCACAAACCAAGAAGTGCAGGCAGCTTCTAGAGGCTGGAAAAGGGAAGAAAACAGATTCTTTCCTGGATCCTCCAGAAAGGAAATACAGCCTGGCCAATACCTTAATTTTAGCGCAGTGAGACCTGTGTTGGACTTCTGACCCCAGTACTGTAGAATAATATATTAATGTTGTTTTAAGCCACTGATTTTCTGGTAATTTCTTAAAGCAGCAATCAGAAACTAATACAGATTTGGCAAGCAGCAGGTCTCAAGCAGGCTTAGCCTGTGCCCTGGACTCCAGGGAGAGACATGGTAGAAGCAGACACAACACTCCAAAGCTTTCTGGAAAGCCCCTCTTCAGGCCGCCTCTTACTCCAGCCAGAATACGGATCCCAGGGGGTCACAGACTTTGAATAGCTTCACGGATGTGCAGTGGCAGCACCTTAACCTGGGCCCATACTGCCTACCTCTCGCTTCCTGTCCTGGGCCTTTCTGCCCCTGTGATATTGACACGTATCACTGTGCATCCTAAAACTGTGCAGGGTTATCACCCACAGAGCTACCCTTGACCAACAGAGGGCAGGAACCTATGACTAAGTGCTTTCCCCTTTCACCTGATGGGTGGGCAGTTGTGAGATGTGTTCCACACGTTCTTTAGAAGTTTCCAAGGAATTGAGCACTTGTTTCTCCTGTGGAAGCTACATCAGGAATGCATCTTTTATTGGCTCTCCCTTCTTCCTGGTTTCCCTCTTAAACTGTAACTCACTCCTGCTCCTTGGGGTCACCACCTGAATAAACACCCCCTGTAAGTGAACCTTTGCCTCCAGCCCTCCTTTAGGAGGAAGCCGTGCTTGAATACAACAGCTGCTCATCTAGTATTTGCCTGAAACGATATCCCCTGTCCATTCTCACATTGCTGTGGGGAGCTCAGGAGGGGTTCTGGTGGCAGTGAGCCCTCGGGCTTGTGAAGAGCTGCACGTCCCTGAACGAGCTTCCGTCCTGAGGTCTTGGCTGAGGGCTCAGAGGAGACTTGCTGGTCTAGTTCAAGATGGTTGGATAAGGTCCCAAGGGGTAGTTTTGAGGCTCTTGGGAACATCAAGAGTCCTGGTTGCTTAGTCACCCAAGTCCCCCGACTCTGAGCTTCTCTCAGAGTATACCCACACTTCTCTCAGAGCAGTGTGCCTATCATTCAGAACAGATGCTTTCTGATGAACTTAATTGCATCATTAGCAGCCAGGCTACAAAATGGGTGATTTGAGAGTTGCTGGGAAGCGGGGAGCCTCCTGGCCCCATGGCTGGGCAGCTGTTCCCAGGATTGGCTGAACATGCCTTTGCAGTGGGCTCTTACCCTGCCCCCTCCCTGGATTGGCCTTTCGAATCCTGAGGCTTTCTCACCAGCCGTGCCCAGAACAGATGGAAACAGATCTCTTGGGCATCTCCAGCTGATGTGGATTTCACAGCAGGCGGAAGAGAGTGAGGGCAGCAGACAGCCCAGCCCTTCCCACGGCCACTTGGGAGGCCACACTGGTTGTCCAGCTGTCCACCCTCACTCCTTGTGAAAGGGGTAGGACTGGGGGATCCGTTGCAGGTGGCAGGGAAAAGGACTAGAAATACAAAATGTTCCAGTTCCTTACAGTTTTTAAACCTGAGCTCCACGGAGCTTGGGGGGGCGGGGAGGCGGGGGGCACGGACAAGGTAGCAGGGACCCTTAGCATTAGTGCTTTGGCCAGAGCAGAGCTTCTTCCCAGCTTCATTGTACAGCAGTGCTGCTGTGTAAAAGGCTGGACTTGTCCCTGTCCCCAGACACCTCCTCTCCTTCCCTCCACTTCCTGCCCGCCAGCCTCTGCTCTTTGCTCTCATCCCAGTCTCCTTTCTACATAGGCACATCCACCCGATCCCTCCAGGCCTGGCTCAGATGCTCCACTTTCTCCAGGAAGCTGTCCCCTCCTGCTTCCTCCCCTACTAATTTTAGCAGTGACCCATCCCTTTTCTCTGAAGTTTCCAAGGGCTCCATCTGCATTGCTCAAATGGAACAGATCACTTTATGTCTGGAGTTATAATTACTTCTGTACTTGGTCATTTCTCACACTGTGTTGGTTCCCCCTTAGAGCGGAGACTGACTCTTTCTCGGTCCCGTAGTTCCCATGGGAAGTACTTGGTAAAATCTCTTTTTTGGTTTTTAAAAAAATCTTTAATGAGTGCATGTGAAAAAGCTGATGTCAAAAACGGCTGCTTTCAAAGATCCTAGTTTAGTTAGCTCAGGCTGTTGTAACAAAATATATCCTAGCTTAAACAGCAAACATTTATTTCTGACGGTTCTGGAGGCAAGAAGGTCCCAGATCAAGGTGCTAATTTGGTGTTCGAGGAGGGGTCTCTTCCTGGCGTGCAGAAAGCTGCCTTCTTACTGTGTCCTCACATAGCAGAGAGATGGAGGGTCTGGTCTGTTCCTCTTCTTGTAGGAACACTCACCCTATCACGGGAGCTCTAGCCTCATGAACTCATTTAAACCTAGCTACCTCCCAATGGCCCCGCGTGCAAATGTCATCACACTGGGGATTAGGCTTCAACATATGAGGGGGACATAAACATTCAGTCCATAGGAAACTCCATCTTATGATCATAACAACCTCTGAATTAAATGTTGGGGCTTTGGTTCAAAACAACCCTCTTCTGGGCACCTGCTGTGTGACTGGCATCCAGCTGGGAGCCGGAGGGAGGGAGGTATTCAATGATAGGTAAAGCCAGTCTCTGTCCCCTGGGAGCTCACAGTCGAGCAGAGCTGCTGTGCACAAGCCTTGTCATCAGTGCCAGGGTGGGGGCTGCTCAGGGGTGTGCGTGCCAGGGTGCGCTGGAGGGGGAGAGGCATTCCTGTGGGGGCACGGGTGGCTACCTCAGGGTAGGCTCTACCACCAGCTCTGGGCAGATGCTAATAGACTTTGAAAATACAGTCCTGGGTGGTCTCCAAGTGAGAGTGAAGAGGCATCTTCCTGCTTTGAGTTGGTTTGTCTGTTGTCTTATTTAGACTTTTCAAGGCTTTATCAAGTCCCCAAATACGTTAAGTTTTACACATTTTTTTTAGACGATGAGGATGAGTTTAGAGCTATGGTGTCTGTCACAGTGGCAACCAGAAGACACATGCAGCCGTTTAAATTTGTTTAAATTAATTAGAATGTAATAAAATGAATTCAGTTCTTCAGCGGCAGTAGCCATAGCCATATTCCAAGTGCCCTGTAGCCACCTAGCTACCCTAGGGCTGGTAATCCTTGCCCTTTTGTCCCTCAAGCCACTATGAGAGCAAATGAAAGGGTTTTAAGCCGGCCAGATAAAAAAGTGGCCAAGAGGCCAAGGTAATAATGGTCTTTTTGTACCTAGGGAAAGCCTGTCCTTACCCCAGATGGGTGACACTAACTGGTGCCTCTTCCTCATGTAGAGGTTGCAAAGGAAGCCCAGGTTTTTGGGAGCCAGCTTCCTGAGTCCAGCCCGATGCTATAAAACACAGCACCTATCCAATGAGAGAGAACACCAAGATAAGCTTCTCCTTAGTTATAAGCATATTATTGTGATAGTAAATTTATATTGTACTTTTCCTCTAGATAAGTGTAATTCCCCTTTCCCATTTACTAGTATCTTTATCTTTCTGATATTCCAAGAGTAATGGGGGCCTCTTTGCTGTGACAGCCAACGCAGCGTACAGGGCATTTTGCACACGTGCCATGTGCATGCAACACCCCTGCTGTACCATGTGGAGAATGTCACTCATCTCAGGGTATCAGAGGGCCACACTGACAGGTGTTCTGGGGGCAGTCACTATACACCAGCCCCTATGCTGAGGGCCAGGTGACAGACCCAGGAGGAAGACCTCAGTGTGTGACATCATCCATTCCTTCCCTCAAACTTCATTGGTGTGTACACCCTGTCACTGTGCTAGTAGTAGGCATAGAGAGATGATAGAACTGTGTTCTTGTCCTCCGGGAGTAAAACTCGTTACCTAGGACTCAGGGAAGGGACTGGTTTGCTGAAATAAAACTCTCAGGTTCATGCGAAAGTGATGCACTGAGGCACCCAGCGAGAACAAGCTTCCTTCTCCCTGCCGTATCGTTAAAGTCAGATGTTGGCTTAATAAACATTCACCGAACTCCTCTTGTGTGGGGCCCAGGCTTGCTGCTGGCCCTGGGAGGGATGCCGGGATCATCAGCCAGGGCCGTGGTCCAGGGAGTTCCCAGTCTATGGTGGAAGAGTGGCTTGCATTCATTTGCAAAGCAGACTGTGCTCAACCCTCTGAGTTGAGCCCCACAGACAAGTACCACAGGGGAAGGATGCAGACTCGCCAAAGAACCATCGGGGCAGAGCTGGCAAAGCGCCTCTGGAGGTTTCCTCTCTCCAGTGGGTTGGTCCCACCTTCTCCGAGTGGCCTTCGTTGCCGGTATTTCATAGGCATGAGTGGGGAGGCCACTTCTGCTCACCCGGTACTCTGTGTTCCTGTTTCCTGGGTGGGGTCAGAAGAAAAAACCATTTCTCATGGTCTCAGTGAATGCCAGCCCTGGAAACGGCTCCAGAGCGGGTTTAGTCCAATTTCCCTCATTTAGGGAAACTGAGGCCCTTGGAAGGAAGGCGGCCCCCTTTAGAGCCCCATGCAGCCAAGCATTGACTCAGCCTGTCATGTAGACCCCAGGCTTTGCATTCAAGTTCTTAAGGTATCCGAAGAAGAACAGAGAGGGAGGGGTGCCCTGCTGCCTACGCCACATTCACAGAGATAATCTGTCAAGAGAAGGAAGAAAAAAACTCAACGGCGAACAAGCCATCTATTCTTGTCTGCGCCATTTTCCCATGTCAGGGGCAGACTGTGCTGAAAAATTTAGGTTTCTCCTTTCATGTTTCCTTTCACTGCACTCTGGACAAAATGCCTTTCTTCTCCCGCTTTTCTTTGGCAGGATCCTGACCAAGGCTGTAGAAAAAGAATCTTTTAAGAACATATATATCTATCTATCGATATACATTCAGCCCCTGACAGTGACACGGAACTGTAGTGCCTCTTAATTACCCAGGAAGTGACAGGGTCAAGAGGTGTCTGAAAGCTGCCTTGTGGTTCTGGGCATTGATTTCTCACCATTGTCGCTGCTTCACAGGCTGGAGTGGGAGCCACGGTTGCCTTGTTTTTGTCCACTGTTTGGATTTCTTCCTTTCTTCCTCCCTCACGCTCTCTCTCTCTCTCTTTAATTTGAAAAGAAACTTCTGGCGTTTTGGGTATTGATTGGAAATTCATAAAAGCCGGACACATTTTTGGTTGGCTGACCACTCTTAATTGCTACTTGGGCACTGGGGGGAAGAGAACCAGTTCTTGCAGAGATGCCCTCCCGTGTGCCCCCATTCTCTGGCTACTTTGCTGCTTTCTTCCTATAATCTGTGAATTTGTGAGGGGAAAGTAACAATCTAAAAAATTGTTTAGTGCCCATGTGTAGTTGCTAGCCGCATTTATGATGCATGGATAAGCGGTGCCCTTTGTTATTCAGAGTTTTGAGACAGATACTAGTTTTTTTTTTTTTTTTTTTCTCTTTTTCTTTTTTGAGACAGAGTTTTACTCTTGTTTCCCAGGCTGGAGTGCAGTGGCACGATCTCGGCTTACTGCAACCTCTGCCTCCCGGGTTCAAGTGATTCTCCTACCTCAGCCTCCCGAGTAACGGGGATTTCAGGTGCCCACCACCATGCCCGGCTAATTTTTGCGTTTTTGATAGAGACGCGGTTTCACCATGTTGGCCAGACTGGTCTCAAACTCCTGACTTCAGGTGATCCACCCTGTTCGGCCTCCCAAAGTGCTGGGATTACAGGCGTGAGCCACTGCCTGGGCTGATAATGGTATTTTTTAAAGGAGTAAGCTAAGATTTTGAACCATGGTCATCAAGAAATTATAATACACAAACAGAACTGTAGGTATTTCTGGAAACCTTGGATCAAAGAAATTTTAGAAATTTCTGGAAAGTGTTTTTGAGTTGTATTTTGGGACAGAGAAGTCAGAGCTAGGGTGTCAGATAAATTAGTCATGCACAGAGGTTTTGTGGGCATTTTGTTCTTCCATAAAAACTGTGGAAAGTAGTAACATCAGCAGAGCAGAGAAAGGGTTAATTCTTGGTTTGGTCCTAGAGGAGTTCTTCAAGCTGTTGCCACGTCCTAGCAGACCTTAGAAGTTTTGCTAAGAAGGGAAGTCAGAGCCAACACCACAAAAGTCTTCAATTCTTCTTTTCCCAAATCAGAGCCGAGCTAACTGTGGAAATACAATTCTAGAATGTTCCAGAGGCCCTTGGAAGGAGTCAGGGGCATAGCAGTTTTCTCTTCATTGTACAAATGAGACCTTGGAAAGTGAAGGTCTTATATGTAATGATGTAAAACAAAGAAAGAATCTATAATGCAGAAATCTTACCTCTCTCCAGAGAAGTCTTGGATTTTCTTCCCAAACTTCTCTGCTTTTCATCAAAGTTTGAAACATATCTATAATGGATAAGCCAGCTCTTTGACTTTAAGTTTTAAGGTGTCAAGGACAGAGCAAGGAGTTGAGAGTCAAAACCCAGAGTTTTAATCTCCCTCTACCTCTGACCTTGGGCAAGCCACATTCTCTCTCCAGACCTTGCTCTCCTCTTCTGAAATATGAGCAGTTGGACTGGTTGACCTTCCACTCAGCTGGGAACCAAAAAACAGAAACAAGAAATATATTGACGTCCACTTTTGAATACTAGTAAAAACTCATCAGCCTTCACCTTGGGAACAAATTAAAATGTATTTAGCTCTTCGTTATCCATAAACATTGATTGCACACGATTTAGGATCGAGCCTGAATTAAATATTCCCAATTGCCTGTCCCCTGCATCAGACATAGATTGGGGATGGATGGAAAAGAAAAAAAAAACTACTGAATAAACATTGAACAAGTAAATATATTAACACGATGTTGAAACTCCAAGTATGAGTATGTCTTATATAATAGCTCTAGAAAATGTTGCCTGCCTGTTATCTATCTATTCACTCAACAATTCATATACATTTCATGCATGTGTGGCTGAGTCTATCCATCCATCCATCCCTCCATCCTTCCACCCATTCATCCATCCCTCCATCCCTCCATTCCTCCAACCATTCACCCATCCCTCCCTCCATCCAGCTACCCATCAACTCAACAACTTCCCAGCCTACGTACAGGGAGGGAGACAGGGATGGTGCCACAACAAAGAGGCTTAGAAAAGTGGCATAGGGCTCAGAGGAGGGGAGAGCACACTTCTCACGGGAGACACGGGGAAGGCTTCATGCAGGAGCTGGCCTTTGAGCTGAGTTCTGAAGGGCAGATACTGTGTGAAGGATAAGGGGATACGGGGGAGACAGCAGGAGCAACGCACAGACACGAGAAAGTACTGTTTCCATTTCCCCAGTACTGTTGCCTGGGGAACACCGAAGAGTCAAACAAGAAGGGCAGGTCCGGTGTGTTGGCTCATGCCTGTAATTCCAGCACTTTGGGAGGCTGAGGAAGGAGGATCCTTTGAGCCAGGAGTTCCAGCCCAGCCTGGGCAACATAGTACAACCCTGTCTCTACAAAAAATAAATAAATAAATAAATAAATTAGCCAGATGTGGTGGCATGCTCCTGTAGTCCTAGCTACTCATGAGCTCTAAGGTGGGGGGATCCCATGAGCCCAGGAGGTCCAGGCTACAGTGAGCTATGATGGCACCACTGCACTCCCGCCTGGGCAGCAGAGTGAGACCCTGCCTCAAATAAGAAGACTGAAGGCACATTAACTCTGAGGAGCAAGGCAATTAAGGAGAGTGGCTTGAAATGTTTTGGAGGGCCTTGGAAGCAGCCATTTTTCTGGCAGAAAGTGTAAAGGAGAATAAAGTTAGGGGGGTGGGAGGGGTGGGGAGCGGCTGGAGAATGACTGGCACATGTTGTTACAGGAAAGTGTGTATGAATAAAATACGGAAAGGCAAAGGGAAACTCTGTGTATTATGTGAAGTTTTACAAGTGCCTCACACTTGGTCTCCAAGAGTTCCACAAGTAATTCTTTATAAAACTTTGCGAAGTCAAGGAGACTTTATGTCCATAAGAGACTAATTAAAGGGTGGGAGGTAGAAGGGTGTGAAAGGAATTTTACTGTTTTTGTGCGAGACAACAGCCTTTCGACCTTCCTGCACCTGGCCCTCTGTGCTATTTTTCTAGAATTGCAGAGATGGAAACGTGAGTAGGTGGAGTCCGCTGCAGTGCCCTGGGCCAGCTGGCTTTCCACCTGGGAAAGCACCGAGCTGAGTGAAGAGCAGAGACCCAGGCTGGGATCCTGGCTTTGCTCCTCATTCCGTGCAGCACTTGGGAGAGCTGCACTCCTTCTTTAGAATGGCCTGAAAATGCTTATAGTAACAATTAATTACAATAAAATATAAAAAGAGAAACTAGCCATAAACTTGAAATCCTTCAAACTGGCTGATGTTTTCACAGGTTCTCGTTTTATCCCTAAAATAGACTACTGAGAATTATTTCCCTTATTTTGCAAATTTAAAAAAAGTGAGGCTCAGAGAGTGAGTAAGTGAAAGTCAACACACGGGGTAACCTTTGACAAGTTACTAACCAATTTTTGTGCTTGAGTGACTAGCAGAACTCTTGGAATCAGGGGTTCCTGACTGCCCTGGGCTATTAAATCATTAGCATATAGCTCTCTAAGCGTATTTAAGTAGAAGAGGGATGGAAGGTTGTGGATGAGGGGAGAAGGAGTGGAGGAAAACAGGAGAAACTGAAGGTAACTGGGGACGGAGTAACTTTGCAAGTTTCTCAAAAATGGCTTCCTCAACAATAGAGGAGGGGATGGAGGAATGAGAGTGGGCTGTGGGCAGGACCAGGCCATGCTGACCTCAGTGCCCTCTGCCTGCTCAGCCCATACTCTGTCCTGTGGCTGGAGACCTGGTAACCACAGTGGCCAACAAAGCAAATAATGCTTTGTTGGTTTTGCTAAAAGAAAGTAAGAGGAATACAGCTTACTCCCTGAGCCCATGTGCTGAGGCAGTGGTTTTGCAGTCCCTAAGCTGGTCTGTGATCCTCTGCTTCTAAGTTGTCTTGAGTATCCAAGTAAAGGGAAATCCAGGCTTTTTAGGTGTGATGCCTTTTTCTTTTACATGCATAATTTATACACAGTGAAATGCTCCGATCGTAAGGATCCCATTTGGATCAAGGCATATTAGGGTCCAGAACATTTGCATCACCCCAGAAAGTCCTTTCTTCCCAGTCAACGCCCAACACCACCCGGCAACCATGATCTGGTTTCTATCACCGTTGGTTAGTTTCAGCCATTCCAGGTTTCCTATAAAGACAAACAGGACGCGCTTCTCATGTTTGCCTTCCTTCACACAGCTTGGTATTTTTGAGATTCCCCTGAGTTGCTGCATGTCTCCATAGATCACTCATTCCTGTTGCTAAGTAGTATCCCATTGTGCAAATATATCTGTTCTCTTGTGATGGTCACCTGGTTGTTTCCAGTCTGGAGCTATGAGTAAAGCTGCTGCAAACATTCTTGCAGGAGACGTTTTGTGGACATGTGCTTTCATTTCTCTTAGGTAAATGCCTATGAATCAGTAGGTTGCTAGGTCGTGGAGTAGATATAGTAGTGTGCTGGAGTGGACCAGGACAAGTGAGCAAGAGCCACTTGTGGTCATCTCTTCCCAGTGCTGCAAAATCAGGCTTTGTAGCATTTGCTTTTCTTCTGGAGAGTCCATTAGTATTTTATTTTATTTATTTTATTTTATTTTTTAGTCAGGATTTCCCTCTGTCTCCTGGGCTGGAGTACAGTGGCATAATCACAGCTCACTACAGCCTCAACTTCCCTGTGGAGAGGTCATTGTTAAAAATTTACCAGTATCCCACTGGGTCAGTATATATTCACCTTTTAAAGAAACTCTCAGTTTTCTAAAGTGACTGTACCATTTAACACTCTTATTAGTGAGGTATGAGAGTTCCAGTTGCTCCACATTCTCTCCAATACCTGGCGTTGTCAGTTTTTAATTCTAGCCATTCTAGCAGGTGTGTAGGGATGTCTTGTAGTTTTAATTTGCGTTCTCTGGTGACTGATGCTATTGAGTGCTTCACATGTACTTATTGTGGTTATTTGTATATCTTCTTTTGTAAAGTGTCTTTTCAGTCTTTGGCTCTTAAAAAAACTAGATTGTCTTCTACTATTGAGTGACAGAAGTTCTTTATATGTTTTATATGTATGCCATTTGTCAGACACATGTTTTGTGAATATTTTCTCCTGGTTTATGGTTTATCTGTTTGTTTTCTTGATGGTGTATTTTTTGCAAGCAGACATTTTACATTTTGATGACATAAAATTCTCAGTTTTTAATTTATGGTTCATGTTTTCTGTGTCCTTTCTAAGGTATTATATTGTGTTTCCTCTACTTGCAGTGACCTTCCCCATTACCTTCATCTGGAGAACTATTCATTCTCCAAGGGTGCCATAGTTTCAATGTGTTCCCCAGAAAGCATGTGTTGGAAACTAAATCCCAAAGCCAACAGTGTTGGGAAGTAGGCCTAATGAGAGGTAATTAGGCTATGAAGGTGGAGTGAATGGATTAATGCTATTATCACTGGAGTAGGTTTGTTATAAATGACGAAGTTCAGCCCCCTTTTATCCTCTCTCTCTCTCTCTCCCTCCCCTCCT
Organism: Macaca nemestrina; assembly: GCF_043159975.1. Classification (NCBI taxonomy): domain Eukaryota; kingdom Metazoa; phylum Chordata; class Mammalia; order Primates; family Cercopithecidae; genus Macaca; species Macaca nemestrina. The sequence continues at coordinate 4,231,549 of NC_092126.1, forward strand.
CCTCCTCTCTTTGCCCTTCTGACATGGGATGATGCAGCAAGAGGGCCCTCGGCAGATGTCAGCTCCTGGATCTTGGACTTCCCAGCCTCTAGAACTATGAGTCAATAAATTCCTACTTATTAAATTATCCAAAGCAAGTGGGGTGTAGTGGCTCACTCCAGTAATCCCAGCACTTTTGGAAGCCGAGACGGATGCATCACCTGAGGTCAGGAGTTCCAGATCAGCCTGGCCAACATGGTGAAACCCCCTCTCTACTGAAAATACAAATACTAGCTAGGTGTGGTGTTGTGTGCCTGTAATCCCAGCTACCTGTGAGGCTGAGGCAGAAGAATCGCTTGAACCCAGGAGGTGGATACTGCAGTGAGCCAAGATCGCACCATTGTACTCCAGCCTGGGCAACAGAGTGAGACTCCATCTCAAAAAAAAAAAAAAAAAAAATTATCCAAAGCAGGGCATGGTGTTGCATGCCTGTGGTTCCAGGCTCAGGAGTTTGAGGCTGTGGTGAGCTATGAATGTGCCTGTGAATGGTCACTGCACTCCAGCCTGGGCAACACAGTGGGACTCTGTCATTAAAAATAAGTAAATATTTTTTCTGGAAGATTTTATGTATAAATAAATAAATAAAATCAATAGATACCCAGTCTGTGATATTCTGTTATAAGAGCACAAAATGAACTAAGATAAAGACCCAACATAAATGTCACCTGTTTAGAGAACCCTTCCTCTAGGTGCATTCTCACCTCTATCCTGCCACTTAGTTTATTTGTCTCTTAGCAGACTACGATCTAATTGTCTCTTTATGAATCTTTCCAATCCGAGTGATTGGGAGCCCCAAGTGGGGCATGTGGGTCTTCTGGATTGTTTTATCCTTTTTATCTCCTCTAGATCCTTCTCTTTTCCTAGTCCCCTTCTCATCTCCATGAGCACCCATGTTATGTGTCTGGTAATAGTAGGTTCACAGTGAATGCTAATCGACTGAGTTACCTTGAATGTGACCAGCTGGTCACGAATCTCCAGGGCTGACATCTTTGTCTTTAGATTATATTGTAATGATTGGAGAACATATTGATTATGGTCAGAGGGTGGAGGTAGTTTACTTCACAGACCAAAAGTGAGTTTGTAAAGTTCTACCAGGTTCTACCAAAGTCAGAACCATTGAGGATCCAAGTGAGATTCTCTTAACACTTGGAGAAGGTAAAGGTCGGACAGGTCTGTGTGTGTGCATGTGCTATGAGTGGGTGAGAGGAGAGGGTGTGTATGCGGAATGTAATCTGAATTACATCTAAACTTTGAGACCTGGTTGACAAAGCACTGGCTGGTGGTTAGGCAAACATGAGGTCAAGCACATTTATAGCTCTGTGACCTTAGGCAAGTGATTTCACCTCTTTAAATCTCAGTACTCTTAGCTATAAGCCAGGGCAATAATACCACCCATCTCATTAGGGTGTTGTGAGAATGAAAGGCAATGTACGTAAGGCAGTTCTGGAAACATCACAGTGTTTCTGGAGCCCTTCCTGTGCCCTGGGGTCTGGGCAGTTTCTTTGTGGGATGATTTGCCGGTTCCTCGGTTTGTGGGATTTGGAGTGAAGGGTCCTTGTTTCAGTGTAGTCTCTGCCCTGGGCAGTTAGATGCAGTAACGGAGCGGAAGGTCCTGAGGAGTCACACAGAAACCAAAGGGAAGCAGAATACAGGAATGGTGCCATCTCATAAGAATAGATCTCCACCCCAGAATCGGAAGGTCTATTTTTTTTTTTTTTAAAGCAGTTTTCAAATTGTTTTTGTTTCTGTCAAATGGTTGCCAGAATGGGCTTTGATCAAGGTTTCCATTGCTCATCAGTGAACCGAGAGTTGTGGGAAGGAGTCCTGCCAGAGATTGGCAAACGCCCTCATCACAGACTCGGAGGCGAATGGGTGATTTCTGAGCACAGGTGATGCTCACTCACACCAGGCTCTGGGCTGCAGTCCAGGCATGAGCGCTGTCTTGACTTCCACTGGGCCTGCCACCTCCAATGGTGGAAGGGGAGATGATGGGGAATGTCCCCCCTTCCCCATCTCTTTGACGGTTTCTATCTGAATCTAGAAGTGCAAAGCCACCCCTAACAAGCCACTTCTCCTAGTCGTTTTCCCCATTGTAAACTGGGGGTGCCAACATCCCTCCTCATTCAGGGTCCTTTCAAGAATGTACAGAGTGGCCAGTCACAGTGGCTCACGTCTGTAATCACAGCACTTTGAGAGGCTGAGGCAGGCGAATCACCTGACAGGGTCAGGAGTTCGAGACCAGCCTGGCCAACATGGCGAAACCCCGTCTCTACTAAAAATATAAAAATTAGCCGGGCGTGGTAGTGGGAGCCTGGCACGAGAATAGCTTGAACCCGGGAGGCAGAGGTTGCAGTGATCGCGCCACTGCACTCCAGCCTGGGCGACAGAGAGGCTGCCTCAAAAAACAACAGCAAAGAATGTGTAGAGTGGGAGTCAGGAGCTTTGGAACGTGTATTGGCCAGTTGTGGCATAGGTACATTGTGTGAGCGTGCCAGGAAGGGCTCCCTATAGCATGTGTGTGCGCGTCTGTTCATTTGTTCGTTCATTCATTCATTCATTCATTAATTCATGCATGCATTCATTCATTCGTGCATTCGACATTTATTCAGCACCTGGGTGAGACACACGCTGAGATTCAATAAACTGCTGCTCAAAGTTGTGCCTAGACGTCCAAGGGTTAAGCCGCCGGCGCGGGCCCCTCCGCGTCCTCCTCCGCCCCCGCCGGGCGTGGGGAAGGCGGGAAGGCGGCGCGGCGGGTGCCAAAGTCGGAACCTGCTCGTCGGCAGCTCCCGGCGCTGCCTTGACTCGCGGCCAGGCCTGGCGCGGCCGCCGGCTGTGGAATGTGTGAGCGCCATGTGTCACCGCCCCAGACTGTGGGAAAACGCTGCTCCGCTCACCTCCCAGCAGCTGCCCCGCGCCCGCCCGGGCGGGAGCCGGGAAACAGGAGCCGCCTGCCGCGGAGGCCGCCCGGGGGCACTTCCGAGCGCGCGCCGCCTGCCCGGCCGCCCCTGCGCCCGCCGCGTCTCCCCGCCCACACCCCGCTGCCACCCGGCCCCGGGCGCCACCCGCGGAGCAGGCTGCGGGAGGGACAGCCCGGCACGGCCCCTTTCCTGCCCTTCACACCCCTCCTGCTTCTCAGGGGACGCTGGTTCACAGACCGAGGCCCCGTTGCGCGCGGCCGCCTTCGGAGCGCCGCCCTCCTCCCGAAACGGGCCGGGGCGAGTGGCTGCGAGAAGCTGCGGTTTGGCCCGCGGGAGAGGGGGGCTTCCCCACTGGGGTTGACCGACGCGAACGCCTCCCTGGCCCCAGCCGGGCCCCCTGAGGTCAGGCCCAGTGGTGAGAGCTCTGAACAGGAGGCCCCACGCTGCCTGCTCCCCCAAATCAGAAACAGTCTCCCCCGGGGCGAGGCAAGGGATCTGCACCACCCCACGCGCTCCCGCCTGCCGACTGCCTAGAGCCTGGTGTGAGCGGGAATCACATGCGTTCACACATCACGCAGGCAAGGTCTTTGAAGTCCGGCCATGTGGGCAGATGTATTCAAGGTCACCCTGCTGGGTGGCGGCAGAGCTCCTGTTGGAATCCACGCTCAGCGCACCTTCTGCCGGGTCCCAGCCCCAAAGGCATGGAGCCCTTTCTCTGCAGCCTGGTGCCCCTCGTTAAGTTCCTGCCTCACAGAGAAGCTGGCAATGGGGCAGACGGGGGTGGGGGCAAATCGTGGGTCCTGGGACCCCGACAGCTTTACCTAAACTCAGCCTCATGCTGCGAGAGGTCCCAGTGCGTCACCTCAGCCTGATTTTCTGAGGGTGCCCCGCCTGAGAGGCCTGGTTAGTGAAGCCCCCATTGTATCCAGCCCTCTACCAGCACCTGTCATTTGTGCACCTTGTTCCGGCTTGCCACCTCCTTCTGTGGAAGCCTTCCCAGATTGGCCCAATCATTGCTTCCCGGTTCTCCGGCGGCCTTTGACTGTGGTTCCTGTTTATGGCACTTGTGGCCCCCTGTAACTCATGGCCTACTTGTTGTCTCCTCCCTCCCGGAGTTTCCTGAGGACAGAGACTGTGTTGCTCTCCTTTTTATATTCCACAGAAATAGTAATTTGAGGGCTCTGCTTGAGGCAGCTGCTCTGTTTGTTGGCTGAATGTTATGCAATTTACCACTGGCTAGGAATCTCACCAGATGTGTGACCTTGGGAAAGTTACTTAATCTAAGCTTCAGTTTTCTCATCTGTAAAATGGAGATCAACTGCTATTGCGTCTAAAGTGACTTGTATAGTGGCTGGCACAAAGCAGATGCTGTGTGTGTGTGTGTGTGTGAATGATTGCTAAAGTTCCATAGACTGGTGACTTAAACAACAGTCATTTATTTTCTGCTGACTCTGGAGGCTGGGAAATCCAAGATCAAGATGATGGTGGATTAGGTTGTTAGTGAGGGTGCTCTTCCTGGCTTGCAGAAGGCTGTCTGCTCACTGTGTCGCCGTGTGACCACAGAGAGAGAGCAAGTCTGTTCTTATGAAGACACGAATCCTATCAGATTAGGGCCCCACCCTTATGATCTCAGTTAACCTAATTACTTCTATAAAGGCCATGTCTCCAAATACAGTCACACGGGGAGCTAGGGCTTCAACCTATGGCTTTTGGGGGACACAGTTCAGTCCATAGCAGTGGGGGGAAAGGATATGATTCAGTCTAGGGAGACTCAAGGAGGGAATGCTTAGATAGGAGCGTGGAGGGCGTGCCTGGTGAAGGGAACAGCATTGCACAGCTTCAGAGGCAGGGGTGAGCCAGCAGCAAGGGGCTGGGTATGGCCGGTACAAAAAGCATGTGCTGGGTAGGAAATAGGTGTGAGAAGCTTGCGGGTATCGCCAGATTATGGAGGATTCTGAATGCTGGGTGTGTTTGAAGGGTTTGGAATGCTGAGTTTTTACTTGATGTGCCTGGAAGTAGTTGCTGAAGGTGGTTTGGGAGTGGAGGAATACATCCTTTAAAAAACAATTTAATTTATTTTAATTTTTAATTTTTGGGGCTACATAGTAGGTGGTATATATTTATGGAGTACATGAGGTATTTTGATACAGGCATGCAATGCATAATAATCACATCAGGGTAAATGGAGTATTCATCACATCAAGCATTTAGCCTTTGTGTTACAAACAATCCAATTATACTCTTTTAGTTATTTTTAAATGTATGATTAAATTATTTTTTACGAGACCAGGCGTGGTGGCTCAGGCGTGTATTCCCAACACTTTGGGAGGCCAAGGTGGGCGAATCACCTGAGGTTGGGAGTTCAAGACCAGTCTGACCAACATGGAGAAACCCTGTCTCTACTAAAAATACAAAATTAGCCGGGCATGGTGGTGCATGCCTGTAATCCCAGCCACTCTGGAGGCTGAGGCAGGAGAATTTCTTGAACCCGGGAGGCAGAGACTGCAGTGAGCTGAGATTGTGCCATTGCACTCCAGCCTGGGCAACAAGAGCAAAACTCCATCTCAAAAAAAAAAAAAAAAAAATATATATATATATATATATATGGTCACTCTGTTATGCTCACAGATACTAGGTATTATTCATTCTTCCCAGCTCACAGATACTGGGTATTTTTTGTACCCATGAACCATCCCCACTCTCCTATCAACCCCCTCATTACCCTTCCCAGCCTCTAATAACTATCTGTATATTTTCTGTCTCTGTGAGTTCAATTATTTTAAATTTTAGCTCCCACAAATAAGTGAGAATGTGAAGTTTGTCTTTCTGTGCCTGGCTTATTTCACTTAACATAATGTCCTCCAGTTCCATTCATGTTGTTGGAAATGACAGGATCTCATTCTTTTTCATGGCAGAATAGTATTCGGTTGCATATATGTACCATATTTTGTTTATCCATTTAGCCATGATGGACACTTAGGTTGCCTCCAAAGCTTGGCTGTTGTAACTAGTGCTGCAATAAACATATGTGTGCAGATGTCTCTTTGATAGACTCATTTCCTTTCTTTTGGACACATACCTAAGAATGGGATTGCTGAATCATATAATAGCTCTATTTTTAGCTTTTTGAGGAACCTAAACTGTTCTCCCAAGTGGTTGTACTAATTTACATTCCCACAAACAGTGTACTAAGATTCCCTTTTCTCCACATCCTCGCCAGCATGTGTTATTGCCTGACTTTTGGATAAAAGCCAATTTAACTGGGGTGAGATGATATCTCATTGCAGTATTGATTTGCTCCTTTGCTGTGCAGAAGCTTTTTAATGTGATGTGATTCCATTTGTCCATTTTTGCTTTGGTTGCCTTGTTTGTGAGGTATTAGTCAAGAAATCTTTGCCCAGTCCAGTGTCTTGGAGAGCTTCCTCCATGTTTCCTTTTGGTAGTTTCATAGTTTGAGGCCTTAGATTTAAGTCTTTAATCCATTTTGTTTGATTTTTGTATATGGTAAGAGACAAGGGTCTAGTTTAATTCTTTTGCATATGGATGTCCAGTTTTCCCAGCACCATTTATTGAAGAGAATATCCTTTCCCTAATGTATGTTCTTAGCACCTTTGTCAAAAATGAGTTCGCTGTGTATGTATGGATTTGTTTCTGGGTTCTCTGTTCTGTTCCATTGGTCTATGTGTGTCTGTTTATAGGCCAGTACCATGCTGTTTTGGTTAATATAGCTCTGTAGTATAATTTAAAGTCAGGGTAAAGTTACTCCTCCAGTTTAGTTCTTTTTGCTAAGGATAGCTTTGGCTATTCTGGGTCTTTTGTGGTTCCATATAAATTTTAGAATTGTTCTTTCTATTTCTGCAAAGAATGTCATTGGTATGTTGATAGGGATTGCCTTAAGTCTGTAGATTGCTTCGGATAGTATGGACATTTTAACAATATAGATTCTTCCCATCAACGAACATGGAATATCTTTCCATTTTTTGTGTGTCTTCTTCAATTTCTTGCATCAATGTTTTAAGGTTTTCATTATAGAGATCTTTCACTACTTTAGTTAATTCCTAGATGTTTTATTTTATTTGTAGCTATTGTAAATGGGATTACTTTCTTGATTTTTTTTTCAGATTGTTTCCTGTTGGCATATAGAAATATTACTGATTTTTGTATGTTGATTTTGTATCCTGCAACTTTACTAAATTTGTTGATCAGTTCTAATAGTTTTTTGATGGAGTCTTCAGTTTTTCCAAATATAAGATCATATCATCTGCAATCAAGGATGGTTTGACACGATCCCTTCCAATTGGAAACTCTATATCTCTTCCTTCTGTCTGATTGATCTAGCTAACACTTCCAGGACTATGTTGAATAACAGTAGCGAAGGTGGGCATCCTTGTCATGTTCCCAATCTTAGAGGGAAGGCTCTCAGTTTCTTCCCATTCAGTGTGGGTCTGTTGTGTATGGTTTTTATTATGTTGAAGTATGTTCCTTCTACACCCAGTTTTTTTTTTTTTTTTTTTTTTTGAGGGTTTTTATCATGAAGAGATGTTGAATTTTATCAAATGATTTTTTGGTACCAGTTGAAATGGTTGTATAGCTTTTGTCCTTCTTTCTGGTGATACATGATGTATCACATTAATGGATTTATGTATGTTGAACCATCCTTGCATCCCAGGGATAAATCCCGCTTGGTCATCATGAATGATATTTTTAATTTGTTGTTGAATTTGCTTTTCTAGTATTTTGTTAAGGATTTTTACACCAATATTCATCAGAAATATTGGTCTGCAATTTTCTTTTTTCAATGTGTTTTTGTCTGGCTTTTGGTATCAGGGTTATACTGGCCTCACAGAATGAGTTTGGAAGTATTCCCCCCTCCCCTATTTTTTGGAATAGTTTGAGTAGGAATGGTATTAGTTCTTCTTTAAATGTTTGGTAGAATTCAGCTGTGAATCCATCAGATCGTGGGCTTTTCTTGGCTGGGAGACTTTTTATCCAGCTTCGATCTCATTGTTTGTGATTGGTCTGTTCAGGTTTTGGATATCTTCATGGTTCAGTCTTGGTGGGTTGTATGTGTCTAGGAATTTATCCATTTCTTCTAGATTTTCCAATTTATTGGCATATAGTTGCTCATAGTAGCCACTAATGATCCTTTCAATTTCTGAGGTAACAGTTATAAGTAAATCCTTTACAATGACATGGCAATAGTAAGGCTTTGAAAATGCTTCTCATGGGTGCAAGATATAGGAAATTCAACTCTAGTTTTCAGATGAGGGTACTGAGTGACCAGCCCAAAGTCACACAGCAGGTTAGTGGGGACCAGGATCAGATAGAGCACTTTCTGTCTTCACAGTGGACCCCCCCAACCCCACCTTCCATTGCCCACCTTGGCCTTTGAGTACTAGGTGGGGAAAGGAGCTCAGGGAAGGTTCACTTGTTGGAGCTGTGGCCAGTGGACTACAGGGCATGAGAGCAGAAGCAAAAGCCGCCTGGAGTGCACAGCCACATCCAGATGAGAACCCTGACCCCGCTGGGACAGGATCAGTCCACATGAAACTGTTAGGGGACAGTGGGTAGTGGATATGAATGGAGTCCTGAGGCCTGGGGGATTTAGAATACATGGGCAGGAAGAAATAAGAATATTTTATATCTGTTCAGGTATTTTGGTTACCATTATCATGGCTGTTTAAGATGCTCCCTGAACCATACATTTAAGTTAATGTTTTAAATAGTAATGCATCAAATTTGACCAAAATCTGAAGTACTACAAACAATATGACAGTACAGACAGAATGGTTGGAAGATATTAAGTGTCTAGGAGCACTGGTTTTGCTGATAAGACAAACTCTATGGGGCTGACTTATTGGTTAACTAGCCATTGTCTAGACGAAGAAACTGAGGCTTGGAAAGAATTAAAAACTGCCTGAAGCCACACAGATGGTAAGTGGCAGAGCTGGTTGACTGCAACTCCATCTGGCTTCAATATCTGTACTCTTCCCACCCCTGATGCTGACACTGGGGCTGTGTGATGCTTGGATATCGGGTATCCATGTGGTAGCTATATTTTCCAAGCCCCAAATAGGGACACATGGTCTGACAAGTGTGAAGGTACTTATGGGGCAAGAGACTAGAAGGTTTTAAATTAGGCCCGTCCCAGCAAATCCAGGACATCTGGTCATCATAGATATCTAGGGGCTGCCCACACCCCTGGCACAAGGCAGGCTTTTGCCATTTAATACTCTTTCCCATCTTGAATGCCCGAGGTCTATTTTTTGGTTTAAGCACATGCCACAGACAAGTGAGGGACATTTACAAAGATCAAACAGCTGGAGAGAGATTGCAAGAGACATTCTTTTTAGGGAAGTCATAGCAGGGGAGAGGGCAGGAGAGGGCAAGGAAGCAGCAGAGGGTCAGAAGAATAACTCACGGGTTCTAAATCCCAGGAGGTGTAGGGCATGGTGAGCTGAGGTCAGGTTAAGGCTGGGGACTTTTCGTCAGTATCAGGCCCGTAGCTACCCACTTCTCCTCTCCCTTCCTCTTTCCCCATCCCTTCTCCTTGTTCTTTTCTCATTGTGAACTCTAACTACTCCCTCCAGACTCTGGCTTAGAGCAGAAGGAGCTGCAGCTGGTCCGAGGCACCTCAAGGAGGGGGTGGCTGGTTTCTGTACAGTGGAGACAACTTCCTGAAGAGCTATGTGACTGCGCTGAACCCGCTTCTGTAAAATGGGTCCACGGATAACAGGTTATTGTAGAATTGTAGAGGATAGGATGTAAAACTGTCTTATAAACGGTAAAGAATTGGACACATGTAGTGCTCAGTTTTGTATTCAGTGGGAGTTGGTGTCGCTGTTAAGTTGATATTGTTAGAATAACTGCCAGTCTTAGGAGCATTTATCAGGAGAGGCCTAGCAGCAATAATGTGAGGTTGTGTGTTTGCTTCATTTGAAATGGTACAGTTGCCTGCTACTTCACAAATACAGGGAGAAGAAAGGAGAAGTGAGGTGCAAGGTGGGTACGTGTGCATGTTTCAGTGTGTGTGTGTGTAGAGAGAGAGAGAGAGAGAGAAAGGGAGGTACAATTTGGCATTTGTTAGAAATCGCGCAATCATAGAATATTAGGGACGGGCCTTAAAGAATCTGTCCTCTTCATTCCTTCTATGGATAGGGACACAAAAACTCAGACAGAAGAAAGCTAATTTTCCAAGGTCAGTCACTAGTCAGTCGGGGGCCACATGGGGCATGGTGTCCAGGTCTTCTGGTCCAAGTCCAAGGCTTCCACTGTCAGCCCATGCTCAGCCCCTATCGTACAAACCACGATATACAGGGAGCAGTTGTGGGGGTCAGAGGGACAGATGTGACCTTTTGTGTCAGGGTTTCCCAGATTATTTGGGAAGGCCACAATTACAACCGTGACCCAATCAAAGAAGAGCCTGAAACAGTACTGACTGGGATGTGAGAACCAGGGATACAGCTTAGGGACCTGGAAGAATGTAGGTGCAGAAACAGCTATCCAAGCCTGGGTGTTTGGGGAAGACTTGAGGAAATAGCTGAAGGAGTGGACATGGGCAGTTATAATAATAAAAAGCAAGGAATTAAGTAACATTTCCTTCAAATGATGCTTTTTGCTCCAATTCTTGCCTAGAGGTGGTGGTTGGGGATTTTACCAGCATCCCTCTTTGGAATTCAAATGTACCAGTATTTCGCTTTCCCTGAAAAGCCTAAGTTACAAATTGATAGCTTCTAAAAACCTCTCTGCAGAGCGTTAATATCTGTGTTGGAAAAGAGAAACTCATCAGTTAATATCTACTTCTTAATCAGCTCAAGGTGCTGGAAAAAAAGGCCATTCACCAAGTGGTTAGCAAAGCTAATTTGTCATTCTGGCATTTTGACCTACTGTGCTTTTAAGGCATTATTCTTCCACACCGTTTCAAAACCATTATTCTTCCACACCGTAGTTTCTCTTGGAGAGAACCAATTACATCTTTCCCTACCATATGCGATGGGATGTCCTTGACATTACTTATTGGGTTTCCTTCTTATCTGGAAACTTGATTGGAAACTCTGGAGTAGGGGGGACCCTCATTTATTCATCTCTCCACCCTCCGTAGCACCTCCCATGAATCCTTGCCCAGGGCTGGCTCTGAGGAACCTTTTGTTGGATTTGAAATGATGATCATATTGGGTTAATTTCTAACATTAGCCATAAAAATTGGCTAGAGTTCAAAGCTGGTGGCATGTTCAAGTGACTGCCAAACCTCTTGCTCATTCCCTCCCACCCTCCAGCCTCAGGTTGTGAGCAACTGAATTTATCAGCTGTGAAACTGGTTGCACTAATACCTCAGATGAATCTTCAGTATAAGCTATATCCCCCGCTGGGGCTTCTTGAGGAAGGTCACTGGGTCTCACCCATCTTGGAACCTTTATGCTTAGTCCGGTGACTGCCTGGTACGTAGAAAGCGCTCAGTACATGTTTATCGGATTAGACAGAAATTTTCTAATGCCTTAGAAATTAGGAAAAACATTTTCATTAGGTTACTTCTCCCCTCAAACTCAGACTACATATCGTTATAGAAAAGAGAAAGGCGAGGGGGTGGGGACAGAAAACACTTCCTGCTCTGGAAACTATACCATTAGCTCCTTTTTTCAAGCCGGCATTTGTGATCTGATACCTGTATTTCACACAAGAAATGACAACTTCCCTGATACTTCAGAGTCCTTTCTCTTATCTAGGCTGATTTTTTTTTAATTTAATTTTTTAAAGCACAGACCCATCTTTGATCTATGCAGGGCAATGTATTTGGGTTGACAAGATGGTTTCCCTGTTTCTTCCTTTAGGCACACTTTCATCAGTATATTCCTGTCTTGGTTTAGTCCTCAGATGATTTTTTTTTTTTGGCCCAGAGTTTATCATGGACATTTACATTAGAGAGTATTTCTGCATCTTTCTGTGATTTTCATCTTTAGTTTATTAGAATAAGTCCCCCCGCCTTCTTTGGATGTTAATTTTATTTAAGAACATGATGTGGGGCTGCATATTCATTCATGTGAATATTAACTAATCCAGATGAACTTTACTGGAATGTAAATACTGTGGCTGGAAGGCAAGATCAAAACCATTCCCCAAACAGAAATGTTAATCTTTCTATGGCCAAGGGGAAACGCAGCAGTTTAACATGCAAGCAATTTCATGCATTTTTACATTAAGTCATTAAGTAGAATCTTTTGTCTGTTTTGTATGGTTGAAATTATTTATGAGTAACAGGTAAAGGCCAAAGGTCCCCAGTGTTGCTTGACCTGTTTGAATATCAGTCCATACCAAAGATGTTTGGAGAAATCACTGTTCTGACCACAGTGTCAACTAACACCAAAGGTGGCGTTTCATCCACCTTAAACATGTCACCAGAGGTTGAGTGAAACTACATACTCGCTTCCATTTATATACATGGTCATGTACCACTTAAGGATGGGGATACATCCCGGGGAAATGTGTTGTTAGGTGATTTCATCGTTGTGTGAACACACCGTAGAGGGCACTTACACATACCTAGATGGTATGGCCTACTACACACCTAGGCTATATGGTATAGCCTATTGCTCCCAGGCCACAAACTTGTACAGCATGTCATCTACTGAATGCTACAGACACTTATAACTCAATGGTAAGTATTTGTGTATCTTAATATGTAAACATAGAAAAGGTACACTAAAAATATGGTGTTACAATCTTATGGGACTGTCATCATATATGAAGTTCATCGTTGACTGAAACGGTGTTATGCACCACATGACACTGTGTGTGTGGGTGTGTGTGTATGAGTACATGTATATGCATATGTAAAGCCCAAGACTTCAGTGCAGTGTGTATGTGAGGCATGTGTGTGCATGATGTGGTAGTGGGGAGATGGGTCTCGTAGGTTCATGCAAACTAGTAAAGCAGAAGCTCAAGTTTAATGAATATTTAAAATATTATAGGCATTTACTTACAAAACAAACTGTAGATTTCTTCTGTATATCAAGAAATCAGTAGATCCTTCTATAAAGGAAAACTAAATCTTTTTTGATTGATAAGAGTGGGCTTTCCCTGAGTACTGATGTCATTGGATCACATTTAGATGGAGTGCCTTGGAAAGTCTGACATCTCTCATAGATGCCAACATGAGAGACTAATCGTACACAAAATAGCCTAGAGCCATTGGGGATTCAAATGGCTCCGGCCTGACCTCTTATCCTGACTTTCATACTTCTACCACCTCCAGCTCAGATCAGTCTCTTAGGCTAGGTCTAACACAAGCCAGTTCCAAAGAACGGGTATTATCCCTGGGTTAAGTAAATATTTCATGTGATTTCTTTCACTTGGCCAATCAATTATTGGATCAGATTGACCTAGAACCTTCTGGTTATTATAGTACTATTCTGTCTCTGTCCCTTAGGAAAGGATCAGCAGCAACACACACACACACACACACACACACACACCACGCTCTTTCTTACAGCATTTCGAAGCTTTGGTGAGACACCTTAACTTATTTAAACAAAACATACAATTAAATAAGTGAAAGCTCACATCTGTTTTGAGATTGACTCTGGTAGCGCTAGTCTTACTGGATTTTATTAAAAGGAATTCCAGTTATGGTAACTACATTTATAAAAGCACAACTGGGGTGGATGAAATTGGAGTCGTTCACTAGGTTAGGTCAATATTCAGCCCTGGCTACGCATCCACCTGGGGAGCTTTTGAAAAATACTGAGGCCTGGGCCATACTTCAAGCCAATTAAAGCACAATCTCTGGCTGTGAGGCCTGGGCATCTGTATTTTTAAAAGCTCCTCCAGGAGATTTTAATGTTGAGAACCACAGAATTAGATGAATGGAACCAGGGAGTCAGGAAAGGGGTGATTAATACTATGCCATGCCAGTGACGGGCCAAAGAGCCTAAGCATTTTTTTTTTGTTAGATGGAGTTTTGCTCTTGTCACCTAGGCTGGAGTGCAATGGTGCGATCTCGGCTCACTGCAACCTCTGCCTCCCAGGTTCAAGCGATTCTCCCACCTCAGCCTCCTGAGTAGCTGGGATTATAGGCGCCCGCCACTATGCCCAGCTAATTTTTGTATTTTTAGTAGAAACGGGGTTTCACCATGTTGGCCAGGCTGGTCTCAAATTCCTGACCTCAGATGATCCACCTGCCTTGGCCTTCCAGAGTGCTGGGATTACAGGCATGAGCCACCACGCCCAGCCTGAGCCTAAGCTTTTCATTTAGAGTCAGTCTCTGGATATCAGAGCTGGATATATGCCTTAAATATATGTCTGATTTTGGAGGAGGGAAGCTGAGGCTCAGAGGCTTAGTAATGCTGTATAGTATTATCCTGGCCAGAAAGTGCTTTTCACTGTATCCTTCTCCCCTAAAGAGCAACCTTGAGAACTGAAAGAACAGCTCCTGTCTATGTAGCTAACCATCTATTTATTTAGTAATATTTAAACAGTGGAAATGGTTTATGGTGGTGTTATCGGCACAGCTTTGTAGCTCTCAGATGTAAAGGCTGTGTCTCTTATTAGCTACTGCTTATTTTTTCTAAGCCTGTCTTCTTATCTGGCAAATAAGAATTAAGAATAACTACTCCCCAAGTGTTATCACAAATGAGATGACAGCAGGTAAAGCATGTAGTATGTGCTTGGAAAACCAAACGGGATTATAATTATTAACTGCATTAAAAAAAAATCTTGGGATTTATGTAGAAATAGCTGCAGAGGGGATAAAAAGAGCTTCTTGGAGCTTCTTTGCACGAAATATCATAACCCTGCAAAGGCTGTTTTTGGTTTCCATTGATTGAAAACACAAATAAACCCCAACTGAAGCTCATCTTATGAAGGAATGAATGGATTTCCAATCTGTGTTTTCTTGTTTACTGTGGAAAATATGCGATCCAAGGAAAACACAGGTGGTTAAACTGTTCAGTGCCTCTATTTTTATAAGCAGAGGGCTCTAAGCATTCAAACCCAAATATTTTACTTAATAGAAAATGAAGACTAACTTCTCAAGGTTAACTGGCTCCAGGTTTCCTGTGGCCAAATTTAGATTTTCTCTTTCAGCCATCAGTTGAAATTCCAAAACAATAATAAAAAGCTCACAATTAGCATTTTTAAAGAAGCATTTTCTTTTCATTTAGGAGCCTTTTCTTTTTTGGCATCCCTTTTGTTTTGCAAAAATAAAATCCTAGTAGGGAGAGGACAGCCACCTCCCCGCGTTGGATGCTTGCGAGATGAAGACGGGAGGCGGCTCCGCAGGGCCCTGGAGAAGGGGGCGCCCCTCCCCCTGCCCCCGCCCCCCGCCCACTCCCCACCTTCTCTCCCCGCTGCCCGCCCCGCCACCGGGGCTTGTGCGTACGTGTCTCGGGCGTGACCTTTGAGCAGCTGCGCCACGGGCTCAGCCTCGCGGCGGGGGAAACCCGAGCTCCCAACAAAACAGCTCCATCTTTGGCTAGGCCTGTGGTATTTCCAGGCGCTGCCGGTGGGGAGAGAGGCCGCGTGCCTGAGAGGCTCTCGGAGGTCGCCGCGGCTTTCGCTTCCCGGGTTTTACATTTCCGAAGGGGCTGAGCGTCTGCAGAGGAACCCGAGCTGATGCTGGGACTGGGGCCGGGGCGGGAATCTAACGAATGCACCTCTGGGGAGGCTGGAGGGAGCGTGGCTCATCCTCCTCCCGGGATGGGTCCTTCAGCGCGCTTTCCTTCTTTTTTCCTTTTTGCAGATGTTATGTGGTCAACAGGGACTGAGACTCTTTAAGCCCTTACATCTCTAAGGGCTAAATCTTCTTCCTGATGTTCCTCCCTCCTCCAAAGCGGTAGCAGTTTTCACGTGATTCAGTTGCCTCTACCTGCCTGAAGGACTGGAGTGCAAAGTTGAACTTGACTCCGGCAAGTGAATTGATCCTTCCCCGGGGAAAAAAGTTTAGACATCACTAATAGTAGTTAACTTTTGAGTGCCTCCTCTGTGCTAAGCACGGTTCTAATCACTTAAATGTAATAACTCATTTAATCATCACAATTGTATGACATAGGAATTATTATTTCTGCTTTACAGGCACCAAAGAAGGCCAGGAGAGGTTTAACAACTTCTTCAGAATCACACAGCTTGCACATGGTTGGGCTGGGTTTACATTTAGGCGGTCTTACTCCAGAGTCAGTGCTCCTAACCATTGCAAGCAACAAATCTCAACAAAGTGGAGAAGGAAACGCTGGGAAATTTGGAAGTCAGACATGGCAGGTGAGGACTTTCTTTTTTCTTTCTCTCTCTCTCTCTCTCTCTTTTTTTTTTTTTTTTTTTGAGATGGAGTTTTGCTCTTGTTGCCCAGGCTGGAGTGCAGTGGCGCGATCTTGGCTCACCACAACCTCTGCCTACCCGGTTCAAGTGATTCTCCTGCCTCAGCCTCCCCAGTAGCTGGGATTACAGACATGCACCACCACGCTCGGCTAATTTTTTTTGTATTTTTAGTAGAGACAGGGTTTCTCCATGTTGGTGAGGCTGGTCTCAAACTCCCAACCTCAGGTGATCTGCCCGCCTCGGCCTCCCGAAGTGCTGGGATACAGGCATGAGCCATCGCGCCCAGCCAGGACATTCTTAAATGCTCTGTTTTGGTCAGAAAGTGCTGGGACCCCGGGGTGGCACACCCAGCACTCACCAGGAACTAAGTACCTGCTGCCCATTTTGGACACGTGCTGGCAGCTTGTTAATTCTCATGCTGCCATTCTCAGGAGGGGCTCCCTGGCAATCTGATCTATTGCCTGTTGGAAAGGGACAGGGCAAGCAGGGACAGGAGATGCTGACGGCAGGCGGTTGGCTCCCAGGGTGGGTCTGAAGAGAGAGGAGAGAGGTGTGAGAAAGAGAGGGACCCATGGCACGAGGGCTGAGGCAGGGGCCAGGTCTTGCCTTCGATGCCCCTAGGAAGTATGCCAGGCACTTGGGGGAACTCCTGTCCCGAAACGGTGAAGTCTGCATCCAGTAGGCCAATCTGTTGATGAACAAGTTTGGCTAGACTGGCAAGGAGTCAGAATTTGTCCCTTTCTAGTTTGTTCCCCCGGATGGAGGTATGAGCACAGAATGAGTCCTTAGAGGATGCTTCTGGGGAGAGAGCAGTGAAGACCAAAGTTCTGGGATGGTTTGAGAGCTCCCTTCTCTGGCATATGGAAGAGCAAGATGTGTACCCTCCCCCAAACACGCGCCACACCAGGTTCGCTTCCCGCTGGTCTGAATGTCTCCCTTGGCTAATTCTTACTCTTGGATTCCATTACCTTTGAGCTAACAGCTCCTACAGTGCCATTTTATGTCAGCGAAGAGTACCCAGCACAGTTGCCTGAGTCAGGCAGGAAAAGCTTGGTGTCCCTCCCGTCGCCCACTCAGTACCCACCCACACAGCACACAGCAGGAGTACTGAAAATGCACCCAGGCCGGGCGCGGTGGCTCACGCCTGTAATCCCAGCACTTTGGGAAGCCGAGGTGGGAGGATCACGAGGTCAAGAGATCGAGACCATCCTGGCTAACATGGTGAAACCCTGTCTCCACTAAAAATACAAAAGTTAGCTGGGCCTGGTGGCACACGCCTGTAGTCCGAGCTACTTGGGAGGCTGAGGCAGGAGAATCGTTTGAACCCGAAAGGCAGAGGTTGCAGTGAACTGAGATTGTGCCACTGCACTCCAGCCTGGCAACAGAGCGAGACTCTGTCTCACAAAAAAAAAAAAAAAAAAAAAAAAAAGGGAAATACACCCACAGGGTGTCCTGGAGGTACCCCTGCATCACCCTGACTGTCTGAGTGTCCCCAGGCCAACCTTCAGAGTACAATATTTCTTCAGGCGGATAAACTGGTATGGTGAGACCCTTTGTGGGTTCCTGTAGGGCTCTGCCACTTACTTGCTGTGTGACCTTGGGCAAGTTACTTAACTTTTCTGTGCTTCAGTCTTGTCATCAGCAAAATGGTGATAATACTAATACCTACTTCAAAAGGTGTTGTAAGAACTTAAATGAGTTAGCAAAAAAGTCTAAAATGCCTGGCCCATGGCAAGTGCTCAATAAATATTAGTTTCTTCTTTTACTATTGTCACAACTATTATTAGGTTGGTGCAAAAGTAATCATGGTTTTTGCCATTGAAAGTAATGCCAAAACGCGATGACTTTTGTGCTAACCTAATATTATTACGCAACTCTAGGCAACTAACTTTACCTCTCTGAATCTCATTGTCCTCACGGTAAGATGAGTGTAATAGTATCTGTTTTACAGGATTGTTGTGAGAATTAAACAGTGTTAATTACTATTGTAAAGTTTGCAATAAATAATTATTATGTATGTGTTGCTTTAGCCTGGTTTATCTCCCGGGAGATGACTTTATTTCTAAATGTACAGGGGTTTCTTAAAGAGCTTCAGAATGCTGATCATCGCTAGTGAGGGCACTTGGACACTTTGCTTAACCTCAGCCAGCACCTCTTTTCCCAGCTGTAAAATGGTATGATAATAAGCACCCCTAGGAATCTCAAGGATGTTATGAGGGGAAAATATACAATAATATACAAAGCACTTTGAGCTTCTCTGAAGAGAGACGCATATAAATGGAAGGTGGTAGTAGAAGGTGGGGTAATCACTGGTTACCTCCCCCCCTTTTTTATTTAATTAGGAGAAAACTAGTAATTAGGAAGCATGGCCTTGTTAAAGCTGTGGCCTGGGAAATAGTTCTCTTGGCACTTAATCAGAACTGTGACATGGCGCAAGTTTTTGCAAAATGTGGGCAGCAGGGGACCTTCCCCCAGGCTCAGATTGTGAGAAATGTGCTGTCTAGGGGCCCGATCCTGAGGTGGCTCAGTTGACTGGGGAGCCCCCTGGGGAGATCTTCACTCAGGTCTGCAAAGGGACTCTGCCCTGCCTCCGTAGCCCTAATCTCTGGGGGCCTCAAAGTCATTCTCATCTGCAGGTTACAGCTTGCTGCAGGCCCAGAACCAAGCTTTTCTACCACATTGAACCCACTGGGGTGACTTCAGGCTTCTGAAAAGCACCTCAGATCTAGTCTGGTCTCTGATTCAGTAGCAGAGACAAAGAAATCCCCTGCCTGTTCCCCTTAAAATGGGCCATTGTGGAGTGGGTGCTGGGGCCCTAGCTTGCTCCCCACTGTGCCTTTGTTAGAGCAGTGGCCTCCAGCAGAACCCACTGTCTCTCCCTGCGTGTCCCAGTTTGCCCGTTCTCCTGGACTCTGCTTAAAGGCCGCCTCTGCCAGGAGACCTTCCCAGGTCTTCCCAGTTACCGTCACTCTCTTTCTCCTCTAGACTCTGTGTTTGGTACAGTGTGGCTTTTGTGTTTGTCCTGTCTTCTCTCACATTTGACTCTGAGCCACTGGAAGAAAGGGAAGGAAAGTAAGTCAGAGAAATGAAATGTTCCCATCCCCAGGCACCTGACCAGATGTTGCAGACAGACTGACCAGCACAATTGTATTGATTCTCCCTCAATGCATTGAAAAAGCAAACGGGAGGCATCTGGAAAATCTTGAGATAAGCAGTTCCATTTTCAATGATGAATCTCTTGAAATACACAGAAATGGTATAACAATCATGTATCCACCACTTAGACTACCAGTTGTTACTCTTTTGTCATACTCATTTAAATGTATTTTTATTATGTATTTAAAAGAAGTGAAACTTGTAGATACAGCTAGGGTTCCCCGTGTCCACTCACTGAAGTCCCTTCCCTCTCCCTTCTAGGGTCCACCACTTTCCTTGTGATTTGATAAAGGACCCTGCATCCATGGATGGACAGAGGGGTTTGCTAAAGTGCTGAATTGTGTGTGAAATTCTACGTGTGCATCTTTCTTACACATGCCACGTCCATTGCAGAGCTGCTCTTGACTCAACCTTCCAGCGGTCTCCACTGCAACCGCTCTGGCCCAGGCTACCATTTTCTATTCTTTTTTTTCTCTCTCGCCAGGTTTGGAGTGCAGTGACGTGATCCAGGCTCACTGCAACCTCTGTCTCCGGGGTTCAAGCGATTCTCCTGCCTCAGCCTCCCGAGTAGCTGAGATTACAGGCCCACACCACCACACCCAGCTAATTTTTGTATTTCTTAGTAGAGATGGGGTTTCACCATGTCAGCCATGCTGGTCTTGAACTCCTGACCTGGTGGTCCACCCACCTCAGCCTCCCAAAGTGCTGGGATTACAGGTGTGAGCCACTGCACCCGACCCAGGCTACCATTTTCTGACATTTAAATCTTTTGCTTCCCGTAGCAGCCTCAGACAGACAGTCTAAAGTCTTAGATCGTATTTCCCCTTTGCTCATAAAGTCCACTCATGGTTTTAGATTTAACTCAGTAAAATTCCTATGTGGTATGTGTCTCCCGACCTCTGCCCCTCTGACCTCATCTCTCTCACTGAGGCAGCTTTCCTCCCACTTCTCGAGGTCCAGCCATTCTGCTCTTTTCGCTTATCTTCATTCGCACTGGGCATGGCCTCAGGCTGTTCACGCTCTTGTTGCTGTGCTCTTTCCCCAGTTAATCACATGATGAAACCTCTTATGTTCTTTGGGTCTTTGCTCACATTCACTTCTCAGTGAAGATTCCCTGACACATCCTGTTTAAAAATGTGACATCATTCCCACCGGTCTCTCTCTTACCCTGTTGTAATTCTCCTTTTTCCATAGCACTCTTTACCGAGACAGGGTCTCACTCTGTTGCCCAGGCTGGAGTACAGTGGAGTGATCATGGCTTACTGTGGCCTCAACCTTCTGGGCTCAAGTGATCCTCCTACCTCAACCTCCCGGGTAGCTGGGACTATAGGCACATTCTACCATGCCTGGCTAATTCTTCGTATTTTTTTTTTTCTTTGTAGAGATGGGTTTTTGCCATGTTGTCCAGGCTGGTCTCGAACTCCTGGGTTCAAGTGATCTGCCCGCCTCGGCCTCCCAAAGTGCTGGGATTACAGGTGTGCACCACCATGCCTGGCCCACAGCACTTGTTTTCTAGCAAATTATGTATTTTACTTATTTATTACATTCATTTTTTATTGCCTGTTTTTCTCTGTTACAATATAAGCTCCACGAGAGCAGGAAATTCTGTTTGTCCGCTGATGTTTCTGAGTCCCTGCAATAGTGCCTGGCACATAGGTGCCCCATAAATATTTGCTGAAAGATTACATAAATAAATGGATGAACGGATATGAGCATTTCTCACTGGAGAGGGTCCAGAACTTTCATTAGATTTTCCAAGGTGTCTGTGACACAAAAAAGGTAGGAACCATTGACATAGTAACCCATCAAAAAGTTTGCTGGAAATTCTTTGCTTGCCGGGAAGTCTGCCTAATGAAGCAGGAGGTCCTGAGGGATTTTTCTCCTTTTTTGATTTGTGTCTTTCCAGAGAGCTAATGCTGGCAGCTATTGGGATGTCCTTTTCCAGGACTGGTGATGAGTTTCCTGGTATCCAGCCTTGGCCGGACTGAGGTAGGGAACCAGGGAGGCATTGACGGAGACCATGGACAGGAGCCCTGGCAGTGGGCCAGCTCCAAAGAAGCTGTAATTTTCCTTGCTCCTTTTGTGGAGTCTGTCTGGGAGCAGAGGCTGAATGTGGCCACAGCCTCCTGAGCTTCCTTGAGGAGCTAGGCAAAATGCCCAGACCAACAGGAGCTGCTTCCTGCCTTACAGGCTCCAAGCATAGGCAAGGAGTAAGATCAGGACTTCTTGTAGGAGCCTTGGCCTGGGTGACCAGACAGTGGCTTGTGATGCAGAGAGAGATAATAGTCAAGTGGGGGGAGCTTGGAAACAAAAAGACACCAAAGGCCATCTGGAGTGGATAGTGGGAGTGAATTGGAGGTGAGTCAGCCAGCTCACAGGGCAGTTAAAAAGACAAGTGGGTAATTGTGGGTGCAGTCCGCCGGTCATACACCGAAAATGAGGAACAAGTGGTTAATTGGGCCCACAAGCCCAGGATCCCGCCTATAATTAGCAAATTGCAGGGCTTTGATATTTGCTTTGGTAACAACTTGTGTAGTAAATTGCAGGGAGGAAAACTGTACCCCCAGCCTGGGGAGTGACTCTGTGTCACTATTCTCTCACAAACACTTGTAGGCAGCGCACACATGAATATACTCCCAGCATTGGCAGTGGGACTTGCACCTTTCTGCAGGCTGACAGCCTCCTGTGATGCTTTCTGTTTCCATTTACCCCTTGCTTAAGTTTTTGCCAATCAGGGCTGAAGCTGAGGGCTGGTTTCCTGGTGCATGCTCCCATTGTTCACACACTGATTTTCATGTTCCCTTAAGCTGCAGCCCTTGGGGAGGAGAGACCTTCTGACCAGAGATGTGACCAGGAGTGGCCATGTGGTAATGGCCATGGGTAATTCCCATGAAAGTTCTATAGTGGGGGAAGGGGAAGAGACACAATTGAGTTCTGTTTCAGCATTGTTGAAATTTTGTCTATGAGGATGGTCAGTGCTTATTCCTGATCAGAGACTGGCCTTTGTGGTTTCATATCTGTGGCTACCTCTGCAGGCTTCTCAGCCATTGTAACCAAATTGCAGACCAGAAGCATAGGAAAATTGCACTGGGATTGTCATAGTAAAACCCTATAAATGTCCACACATACAGAGAGACTGGTGAGCACAGGCAATGAAAAGAGCACTAAATGAAAGTGCCAGGAGACCTGGGTTTGAATTTGCACTCCCTACTGATGGGTCTTGTCAAGTCACTTAAATACTCGTACATCATCTCTGTCATTTATAGGTCTGTTTCTATTGACTGATTTTTCTCTTGATTATGGGTCACCATTTTTCTGCTTCTTTATATGTCTAGTAATTTTTTGTTAGATGGCAGACATTGTAATATTCTATCATTAAGTATTTGGACTTTGTTGTCTTCTTTTTTTAAAAAAAATCTTGGTTTTGGCTTTGTTTGGGCTTTATTTCAGCAGACAGTTAAGTTACACATGGATCAGTTTGACATCTTTGAATCCTGGCTTTACATTTTGCTATGGAGAGTCTAGAGTAACCTTCACTCCAGGAATAAGTCAGCCTTTTTACTCAAGTGTGATTTATCTGGGCTCTTCACTGAATGTCCCAAGGGATCACCAAGGACTCTCCACTTTGGCTGGGTGATGCACAGTGTTGGCCTTACATTTTGAGAGCTTTAGATTGTTCAGCTTACAACTCTTCTGTCATTTATCTTCCCTGGTCATGTAGAGTTTCACTTTAGACACATATAGTTGAATACTCAGCAAAGACTCAGGAAAATATCTCAGTAGACTTATGGTGTTATTTTTCTGTGTGTCTCCCTCCTTTCAAAAATTGTGACCCTCAACTCCTAGCTGCCTCAGGTCTGTAGACAGATCTCTGTCTCCTCAACTTAGTGAAGCTACTGGACTGTACTCGTGGACTGGAAATTGCCTTCAAGCATAAAGCTAGGGTTATTTCAGGTCTCACCTCATTGATGCATTCTCTCACAGATTACAGTTTTGCAATTTCCCAGTGTCTGAGAAGAGTAGTAATTCTATCAAGACTGGAAGTTGAAGTCTTCTCAAGTTAATAAAATTTGTTTTCCCAAATGTAGAGGCAGAATGTAATAGTATTTTCCTCAAAAGTTAGTCATGATAACTCAACTATGTAATGGTTCTGAAAACACCTATAATGATGCATGAAAGAAGCAATGGAGCATAAAATTAGAATAGTTAATAAATTATAATATTTTTCTTTTCCTTTGACACCAATAGTATAAATGGATTTATCATTTTCACAAAATTGTAGAATTTTAGGACTGTAAGGGACTTATCTCAGGAAGATAAAATTGGATTGCTCCAAATACCTCATTTTACAGATGAGTAGACTGAAGCTTAGTGAGGGAATTTTCCCAAGCCCCCATGGCCCATTAGTAGAAGAATGAGACTGGAACTCAGGTGTCTTGGCTCCCAGCCTATGGGGCATCCATTCATTCAGCTCACCTTTACTGAGTATCTACTAAGTTCAGAACATTGAACTAATTGCTATATTGCCTCTCTATAATATCTTAGTTTGCAAAAATGTTAAAAAATCAATTTTGGAACATTATGGTAAGTTCAATAAATCAGCATATAATTTTGGACTTCTCTGGAGTGAGTAAGTCTGATTGACATTAATTGGAGCAGCCTCCATTGTCCAGTGCAAAAATGCAAAGTGCTTCCAGCATTCAGATCTCTTGGGATATTCTATTATAGTGCTTCAGACATATGAACATGTCAGGTAATTACTGTGGTTTTATGGCCCTGTCAGTTATGGTTGTAGGGAAGCTAAGGATTTACTCTGCATGCAGCCCTTCCAGCCACTCAATGCAAAAATGGATGATAAAACTTTAAGAGGAGTGTGCAGCATGTTGCAAGATGTGAACAGAACACCATATAAGATGTCAGGAGGCCTGGATTCTAGACTTGGTTTGTTACTTCCATTTTCTGCGCCTAGGTTTTTCTAACTGTAGGATGAGAACAATAGCCTGTGATCTACAATGCCCATTCCAACTCAGAGAATCTTTGCATCTGGAGATCTACAGCAGGGCTATCCCTAGTGATATGCATGAAGAAGCTTGGAAATGGGGCTGGGTAGGAGCTGAGTATGTAGAATGTGGAAAGGCATTCTAAACCAAAAGAAGAACACAAGTAAAGATGATGAAGCAGGGATATGGCTAAAATGAAATTTGTGATCTGATCCACATACAAGTACAGTGTACTACAGCTGGACTATAGAGAAGAACTTGAGAACCCATGAGCAACTATCCCTGTACTCTTGGAGGCTCTGCAACCACAGTTTGAGAAACTCTGCATTAAAAGTTAAAAACCGTCACCTGAATAGTTAATAACATCAAAGATTGTGAAAGCAAGTATAAGTAACACAGAGATTAAAATAATGAGGCAGGATCACAAAGTGAGTGTCATATTTGTCTATTTTTTCCTTTATCACTGAAACATAAACATAACATTTCAAAATCATTACGTAGAACTCCTCTCCTCTTCCAGAACAATGCTCAGAGCTTTGTAGACTCTGGTTTGCAAAAAACGAAACAAAACAAAACCAAACAAACAAACAAACAAACACGTCGGGAAAGGGAGTAGTGGTAGATGAGATGAGAAATGTTGATCAGGAGGAGTCAGGAGGAGATCACGGAAAGCCTTGAACACCAGGCTTAAGGGTTAGTCACTTATTCTGCAGGCTGTAGGGTTGTAGGGAGTGAGTGATACTTGATGAGCAAAAGGCTTGTTATGCTCAGGTCTGTGTTTCAGCTTTCTTTGGTTACAGTGTGAGGGATGGACTACAGGGGTAGAACAGAGGACTTGTCAGGAGGCTGGCTCAATAGCCCAGGATGAAGGAATGAAGGAGGAAAGTCTGAGGACCCTGACACAGGGCGAGTGATGGAGGAAGGCTGAGGATGAAAAAAGAATGAGACCTGTTTGTTGACTGATCTGGAGGTCAGGATGCAGCCCACATTACTAGGTTTCTAGGCCATGTGATGGGGTGAGTGGAGATTGTACAATCACCCCAGAGGCAGAGCAGCAGTTCAAAACAGGATTTGAGAGAGAGAGAGAGAGACAGAGAGAGAGAGACAGAGAGACAGAGAGATAAATCCGGGCTTGTATTTGATTCATTCTGTTTTTTTCCATAAGTGACCAAAAAAAAAAAAAAAAAAAAAAAAAAAAAAAAAAAAAAAAGGATAAATGCATCTATTCCTTGGAGTTTTGTAAGGACTGATGAATTAGCATATATGAAAGCACCTAGGACATGTCAGCCACATAGTACCTTCCCAATACGTGTTAATTCCATCTATCCATCTATTTTTTATATAAGTTTGCAAGTTTGGAGGGAAATAATTAGTTTAATTAGGATCGTATCAAACATTTCAAACTCATTCTGAGTAAAGAGCTCATTAGCCAAGGGGCTCTCTGTAGGGTCAGATCACTTCCAGTCACTAGATTGGGCCATAGTTCAAGGCCAGAGGCTTGTTTCCCCAAGCATCGGGCCGTTTCTCTCTCTTCCTTTCATTACCAGCTCCCTGCCCCCGCTATCATCCTTTTCTAGATCTCTTATGTAGTAAATGCAAAAAAAAAAAAAAAAGAAAGGTGCACAAACATTATGTGAAAAGCATATTCAGTTGAACCAGTGAGTTTATTCAGTTGACTCTTCTGAGGACATACCCTGTGCCCGGCCGTGGTACATGTATGTGTGAGAGACTGTGGCATTCTCCTCTTCTCCGTGATTGGACAGTACTGTCAGCATTGAGGCTCACAGAGTTGCCTTACCTTGGGAGATGCAGGCTTTGGTGAGAGGGCCCCATGGAGCCTGACCTCAGTTGCAGGCCTTCAATGGGATGAGCAACACCAGGCACTCTTTCTCAGGCTCCTGATCCCCATGTGGTTTGCATGTTGCTCAAATCAACCAAACTCTCCCACATTGGCCTCCTCCCTCTTTCTTAGTTCCAGGAGACCAGCGTCCCCGAGCAAGGGAAACACTGCTCAGCTGCTTTCATCATGATAGGCAGGGCTGAGTGCAGAGCTGTCAGGAAGCCAGGCCGTGTGGGCAGCCGGCAGCACAGGCCAGAGAGCAGGGTGGCGCTGCAGCAGGTGCCTGGGTGTCCCTGTGAGCTCAGTGGGACAAGAGCTCTTCTGTAGAATCCAGTGTGGACTTGGTTTGACTTTCCAACGATTTTAGCCCAACCAGATCCCTCCCTTTAGAATTCCTTCCCTTGGACAAAGCAACTGCAACTATAATTTCAGATTCAGAGGAAGCCTGCAAACTGTGGCTTCCCTTCTTTGCTTCCTTTTTTTTTTTTTTTTAAGATGGAGTTTCATTCCTGCTGCCCAGGCTGGAGTTCAGTGGTGCAATCTCAGCTCACTTCAACCTCTGCCTCCTGGGTTCAAGCGATTCTCCTGCCTCAGAGTAGCTGGGATTACAGGTGTCTGCCACTATGCCTGGCTAATTTTTTGTATTTTTAGTAGAGACGGGGTTTCGCCATGTTGGCCAGGCTGGTCTTGAACTCCTGACTGCAGGTGACCCAGCTACCTCAGCCTCCCAAGTGCTGTGATGACAGGTGTGAGCCACCATGCCTGGCCCCTTCTTTGCTTCTAACCCAATCTGGATGTTGTACTTTTACACACTCCTACCACTGAGAGGTTGGATCTAAGTCCCTTCCCCTTGAATCTGGTTGGGCTCGTGACCACTTGGACAAGCAGCACAGCAGAAGTGACTCTGTGTGATTTCAAAGCCAGGTCATAAAAAACCATGTGGCTTCCAGGTTGTTCACTGTGCACTTGTTTTTGGAGCACTGAGCTGCTGTGTAAGAAGTCCAACTGCCCTGAGGCCACCAGGCTGGAGAGACCATGTATGGATAGGTTCTCTGATCAACAGTCCCCATCAAGCCCAGCCTTCTAGCCATGTCCACCAATGTGCCTGACATGTGAGTGAAGCCATCACAGACCCTTCAGACCAGCCCATCTGCCAGCTGAATACTTGTGAATAACCTTGGTTGATGCTTTGTGGAACAGAATCTCTCAGCCAAGCCCTGCCTGAATTCTTGACTCACACGTTCAGGTGATTTATTATCCGGCAATAGATAACTAGAACACTGGACATAAATGGAAGAAGCTTTGCGGTCGGCTTTTAATAAGTTTAGGCTGATTTCATGTGATTTACCCCATCCATCTGCCCCTGCTGGTGATAATTCCATCTTGTTCAAAACTTGGATCGAGTTACCTCTTAACTGAGCCAAAACTTTACCTGGGTTTACCGACAGCTCCCTGAGCCTTGACAACACTTTCAAGTTTCCCAGCTATGGTTTGGTTGTCAGTAAAATTTCACATCCAGCCACACACTCACACTTACCCCAACACAATAGCTGCATGTTACCTTAATCCAAATGATTTGCAAAAATTGCCAAAAGTTGGGACTGTGCTTGTAAAAGCTGTTTTCTATGGATCTGGATGAACAATGTACAGCTAACACTTTCTCAGCAATTCCACGTCCCAGAAAGGGTAGCTACCTATTTCTTGGCTTGCACTTCAGGCCCACGTGGAGTATAAGATTTCTACTTAGGGCCAGATGCTGTGGCTCATGTCTATAATCCCAACACTTTGGGAGGCCGAGGTGGGCACATCACCTGAGGTCAGGAGTTTGAGTCCAGCCTGACCAACATGGAGAAACCCCATCTCTACTAAAAATAGAAAATTAGCCGGGCGTAGAGGCGCAGGCCTGTAATCCCAGTTACTCGGGCGGCCGAGACAGGAGAAAATCCCAGTTTCCTGAGTGGGGCAGAGGTGGGAGTCAGGGTGAGCAGTGTCCCTGGGATCCAGCGACATGCTTATGTGCACACTTCTCTCAGTATGCTACAAGGACAGGTGCGGTGGTACAGAGGGATGTGAGGTCAAGCCCGAGGACAATCACATGCTTGCTATGTGACCTCAGACCAGATAATTAGTCTGAGTCTTAGTTTTCTCATGAGTCAAATGGGTACAATATTAATCCAGTCACGGGAAATAGGGGGATGTCTTCGTTTGAGTTTTGTCAGAAGCAGCCCCTGAGACAAGGATGTGAGTGCAAGTTTACTGGGGAGGAGGTAAACCAGGGAGAGCCTGGGAGAGGGGTGGGCAGTGGGGAGGAGGTAAACCAGGGAGAACCCGGGAGAGGGGTGGGCAGTGGGGAGGAGGTAAGCCAGGGAGAGCCCGGGAGAGGGGTGGGCAGTGGGGAGGAGGTAAGCCAGGGAGAGCCCGGGAGAGGGGTGGGCAGTGGGGAGGAGGTAAGCCAGGGAGAACCCGGGAGAGGGGTGGGCAGTGGGGAGGAGGTAAGCCAGGGAGAGCCCGGGAGAGGGGTTGGCAGTGGGGAGGAGGTAAACCAGGGAGAGCCCGGGAGAGGGGTGGGCAGTGGGGAGGAGGTAAGCCAGGGAGAGCCCGGGAGAGGGGTGGGCAGTGGGGAGGAGGTAAGCCAGGGAGAGCCCGGGAGAGGGGTGGGCAGTGGGGAGGAGGTAAGCCAGGGAGAGCCCGGGAGAGGGGTGGGCAGTGGGGAGGAGGTAAGCCAGGGAGAGCCCGGGAGAGGGGTGGGCAGTGGGGAGGAGGTAAACCAGGGAGAGCCCGGGAGAGGGGTGGGCAGTGGGGAGGAGGTAAACCAGGGAGAGCCCGGGACAGGGGTGGGCAGTGGGGAGGAGGTAAACCAGGGAGAGCCCAGGAGGGGGTGGGCAGTGGGGAGGAGGTAAACCAGGGAGAACCCGGGAGAGGGGTGGGCAGTGGGGAGGAGGTAAACCAGGGAGAGCCCGGGAGAGGGGTGGGTGGTGATAAGGGGAGGGGAAGCAACCGCTAAAGGGGCTATGGTCAGCCAGTCAACACAATGGGCAGCTGCAGCTTCATCCCAAGGGGGAAGCCGTTGGAAGAGTGTAAAACACGCACCTCAAAAACAATCCTCCCGGGGTGGGGCTGGGGTGTGCACACTCCAACTCCTCTCAGTCCCTGAAGGCTGCTCCACAGAGGGTGTGAGTTTCCCAGCCAGTGTTCATTGTGTAGCTCCTCTGGAAAGCGCCGGCACTGGAGAAAGCCCTCAGGCCCAGAGAAGCCAGCCTTCCTGTTGGACGTTCTCTGAAGCACATTGAGAGGCTAAGGCTGGAGGGTCAGCAGCGCTCATCACATCTGTTCTAGAAGACTGAGTGAGGTCGGTGTAAAAGGCTGGGCTACAGGGGGCTTCTCTTCTTCCCTGTGTGGACCCCTTCTGCCAACAGCGCCGTGCCTTGGCCTGTCTTTTCTGAATCCCAAGATCATTTGACACCCGATGTGTCCTGTTTTACACACCTGGAGACCTGGAGAGCTCTTTCCCCAGATAAATGTAAATGGTCCAGGGTCTCTGCCCACTTTTTACACTTTGTTGCATCCTCCATCTCCCACGGCACCCAGCTCAGCAAGAGACACACGGTAGATAGAAGCTCAGTGATCAATGCTAGGCAGACCACATGGGTCAGAGAAGCTTGGTTTGTAGTGGAAGTGGTTTTGTACAGATGTGGCGGCAGAGTCACATGCGTACAAGTGAGTTGCTGTATATAAAGTGCTGTACTAATGTGAGGGCTATTACTGATGGACTGTTCCTTGCTTGTTTTGGGCATCCCAGATCGTGAGGATAGAATCAGCAATAGTGCTTGAGGATACAGTGACTCTCGAAGGGAAGAAGAAAGAAGAATAGATTCGGTCTAAAACAGTTTTCCAGTCTCCCTTTTCCTTTCCTCAGTTATTGGGAAACAAGTGAATCCCCTCTTATCCTCTGCTTGGTTTGTGTGGTACATGATGTTTAGATGCTGGCATTGGCCTTGCCGTGTGTAGGTTACGGGGCAATGAACAATAGCTAACATCATTCACTGCAGGCACTCTCTAGTGACTTGTATGTATTAATTCTCATCATAACGCTATAAAGCAGATTCTATCATCATTTCCATTTTACATATGAGGAAACTGAGGTACAGAGAGGCATTGGGTAACTCACCTAAGGCCACACAGCTGTTAAGCGGCAGAGCCAGAATTTAACCAGATTGTCTGCTGCATTGGACATGATGAATGCAAACAACACTCACTTTTTTTCTAGTTTGACTATAGAATATAGTGTCTGGGTTCCAAATTATATTTTCGTTTCCAGTACCATTGTTCAATAAAGCAAATTTTTGATATACGGCCATTTGGACATTGGTGCTAATAAATCTAATATTTCTGTGTACATTCTCCTACCTCACTAAGATGTCCGTTGTGATCAGAAGCTCACCGAAAGTACTTAGCTGAGTGGAGAATGATTTCTCGGTGTTGTATTTGCTCTGAAGAGTCTGAATTCTTGGGGAGGCAGAAGTGGAGGTGAGTGAGGCAGAGCTCAGATGGGAAGTCAGAGGCCTGCAGCTGGGGCCTCCCTGTGAGGATGAGACAGTCGAACACATAGTAAGGTGACCAACGGTCTAGTTGCCTGGGATGGAGGGGTTTCCTGGGAGGCAGAGCTTTTCATGCTAAAACCAGGACAATCCTGGGGAAATCAGGAGGTCGGTCACCCTAACCGTATGCCAAAGTATTAAATAAGAATGTTGTTTTTAACTAGAAAACAAGAAGGAAGATCTCCCATAGATTTTCAAGGTGCTGAGAAAACAGCTTCTAGACATATCTCAAAAGCCAAGTTTCTGAGACATAATAAGAAAGTTGTGGAGGAAGGAAATTTGAACCAGAAGACTGCAGTCCTGTCTATGAACGTTAAACCTGTGTGGCTTAGGAAATGAATCTAACCTCCCTGAGCCTCAGTTTGTTCACCTAAAAGATGGAGATGAGAGCCCATTTGTGTCACTCACAAGGGTTCTGGTGGCCATCCAGACACAAGGAAATTAAAACGTTCATTCATCTGCAGATGCTCCCACGTTCCTGCAGGATGACTGAAACCCACAGCGAGCAATCCTCATGGGATACAGCTCAGCTCATCCTGAAGAATAAGTGGGAGCTCACCCTCATGGGAAATTCGGTATCTCCACACGTGGCTGTCATGCCACGTGGAAACAGTCATGTATAGGGTCCTGTCACCTGGTAGACTGACCCCAGGTCTGCTGGCCCCTGACAATGGTCCACCGCTTCTGAGGGCTCCACGATTGAGACTTGTCCCCAGGAACTTAGGGGAAACTATATTTTGATTAAAATGAACTATCAAAGTCATTTAGAGAACTCATATTCCTGGAATCTGTGATGGCTCGTGTGTCCCCTCCCTCTGCCTCCCTTTATTGTTGCTACTGTGACCTGGACTCTGATGTCCCCTGAGGTCCACTGCCCTCCTTCGGAACACAGTCTTCCTATGTAATTACTTTAGTATCATGTACCAGCTCTGTTTTCTCTGTTTTCCTGTGCTAACTTCTGCTGTGGTCTGGACTCAAATCGACACGGGCTGCCTAGGGGGCTGGACCCAGCCTCTTCCATCTGCCTTTGCCAGAATCAGAGCTGTGGACCGTGGGGCCTTGGAGGCTGGGATCATATACGACTTGGGCTCCAGTGGATACTCCGTACACAAATCTTCTCTTTGGAGGGTTCAGGGATTGGCTGCTAAAGGGCATAGAGAGAGAAGGTTACTGTGACTTCTGCAGCATGATGTGGGGCTTCTAAATTTGTGACTCTCACTTAACTGTGCAAAACAGTCCCCAAAAAAGCTTGTTAAAATGCAGTGTCCTTTGTTCTATGTCGCAGGGTTTCTGATTCAGTACAGTGTAAGAATCTGGATTTTTAGAGAAACCACTGAGTTGCTTCGGATACACATTTCTGAGAGTCATATTTTCTGGAACTTTTAGAGAATGAGAATGTGATATTTAAAAAGGAATTCAGTGGCTGGGTGTGGTGGCTCCTGCCTGTAATCCCAGCACTTTGGAAGGCTGAGGCAGGCTGATGACTTGAGGTCAGGAGTTCAAGACCAGCCTAACCAATGTGGCAAAACCCTGTCTCTACTAAAAATACAAAAATTAGCTGGGCGTCATGGCATATGCCCGTAATCTCAGCTACTTGGGAGGCTCAGGCAGGAGAATCACCTGACCCCAGGAGGCGGAGGTTGCAGTGAACAGAGATGGTGCCACTGCACTCCAGCCTAGGCAACAGGGTGAAACTCTGTCTCAAAAAAAAAAAAAAAAAAGTAATTTAGTCTTTGGTGCTTTGCTTCAGGGTATTATTGGTGGCTGAGGTGGTCATCGTTTAGAACTGAAACAAGTTCTGGGATGTGTTATATTTTCTGATTGGATGTTGGTGAAATGGAAAACCGACTCAATATCTTGGACACTTTTGCAAATATTATGTCTTCTGTCTTTCTGATATTCAAGTAGTGGGAGGCAGAGATTCTTATAATATACTCATTTTATAGATGGGGTACTTGGCCAGCTTCCTTGGCTTAAATAAAACCAACACCTGCACGTTATTTTGCTATTTCCATGCATTTGTCCATGCATTCTGTTATGTGGCTGTCCCAGGAAACTGCTGCAGTTGGTACTACTGCCTGTTTCACAGGCGAGGAAGCCTTGGCTCTGACTAATTCTGGGACCTGCTGGAGGTTAGAGTGAGCAAGAGCTGACACTGAACTGGCTGTGGTGGTCCCTGATATCACAGCCTTCAATACTTCCACTGCCTCTCTCTTTTTTTTTTTTTTTTTTTTTTTTTGAGGCAGCGTTTCGCTCTTGTTGTCCAGGCTGGAGTGCAACGGTGCGATCTTGGCTTGCTGCAACCTCAGCCTCCTGGGTTCAAATAATTCTCCTGCCTCAGCCTCCCAAGTAGCTGGGATTACAGGCATGCACCACCGTGCCCAGCTAATTTTTTGTATTTAGTAGAGACGGGGTTCCACCATGTTGGTGAGGCTGGTCTCGAGCTCCTGACCTCAGGTGATCCACCCACCTCGCTCTCCCAAAGTGCTGGGATTACATGGGTGAGCCACTGTGCTTGGCCCCAGCTGCCTCTCTAGAGAAGACGGCAGCTCAACTGAAAGTAGAACCAAGAGGCCCGATTGCTGAGAAACAAATGGTGTTTCCAGGGCCACAGACACCTCTGCTCCCGTGATTGAAGATCCAGCCACTACATTGGCTCCCCGTCTCCTTGTCCAGTAAGGGAGGAAAAAACAAAAAGGGGCCAGCTCTCAGTGGGTCCTTTAGGACTTCCTGGATAAAACAAGGACAATCAGCAACTTAATTTAAATGGAGGAAAAAGAAAATAGGAGGATGAAAGTGACAAGTAGACTTGGATGTCTACAGACATGCTCCCTTGGCTGCCTCTCCGCATCCGGGCACAGGCTTTTGGTGTCTGACGCCTTTGTCTTGCACCTTTTCGGGGGCACCCAGGGAGGTGAAGTGGTGAGCTCAGACAGTGGCTGGAATTTATGGGGCCAATGCAGCCCCTCTTCCCACCCTCGTGGTAGGAAGGGGAAGCATGATAAATTTCCTCCTGGGTAAACATCTTCACAGGAAGCATTTATCAAATGTCAACAGAGCCAGCAGAGGAGTCTGGGATCAGCCAGGCGGGATCGGCTTGCCCCTCCTCTCGCAGGCACAGGCTGTGGGTTTTCTCCTGTGCATTCACACCTTCTTCTGTCTTGAGTCCCATCTTCTCTCAGGCAGCTGAGCAGAGGGACAGGAGGACATATCCTAAAACAACCCAAATTGTTTTCTGTTTTTGTTTTTGAATTATTGATTCATTCTATTTTTAAAAGTTGTAGCATTATTTATAACAATCAAAACCGAAAACAACCTAAACATCTAACAATGAGGAAAGTTAAGTAAATTATAACATATGATAGGACTCTTTTGCAGCCATTAAAATATCTGTATTCAAAGTAGTTAGAACATGACAAATACTTGTGTTATTAAGTGAAAATGGCAAGACAGAAAACTTCATCCACATGATGAGATCAAGTAGATATTTTTAAATACATAAAAACAGGGCCAGGAAAGATGGGTTAAAAAATTATTAACAGGGCGACCAGGTGCCGTGGCTCATGACTGTGATTTCAGCACTTTGGCTGGCTGAGGCGGGAGGATCACCAGGGGCCAGGAGTTCGTGACCAGCCTGGCCAACATGGTGAAACCCTGTCTCTACTGAAAATACAAAAAACCAGCCAGGTGTGGTGGTGGGTGCCTGTAATCCCAGCTACTCGGGAAACGGAGGCAGGAGAATTGCTTGAACCCAGGAGGCGGAGGTTGCAGTGAGCTGAGAATGAGCCATTGCACTCCAGCCTGGGCGACAAAAGTGAAACTCCGTCTCAAAAAAAAAAAAAAAAAAAAAAGAAAGGCGGCAGCTGTGGCAGCTCGTGGGAGGGGAATGCAGAAACAACTGCAGCTAGATGGAACATAGAAAGAGCAGAGCAGAAAGCAGCATTCTTCAGGGGAAGGACAGGTCATTTCCAGTTGGGGGCTTGAAGAATGACTCTGGAAAGGCTTCCTGGAGGAGGTGGTATTTGGGCTGGGCTTTGAAGAAAGGGAAGGACTTGGGTGGGTCATGTGGAGGTGGGAAAGCGGGACCTGCCCCAGCTGTCAGCTTATTGCCAAGGCAAAGGATACCACTTGAGCCCAAGAACAGAAGACTCTTGGCCACTAGGCTATCAGTTAATTGTGCAGACATTTCAAGCTTCCATTGCATTGTCAATAATAGTCATGGGCCATTTTTTGCATACAAGATGTTGTTTGAATTTCACAAAAATTGCACGAGTCAGACAGAGCACGAATTATCATGTTCACTTTCCAGATGAGCAAACTGTGGCCCAGAGAGGTGAAGGGGTTTGACTTAGTCCATGAAGGCGGCCAGTGGGAAGGAGGGTACTGCACTCAGGTCTCTGGGCTCCAAGACACCTCCAAGATGAGATTGACCCTCTTCTGTCTACTCCACCTACAGGCTGTTAAAGGTGGTCTTTGGAACCAGAGGAACTTCAAGCTGGTGCCTTGGCCTCAATTGATGTTCCATTCACAATTGCCAGGACTCTGCAATAGCATCTTTAGAGATCCCCTGCTCCCATCTGACGGCTTCTAATCCATCCTTTCTAATCACATCTTCTACACAGAGTAACCTTTTTTTTTTTTTTTTTTTTTTGACAGAGTCTCGCTCTATCACCCAGGCTGGAGTGCAGTGGTGCGATCTCGGCTCACCACCGCAACCTCCGCCTCCTGGATTCAAGTGATTCCCCTGCCTCAGCCTCCCGAATAGTTGGGATTACAGGCGCCTGCCACCACGCCCGGCTATTTTGTATTTTTAGTAGAGAAGGAGTTTCACCATGTTGGCCAGTCTGGTCTCAAACTCATGACCTCAAGAGATCTGCCTGCCTCGGCCTCCCAAGGTGCTGGGATTATAGGCGTGAGCCACTGCGCCCGGCCCACAGTAACCTTTCTAAGGCCTAGATCTGAGCACCCCATGCTCTTGCTTAAAAACCTTCAGTAGCTGCCCTGCCTCTTTTGGGTACTGTTCCTTACCCAAACCTCTTTACCTGTTCTTCTAGGCCCTCCAGGATCCTTCCTGCCCTCTTGGCCCCCTTCCTTGCCTGCCTTCCCAGTGCTTCCTTTGTGTGGGACACTGAGTATCTTGCAGTTCCCAAAGTGCTCCAAGATGTCTCGTCATAGCTTTTTGCACACATGGATTCTAGAGCCAGACTACCTGGGTTTAAAATCCATACCCACCACTTAAGTAGCCGTGAGACTGAGAATAAGATCCTTAGCATCACTGTGTCTCAGCTTTCTTATCTGTAAAATGGGGATAATACTAGGACCCAATTTGTGGTGGTGTTGAACCAGACTCATTGACTTCATATAACACATCTAAGCCTGGTACATAGTAGGTGCTTAATAAATATTGTTGTGGCTGTTCCCTCTGCAAGATCAGCTCTCCCTGATCTGGTGAACTTAGGCAGGTTCTCTCAGGCTCCCTTCTCTGGTTGCAGCCTCCAGGAAGCCCACCCTAACTGCCTGAGACAATTACCTCCCTCTCCGTCCTGCCTTCGCAGAGGCCTGCATGCCTCCTCGGCCAGAGAACTTGTCATTTGTGAGAGCTGGGCCCTGTCTGAGTCCTTGTGATGCTTGTCACGTAGCCCCGCCCTGACACATCCTAGGTCCTAATGTGAAGCTGTGCAGGGAGCGAATGGCCTGCAAATGTGAAGCTGTGCAGGGAGCGAATGGCCTGCAAATGTGAAGCTGTGCAGGGAGCGAACGGCCTGCAGCGCTGCACCGAGGACCTCTTTCTGGCACGGCCACCAATGTGTGTTGGGTGACTGACCGCAGAGACTCCTTTACTCCTTCGTTCCCCAGAAATAAAATGGACAACTGGCCTCCTAGTCTGATGGGGTATCCCAGACAAGGCAAGACCCTGGAAAGTGGGGCACGTTTTAGCAATGATTCCGAGCCCAGATTATTAGCCTGTTGGCCAGAGCAAGTTCACGCCGGAACCCCTCACTTCAGGCTCCTTCCCAGGCCCAGGAGCTCAAGTTGTATTTGTCATGTCATATTCTTTTTCTGAAAGACAGCCCTCCCAGCTGTGCAAGCTTCAGGCCCCCCTCAATCCTGATATGCCCCGGAGTGAATGCCCCCATCCCCTGCCCTCGTCAGCTTCCTCGTGCTGTTGGTTTCCCAGCCCTTTTCTCTCTTTGCCCTTCGTATCTGCCCCTGAGTCGGGGAGGAGGACCAGGAGAGGAGGCCCCGGCACACTCTGTCGTCTCCTGGTTTCTCCACACTCCTGGGATGCCTGAAGAACGGCTGTGAGGAGTTGCCTGGTGTTGCCAAATCTCATGCAGATCACCTCCCATCACCCACATCCCTGTTCTTCCCACAGGGTCTCTCTGGTCCTTAAAACCTCCCTCTTGGTTTTGGCTCTGAACAATGCCCCATCCCTCCCCATATACTCTCTACCCTCTCTGCCTCTGGTTCAGCCTCCATGAATGAAGTTCCTTGGACTTTGGGCTTTCAAGTCTCCTCCTTCCAGGTTGTGGCCTCTGCTTCCATAAACTCTGACTATGGGCAACAGCTCCTGCCAGCCTGCAAGGCAGGCCTGTGACTCAGAAGCCCAGGCCTGTCCCTTGATCAGGTCACTTGTGTGGGAGGAGGGCAGTGGGGTGGGGTAGGGTGGTGTTAGATACATTCAAACCATTTCCTTAGGGAGGAAATGTAATTTTCATAAATATGCTATTTGAGGGCTACCTATATACACCCTTCAAGGTGCAATTCTCAACCCTGGCTGCACTTGGGAATCGCTTGTGGAGGTTTATAATATACGGATGCCTTGGTCTTATCCCAGAACTGCTGTTTTAATTGGTGTGGGGTGCAGCCGAGGTAGCAGGTTTTAAAGCTCCCCAGGCGATTCTAATGTGCAGCCAAGATTGGAAACTACTGCTTCAGGGAGCACATCCTGTAAACCGAACGCAGATAGAGGTCTTGGAGCAACATGGGTTTCAGTGTGAGTGCATGGCCATGCTTGGTTCCTTTGCCTCCCTGATTGGACTTGAAGAGACAGACCTCTGCTGGACTCCTGCGCCTATCCACTGGAGGGGACGCGGGCCCAAAGCACCTCACGATGGGTCACCACCCTGGCTCAGCTCTCCCCACACCTGCCACCCATCACCCCTGGGAGGATAGTTTTAGGGCAGAAACAGCAACTGTTAAGGAGCAGGGCCAAGTCTTCATTCTGGCACACTCTAGGCCCAAGTCAGAGGTCTCATTCTTGCCAGGCACCTGAGAACAGGGTTCGGGTTCATGTTCCAGCAAAGCCCCTGGCACTGCTCCCACACCTGCCCCTCCTTTTGCCTGTTCAGCTCAGTGAATTGCAACCCCTTGGCTGTTCGGCTTCCAAAAGTCACTCCCCACTGGACTCTGCCCTACTTCCCTCCAAATCCAGTCAGTCACCATGTTCTGTGCACGCGTCCACTGAACAAGCTCTAAACCCACCTTCTTCCCCAGTCCCACTGCCCGGGCAGTGGAATTTTCATAAATATGCTATTTGAGGGCTACCTATATTCTTCTCCTTCTTCGTGTCTTTTTCCGTAGTGTAGTGGCAGCGCCTGCATGCGCTTCTGGCCGCTCTGCACTGTGATTTTCTTTCTCTATGCCAGATCAATCTTCCTGTCCTACTGAAGTTCCTCCTCTCTCTCTCTCTCTGTATATTTCTCCAAGTGATTCAAATCTGAAACTTTCTGGGATTTCCCTCTGCCTAGCACAGTGGTTCTTAAAGTGTCTTGGGAAGGCCAGAAGCATCATGATCACTTGGGAACTTGTTAGAAATGCACATTCCCAGGTCCCATGCAGACCCACGGAATCTGGGACTCTGAGGGTGGGCCCAGCAGCCTGTGTTCAAGCCCTCTAGGTGAGTCTGATGTGTGCAAGAGCTTGGCAGTCACTGGGCCGGACAGTTCCTGCCACATTCCCATGTGAATTGAAAGCTTCCCGCACGTTGGTCCCAATTTGCCTGTTCTGTCCAATTCCCAACTGTCCCATCTCCCATATCCCTTCCTATGGGACACTGCTCACACGGTTCCCTCTCCTGGAAAGCCGTTTGCCACTTCGAAGTATTGAAACCTTCAAGATCCAGCTCAAGCGTCATTTGTTTTGATGGATCCCAAGATTCATCTTACACGAACAATTTTCCTCCCTCCAGCCTCCACAGTATTATTTTTTGCATCTCGCTCTCTCTCACTCACTCACTCTCTCTCTCTGAAGGGGTTTAGCTTTTAATAAGCAGGGCTTCGTTCAACTGTGACTACACATGAGAGTCACTCAAGGAACTTTGAATACTTATACCCAGGCTACACGCCGGAGCAATCAGACCAGAATTTCAGGAGGCCTGTCGTCGTATTTCGAAAGTTCCCTTGGACAGGTTTAATGTGCCTCAGAGATTAAGACCCTCTCTTCTAAAGCAACCGGAGGGTAAATCGTGATGGGAAGAGATAAGAATTTAAAGTTAGGAGACACAGGTTCTGCTTAGGGCTCTGTCCCAAATGACCATTTAATCGGGGGCAAATCACTTCTCCTCTCTTGGCCTCTCTTGCCCAAACTGCAAAATGGGGCATTGTTTTAAATCAGTGGCTCTCAAACCCAGCCAATGCCTAGATGTCAACCCTGGGGATTCCCATGTAATCTGTCTGGGGAGCAGCCTGGATTGTAACCTGCAGCCAGGGGTGAGAACCCCTCTCTCAGGTCTTATCTAAGGGTCATGCAATTGTGTACAATGGTTTACTCTGGAGAGCAAGGCTGTCTGTCTCTTCAAATACTTGGACTTCTTTGCCTCAGCATCTCTTAACCTTTCCTCCTCCTAAGAAGAAAACCTCAGACCTGGTGTCGGTGATGCTGGGGCACGTGAAGTTTCCTTATCTGATAGCTGAAGAGCCAGGGTTATTGTGAGCCTATCACAGGCAGCCTGGTTGCGTGTGTTTGGCCAGGGTGGCAGGAGGCCGATTAAGGATCAGATGAAAATGCTCACCAGAGGCCTGGCAGGGGGTCACTGGGAGGGCTACTTCTGAGCTCCAAACACCAGCACGGGTAGGGGATGGGTTTTCTGTCAAGGCTGGGTCAGGCAGGGTCTCATGTAAAGGGCAGATGTAAAAAGAGACCTTGTAAAGTAGCAGAAGACGGAGATGCAGCCAGGGAAGTTAAGTTCTGAAACTTGATAAGTCAGTCTGCAGCCTGGGGTAGGCAGGATGATCCAGCAGCCGCGAGGGGCCAGGGATAGGGGCAGAGGAAACAGCTGCTTATTTAAGGGGTGGGGGTGGGGAAGAGAAGTAGAATGCCTGCAGAAGCATTCTCTGTGATGAAGGTGTTACTGATCCCTGGAGACACCCAACAGCCGTCTACAGCAGGCTTCTCTGTTTATCTGCACATCACACCATCCCGTTTCCCTAGAAATCAGAGACCAGAGCAGAGACCTTCCACCTCAGATCTAGGAGAGTGGAAAAGGTGCTCGCCCAAACCATCATCCTCCCTCAACCTCCCAACGCCCCCACCCCCCAGCGCAAAATTAACTCTTTGCTTCCTCTGTGCTGTGCTTTTCTGCCGCCTGCCCCATAAGGATTTCTTCCCCTAAAGATGAGCTGGTTTCTAAGGCCAACTGTCCCTGGAGGAGGAAGGGGGCTGTGTTTTGCAGTGAGAGGTGATGTTGGCTTAGAGAGGCCCGAGTTGTTTTGCAGATGGGAAAACAGTCCTGGGGGTGCGGTGTCTGGTCCAGGCCAGCCCAGGGCGCCAGGACAGAGGTCAAGCGTCTGTCTGGAGCTTGGAGCACTAGACCATGCTTCCTGATGACTTTACAGTCTAAGCCATTGAGGAAGAAAAAGCACATGGAAAAGGAGCTTTGTTTTGACTTCTTGACACTGGCAGGGACCGGTTCTCCCTGCTGGGAAGATGAGAATGTCACACGGCCGTGGGTGTGATGTGTTTTCACCCCACACTCCCACCCTGGGAGGTGTCTGGTGAAGCCTGGGAGAAGGTAGTTTTCCAAGGTTAAGTCTCCTGGGGTTGCTCCAGGCAAATAAAGTTTTTGAGCTTGAATGTTGGTCAAATAAAGCTTTGTGGTCCCATGGAGGGAGAGAAGTTTCAACAGCCACCCACCTGGAAGGCTCGTCACGGCTTTGGAGGCGTCAGATCCCCTTTGCAAGGGCATTTGTTTGGTTGCCTTTGAGGTCAATGAATCAGAACAGTCTGAATTCCATCTGCCCTGGCACAGGTGAGGCGGGGGCAAAGGGTCATGTGAGGAAGAACAGGCACAAACGAGGTGGGACCCGGTGCCGCACCTGAGGTTGGGTTTGCTGTGGCCCCAGCACACCGTGCAGATGGGAAAAGGTAGAAGGGTGTTTTCAAACCCCCAAACTGTACAGTAGTCAGAGAATCACAACGTTGGAAGAGACCTTAGATTAATTTAGTTCTCTATTCCATTCAGATGACCCAACCTGCTGGCTTTACAGACAGAGAGACCAAGGTCCTGGGATGTGTGGTGATGGGTTCACCGTCCTCCAGGGAGTGGAGACCAGCCTAGGATGAGCTCTCCAATGCTCAGCCCCAGGCACTTTCTTTGGGTCCCTGGCTGCTTCCAGTCTTGCAACAGGACTCTGTGCCCTTTGGCTTGCTCTTAATATCCCTGACCTCTGGAGAGCCAGCCCCAGCTCTGTGATTTTTGGCAAATCTGTTAACCACGATGTCCCTCAGTCCAACTCAGCTGGGAAGCCAGGCAGGACGCACGGCTCCTGGGAAGCCAGCTATGGCACCCTCTGGCCCTTCTCTGCCAAAAACCCCACAGCTGGGAAAGAACTGACTGGGGAGAGTTTGAGACGGCTTGGCAACACCCCGGTAGAGGCTTGGCTGGTGCATACCCTACTCCCCCTACCCAAGAAAGCCCCCAAATAGGAGGACTCTAAAAAAGAAACATCCTAAATGATGAGCCTTCACAAGGAGATTTTCACTGGTTCCTTCCCACAGCAATTCATAGGATGTGTTTTCAGGAAAAAAAAAAAAAAGTAGGAAAGGATTGTTATGAGGCCAGACATGGTGATTGACCCAGGAGAGAATGAGCCAAGAAACAATTGCCAATGGCAACAAGTAGGCTGCCCATAGAAACTCACAGAACCCACAGTTTAACATGTTATTACTTTCCTTATTTCCTCCAGAAAAGTTTAGCGTGGCACACCCCTAAGGACTATTCTTTTCCTTAATAAAAGCGGGAAAATGTAGATTCGGAGTAGGGAGGCTGTTGTCTTGGGCCAAGCAGCAGGGAGGTGTGGGTGGGGTAAGAGAAACTCCGCCGGGGTATGGTGGCTCACACCTGTAATCCCAGCACTCTGAGAGGCCGAGGCAGACGGATCACTTGAGGTCAGGAGTTCGAGACCAGCCTGGCCAACATGGCGAAACCCCGTCTCTACTAAAAATACAAAATTAGCTGGGCGTGGTGGCGGGTGCCTGTAATCCCGGCTACTTAGGAGGCAGGAGAATCGTTAGAGCCAGGGAGGCGGAGGTCGCAGTGAGCCAAGATTGCGCCACTGCATTCCAGCTTGGGTGACAAAGTGAGACTCTGTCTCAAAAATAAATAAATAAATAAATAAATAAATAAATAAATAAGGAAAAAAAAAAAAAAGAGAAACTCCCGGTTCATCCCTCCTGTCCGGGGCTCAGCTGTGCCACGTAGGCTGTTTGCACAGGTGAAGATCAAGGCTGCATGTCTGTGTTGCTCAGGCAGCCTCTGATGGCAGCCTGCCAGGTGAAAGCATTGTCCAGACCCTTGGCTTGATACTGGGCTAGTAATGCACGTCTGTGGTTGATGGATCATATTACCTTTTGAGCCCCAGTGGGGAGATGAGCAGAAGCCACCAGTCCCGAGATATGATACAGTTCCAAGTCTCTCCAGGAGTCACCTGAAGTGAAGTGCACAAGGAGGAGAGAGCTCTGCCACCTGAGGCTCCATTTAACATCCTGGAGACACCTCTTTTCAATGATGGAGCTGAGGCAGCTGGTGGGCAGGCTCAGGCAGAGCACCTGGGACTTATCAGGTGCACTGGGATGACACTCATGCCCAAGAGCGGGTTGGAAGCTGACTGGACAGAAAAGGTTCAGAAAGAGTGTGGCGAATACGTAGAGGT
This sequence comes from Macaca nemestrina, assembly GCF_043159975.1. NCBI lineage: Eukaryota > Metazoa > Chordata > Mammalia > Primates > Cercopithecidae > Macaca > Macaca nemestrina. The sequence goes on from NC_092126.1 coordinate 4,274,560, forward strand.
GATGGGTCACTCTGGCAGGCTGTCAGCATGAGACAGGTCCCCGCTGTGGAGGGGAAGGGCTGCAGGTACAAGAAGGTATAGGCAGCTAGGGCTTTCTCTGCCCCGCCCAGCAAGTGACCAATGTGGTCAGGGTCACAGAGCTCAGAGATTAAGAATACAGGCTTTGCAGTCAGACGGGAGGTACTGACTCAACCACTTTCTGGCAGTGTGAACATGGACAAGGTTATTTAACTCCTTTGAGCCTTAGTTTCCTTGTTAACTGGGTGGAGATTAAAGTACCTAACTCCCAGGTCATGGTGAGAACTCAGTACAACAACATATATCACATATTAATCATAGTGCCTAGCATTCAACATAAAATTGTTATTATTCCCACTTTTTTTTCTTTCAGGGATTATTTTCAGACCTCACGGAGCTGCTAGCTTATAGAACAGGAGTCTGTTTGTTGGCAGCCAGGAGCGATACAAGAGGGGGAGGACAGATTCTGCAGCTCCATTTCGTGGGCCATCACCTGTCTTTGTTCCTTTTTCTTCAGTAGGGTACATGGGAGCAATAAGGCAAGGACACCTCAAGGGTGACCCTTGGTTACACGAAGTCTTATAAATGCTTCCAAAGCACAGAGGTTTCCTCCTCCTCAGGATGTGGGCTGGAGATGAGGTCCCCCATTCCCTGCTCTTGCTCAGGCCATTTTCACCAAGGTTCCCTCTCACACAGGTCCCTCACAGCTGGCCTCATAGTGTGGCAAGGGGCCCAGACATCTAAAGTTAGATCTGGCCAGGCAAAGCCTTGAGGTCCCAGAATGCCCTGCCCAGAGCCAGGTGTTCTCACAGTGAGGCCTTGGGCTTATAGACCTGAGTATTTCCCATGGGAGATACATGGTCCTCTTCATAGGGGCCTATGGATTGTCCCTCTGGCTTTGAGCTGTGTTGCACCTGTAGGTGCTGATTTACATGAGGATTAGGAAAATGCTACACTTTGAGGTAGCCTTAGGGAGGGGCTAGACATCATCACCTCTGAAGATGGCTCAAGAATCAGAATAAGGGTTTGAACAGTATTTCCACAGGTCAAGGGGCAACTCTCTTCCTCCCAATCCCCCCATAGATCTCGGTTTCACCTCAAAATAAACACTGAACAAAGATTTCAAGAAGAACTGAAGGGAAGGGAGCAAATTATGGATCTTCCTGGGGCAATTGTAGGTCTCGGTCTGAACCTGACTCAGTATGAGTCCTTAAAACAAACTATGGCAGAGACTACTAGCAGCCAAGGCCATCTTGTTCTCGTCTTCCTTGTCACCATACAAAATATATTTCCCATACGCCCTTGCAGCTAGGCATGGTCATGTGACTGAGTTGTAGCCAATGGAACATGAGTAGGAGTGATGGGCACCACCTCCAGGCCTGGTTCATCAAAACGTCTCAGGTTCACTCCTATGTGTGTTTTTTACTGTCTTGGACAAATAAGGATAATGCACAGGCTACCCTTGAAAGCCATTTATTATAATGACAGTGTTCATCCAGCCTTGATTCCTGTGGAGCTAAGTGGAGGAGAGCCCCTGGGCTGGCTCATTCACCAGCTCAAAAATGATATAAGACTAAGAAGTAAACATTCATTGGATTGTTATGAATTTTGGGGTCCATTTGCAACAGCAGTGCACTTATACTAACTCATATAGGATCACACCTTTGTCTGAGCTAGAGAGACAGCCCCTAGTCCATGTCCTGTATAAATCTATAGAGTCTCTTCTATTTTTTTTTTTTTTTTGAGATGAGTCTCACACTGTTGCCCAGGCTGGAGTGCAGTGGCATGATCTTGGCTCACTGCAACATCTGGCTCCCAGGTTCAAGTGATTCTCCTGCCTCAGCCTCCCAAGTAGCTGGGATTACAGACACCTGCCACCACACCTGACTAATTTTTGTATTTTTAATAGAGACGGGGTTTCACCATGTTGGCCAGGCTAGTCTTGAACTCCTGACCTCATGTGATCCACCCACCTCAGCCTCCCAAAGTGCTGGGATTACAGGCGTGAGCCACTGCACCCTGCTCTATTCTAATTATTCACAGTAATTATATTCTATTATATAAAATGGCTATAAGCATTGAATTAGCAAAACTGAGCCATTGCTTCTAGAGGAAATACAGGCTTCAGTTTCTGTGAGCCACTAGTCACAACATTTTTGTGAATGATCAACATACAAACTTGTTTTGTGGGTGTTTCTGCTTAAAGACACCATATTTAAATACACTGTTGGTTCCTTAACAATGAACTCATAGTCAAAAGCATTATAACTCTGCCTGAATGAAACTTATCTAACACACACATGATTTGCTCCCTAAGGCACATCACAGCCTTCTTGCACTTAAAACACTAGATAACACATCAGCAATCTGCTTGGGGACCATTTTAAACAGTTAAATCACCAAGAAAAGCATAAACACGCAAAAAACATGGCATGAAATGGACTGCAGAAAAGACACTTGTTTACAGTATGATAGACAAAATAAGAAGGTGGAGCACCACCTTGCTTGACCTCAGCCGGGAATGCATGCATCGTGGGCCTCAAGTATTTCACCTGTTTGTGCAGGTCCAGGAATTACCTTGAAAGAGCCATGGAGGTAGGAGACGGAACTTGACTCTGGAGGTGGGGCTTGGACACTGGAGCAAATTGAGGACTAGCTAAAACAGGTCAGGGGCAGAAGCATCTCCCCATGAGACATACCGGCCAGTGTGCCCTGTCAGTTTACCATTGCCATGGCGACACCCAAAAGTTACTGCCCCTTAGCATGGCAACCCAGGAGTTGCCACTCTCATTCTAGAATTTTCTACATAAACCGCCCCTTAATTTGCATATAGTTAAAAGTGTGTATAAATATGAGTGCAGAACTGCCTCTGAGCTGGTACTCTGGGCACACAGCATATAGGGTATTCTTGTTCTGCAAAAAGCAGTACCTCTGCTGCTGCCGTACACTGCTGCTTCAAAGTTGCTGTTTAACACTGCCGATTCACCCTTGAATTCTTCCTGGATGAAGCCAAGAACCCTCCTGGGATAAGCCTCTATTTTAGGGCTTGCCTGTCCTGCATCACCATGAGTATGGACTTCAGGACTACAAAGAGGTGGATTTGCAAATATAGAATCCACGAATGATGAAGATAGACTATCACTGAGTACCACTGAAATTCTCTGACCTGATATCTTCATATGCAGATCCTGGCTGGTAAGGAGGATTGGGAGCAGGTGGATTGCTGGAAGTCTCAGGCTAATACTAGGAGAATGGGGTGGGGTGCAGATACCTGTGTGTGGCTCCCAGTGGGTCAGTACCTGCTGCCTCTGCTAGTACTGCTCATGCAAGAACATCTGTGGCTGAAGATGGCACCAGGGTCTGGCCATCAGGCTGCAATTAATTTAAAAGTGATGGAGACTGGCAGGATCCAGGATAACCAAGTTCTTGGCGGCTGCTTTCTAAGAAGGACCAAATCATGAGACAATTTTTAGTCACATGAATGCACCGTGTTCTCTCTTACTTCAAGACTTTGCACATATTGTTCTCTCTGTGTGAAACTCCATACCCTTTCTCTTATTTTTCTTCCTCCCATCGTATTGCCTGCCTTCCACCCATCAAATCTTGGTCAGTTCTTCCACATTTAGATTCCGAGTTTGGATTAACTGGTCCAGCTCTATGCCGTTTAGTATCCAAAATATTCCCTCCAGTTCACGGTATCATGTACTTTCTCTCTCCCTGACTGAACTGTAAACTCTATATGGGCAGGAAATGTATCTATTATTGTATCCCAAATAAAACTGCCTTAAATAAGGATGGTGTGTGCTGACTCTTAGAAATAAATATTTTAGAGAGTAAGTCTTAACATTGTTTTAATTTTGTAGCTTGGGGATGTAACCAATGACCCAGTTTCCTTTGCCTTCTCTGCTCCAGCTTCTGTGTGTCAGCTTTACCCTAAGACAGGCTCCTGCTTTGGTTACAGGTTGTCTGCTAAGACTCTCCAGGTTACAGGTTGTCTGCTAAGACTCTCCAGGTGACTTGCTTTGCTGTTCCATGTGCTGAGCAAGAAAGAGAGCTGATTGTTCATCCTCTAACCATCAAACAAAAGTCCTGGGTTTTTGTCTGACTGCATGACCTGAAGTCACGTGCCTACCTTTGAACTGTAGAAAGAGGAAATGGATTACGCATTAATCTAAATGATTAATTTAAATCTTGGAGTTAGGATGGGATCAATTGTATGAGACCGGTATAGCTGCTCTGAAGGAGAGGAAAGAGGGGATGGGTCTTGGGGAGGGCAACCATAGTATTTGTAGAGTGAGGGTGGCAGGAGGAAGGACTGGTGGCACGAAGGCCCCTGAGAGAGCAAGTCCTAGACAGGGATCCTAGGCAGGCTATTAGAGAACGGTCTAAGATTCACCTGGACCAAGAGTGGAACCGTTTACTTCTTACTGAAGTAGAAGAATCTGCAGCAAGGCAGGCACTACTTTTAGGATGAGGGTGGAAGCAGAGCTAGAACACAGCTATCTAGGGGACGATGGCAATGTGAGATGAGGTTGGAGAGTTGGGGACAGGCCAGATGATGCAGAATTTTGGAGGCCATTTTAAAATTGGGGAGGATTAAACATGAGCACCGAAGAAGCTTCAACTTTTGCACCGAGTAATAGGAATGTTGCTCATCTGTCAAAAACCTTTATTGTTAAACACACACACACACGCACGCATACATACACAAGCATATACACACACATGCACACACATGCACACACATACAGACACAGACACACAGACACATACACGCACATACATATACACAAACACACACCACAAACACACACATACACACAAACACACACACACATACACACAAACACACACATACACACAAACACATACATACACACACATACACACATACACACAGATACATGGATGCACATACACATACATACACACACATACACACATACACACATACACACACATACACGCACATATACACATACACATACACACACATATACACATATACACACATACATACACACACTACACACATATACACATACACACATACACATACACACATACACAAACACACGTACACACACATTCACATATACACACACATACACACATGTACACACACGCACACATGCACACACACACACAAATAGGGCAGCTGCTCAGATGTGTCTACAGACTGATTGCCAGATCTTTGCTTCTTCCGGAGAAGTGATTGTTTAAGACCGGGCTCTTCAAACTGGGGTACATGGTTCCCTTTTGGAGTGGTGGCCCAGGGAAGTACATTAAACCACAGGATAAACTTGTCATATCTTTATGGGATACGTTTACTTAGTGGTAAGTAATTTGAAATATTTAGATAGTAAAACGAAGATACAAAGATACATTATAATGTTGTAGGATGTAAATTCTGCATGCTTTTTTTTTTTTTTTTTTGAGACAGTGTCTCACTTTGTTGCCCAGGCTGGAGTGCAGTGGTACAATCTTGGCTTACTGCAATCTCTGCCTCCCAAGTTCAAGCGATTCTCATGTCTCAGCCTCTTGAGTAGCTGAGACTACAGGTGTGCACCACCACACCCGGCTAATTTTTTGTATTTTTAATAGAGACTGGGTCTTACCATGTTGGTCAGGCTAGTCTCGAACTCCTGACCTCAGGTGATCCACCCACCTTGGCCTCCCAAAGTGCCTGGATTACAGGCGTAAGCCACTATGTCTGGCTTCTGCATGCATTTTTAAGCTCAACATTAGGCTTTAGGTAATATTTGAGTTTGGGGGTAAGCAAGAGGGAGGCTGGGATGAGTGTATAGAATATGCAGGACCCTTTCTGGCATGTAACTGGGGGTCTGATTTCATTTTTCTCTGCCACTTGGGGTCCTTTCAGGGAAAACAAAAACCACTGGCTCCCGTGGGCAGAGCTGCTGATGACTGAGCTTCAGGGCTGGCTGCTAACACCACTCTTTTATGACACTACAATACCATAGCTCCAGGTTAGGGGGCGAGGTCCCTCCTCCTTTCACCGCATAATAATAAGATCCTCAGGGACTCTGGGCAGGTAATAATGGCCCTTGGATCTATCCAAGACAGAAGCATCTGCATTCGGTGTGCTTCAGCTAGTTCTTCTACAGTGAGGTAAGTGCTAGAGCCTGCCCAGTGTCAAACACATGCCCTCTGAACCTCTGGCGGTGACCCGAGTGAAGGGTGGGGATGGGGCCTGGGCACCTCCTCCACATCCTGCCTGTCACTAGCTTCTGTGCAGTAAAGGTTATGTTTGTTTGAGGTCATTGCCTTTTCTTTTCTTTGTCTCCCTTTTCTTTTTCATAAATCTCCGTTCTTGGCACCCTTCTCCCCCTTACCAGTACACTTTCTGTTCTCTGCATTTCTTCTGGACAATGGGTGCTAAGCTTTTAATTGTTGTGCTTTTTCTCCGAGTGGTCACTCAAATCAGGAGGGACGTGTCTACTTGGTTATTCAATGAGTTTTTGTTCCTGAGGGCTATAAGGAGGTGAAAGGATTTGGAATTCTTTTTCTTTTTTTATGAAGAACTTTCTCTGTTCTTCCATGGGTAGTTCTTCAATGATCAAGCCCTGGGGCGATTAACCTCTTGATATCTGTGAGGGTTTGAAACTTCCCGCGTGTGCCTCAGCAACGGCCTCCCCTGGTGTGTGTTTTGAAATTCTGCAGGGTGGCCTCTCTCCTACCCAGTGGGACCTGTTCTGTGTGGACCTGAGAGAGGAAGGAAATGTCAGACAGGTGGAGCTATGAGCATTACACAGAGGAAACAGTCAAAATGTCACTCTCTAACTAATTCAAGTGTAATAGAAATTTAATAATGTACAGTGAGCCATTTTGCATTTATGTACCATCTTTCATCTGACCTTGGAAAATATTAATCTTTTCAGGTCCCTGGTCTGGTTTATGCTAAGAGTCCTGCCTATGTTTTGTTTTGTTTCTTTTTTTTCCCTCCTCCCTAAGGCAAAGAAAGAGTAACTGACTTATTCAAGTTTGTACAATAGCTCCTCGGATTTGAGAGAAGTTGGTGTTGGTGTTATTTTCAGGCCCTTGGGACAGGAGAAAGGGTTGGAAAACAAAGATCACTTTTCTCTGGCCAAATGGAGTCACCCAAAGAAGTACCTTCCTGATGGGCCGGCTCTTCCTGGTGAACACATCAATTCAGTTCAACAATATGAGAACAAAACAGAAAAAGACCAACGTGACCTGTGCTTTTCACGTGTTTCTGGTGAGAGGCGAGGGTGTGGCATGGCTTTTTGCCCCCAGGATCTCTGACTGTCAGCTTAGGAATTTTTCTGTTTTATTTTGCGTATGCTGCTGGACACTTGCAGGACCTATTTCAGCAGGTCTTTGAAGGTAATGGTGTCAGAGTTTGGGGGTAGCATGAAAATGCCAGAAACATTCAAGAAGACAAGGTGGGGTGTATTCCTGTACATGTGTTTTGGTGCTACATGTTCTTCCTGATCCCAGTTCAACTGGGAATAAATGAAATGCTTCTGAAAGCTAAATTTCTATCACTTATGGATCTCACTTGGTAAGGTTTGTGATCACTTGATCTCTCTATGAATGCCTATTTATTTATTTATAATTTACATCGAATCTATTGCTACAAGAGACGTTAGGGATCTTGTAACAAATGTTTTCGGTGAAAACGAAAGATCAAAACAACAGAAAAAGAGAGGGGAAAATGTACTTCAAGTGGTAACGAATATAGCCACTATGATTGAGTAGAAGCTTTAACACTAAACCTACAGCAAAAGACGCATATGGAGAGAAGGAAAACCCACCAAGTTACGTCATGAGTTTTTTCCGGTAGAAAGAAGAAATGAGAAACTTGTCTAGCACTGTATTGATTTCTGAAATGAATTTATATTAAAGACCTAAATTCAAGGCACACGGAAAAAACACAATGATTATATTTTTGGCAGCACTTTTGCAACAGATGTCACCGTGTGTGTGTGTGTGTGTGTGCGCGCGCGTGTGTGTGTAGGATGCGGGTGGGGGGCAATTGTGACATTTCATCACTCTCAGGAATTCTCTTCTATCCTCCCTCTGCCTTTGAGGATGAGGGGGTTTATGGTGGGTTGGGTGCAGGCAGGCAAGTGTCTTCATTACAGTTTTTGGTTGCAGGCAATAAAAACTGTGTCAAGCAGAAGGGGAAGGCTTTCAGAGGATGCAGTAGGAGAACCATTGTTCTCCTACGCGGTTTTAACCATGTTAACCTTGGTTAACACCCAGCATCCTGCAGCAGGTCCTGGTGGACAGTCCCTTGAGGGCTCAGCAGCTGATGGATGGCCTGCAGCTCTTCCTTCTGGTCTCACTCTGTCCAAGACAAAATCCCAGAAGAAGTCGAGGCAGCAAAGCTTAGGTCATATGGCAGCTCCTTGGGTAGGGGATATCAAGGGACAACCCCACTGAAACTGCACACAATAAGGAGAGAGAAGTCCCCTAGAACAAACTGGAATGCTGTTATCAAAAGAAGGACTTAGTTCCGGCAGGGCACTCTAACTCCAGCCCAAAATGGCTTTGCTTAAAGAAATTCTGTGATTCAAAAGTAAAGCTGCTTTTCACAGTATTCTGTTATCTGAGCTATCCTAGTGATATTTTCATGCTTAACTGACCTGATGGTTGTCCAGTGATCAACCTGAGAACCTGCAGAATATGCACGCTTTGTCCTCGGGAAGGGGCCCATTGGGCTGCTTTGTTCCTGGGCCTGCTGTGACAAATGACCACAAACAAGGTGGCTTAAAATAGCAGACATGCAGCTGGGGGTGGTGGCTCATGTCTGTAATCCCAGTACTTTGGGAGGCCGAGGGGGGCGGATCAAGAGGTCAAGAGATCGAGACCATCTGGCCAACATGGTGAAACCCTATCTCTACTAAAAATACAAAAATTAGCTGGGTGTGGTGGCGGGCACCTGTAGTCCCAGCTACCTGGGAGGCTGAGGCAGGAGAATCCCTTGAACTGAGGAGTCAGAGGTTGCAGTGAGCTGAGGTCGTGCCAGTGCACTCCAGCCTGATGACAGAGAGAGACTCTGTCTAAAAGAAAGAAAGAAAGAAAAGAAAGAAAGAAAGAAAGAAAGAAAGAAAGAAAGAAAGAAAGAAAGAAAGAGAGAGAGAGAGAGAGAGAGAGAGAGAGAGAGAGAGAGAGAGAGAGAAAGAAAGAAAGAAAGAAAGAAAGAAAGAAAGAAAGAAAGAAAGAAAGAAAGAAAGAAAGAAAGGAAGAAAGGGAGGGAGGGAGGGAGGGAGGGAGGGAGGGAGGGAGGGAGGGAGGAAGGAAGGAAGGAAGGAAGGAAGGAAGGAAAGAAAAAAAAAAAGAAAGAAAGAAAGAGAGAAAGAGAGAAAGAAAGGAAGAAAGGAAGAAAGGAAGGAAGGAAGAAAGAAAGAAAACACAGCAGACATGTGTACTCTTACGGTTCCGGAGGCCAGAAGCCCAGGTATCCACAGCCCATACTCCCTCAGAAGGCTCCAGGGAAGAATCCTTCCCTCCTTCTTCCTAGCTTCTCATGGAAGCCAGCAATCCTTGACTTGCCGGAAGCCAGCAATCCTTGACTTGCCGCCTCACCCTTCCAGTCTCTGCCTCTGTTGTCAACATGGCTTCCTTGTGTGTCTGTGACCTCACACAGCACTTCCTTCTCTGTATGTTTTTCTTCTTTCTTAAGGATATTAGATTTAGGGCCCACTTCAATCCAGTATGACTTCATCTTAAAGTATATTTTAATTACATTTAAAATACCCTATTTCCAAATAAGTTCACATTGTAAGATTCTGGATCGACATGCTTGTTGAATGATGCTATTCAACTTCATACAGGCAGAGAATGGAGTTTGCTCTTCTAGTGGTTGAGGAAGTCAAGTTTAGATACAAAAAAAAAAATGGATCTGATCTGAAATCCATCAAGAAGGAAGGTTTCTTCACTGAAAATTAACAGGGACTTCTTTTGGTTTGACTCAAAAAATTTTAAATGTGCTTGGATTTTAAAATAGGAAAAAAAAGGATATTGTAAGATTCTTAGAGGCCAGGAGTGGTGGCTCATGCCTGTAATCTCAGCCCTTTGGGAGACTGAGGCGGGTGGAGCATTGGAGGTCAGGAGTTCAAGACCAGCCTGATCAACATGGTGAAACCCCGTCTCTACTAAAAATACAAAAATTAGCCGGGTGTGGTGGCGCACGCCTGGAATCCAGCGAGATACCAGGTACAGGTCTGGTCTCTCCAATTCAGAAAAAGAACAGAAACTCAGAAACAAGGTGCGTGTGTCCCTCTCAGCTTTTCCTCTCACTCTGGGGTAAGTCACACAGATGTGGTTCCCATGGCAACCCCGAGGCATGACCACCAAGACTTCGCCGGGTGTAACTCAGCTATTTTTTCTACTCTCATGTAACACAGCAGACATATGGAGAAATGCAATGTGGCTTTTTATTTTTCTTGATGCAGGTCTGGCCTGTAGGATTAGGGCATGGGTTTTGAGCAGTGAGGCTGGGATGGTGGACAAGGGCCAGATGGTCCGTGTCGGTGAATGCCATGCTAAAGGTGGGCTTTACCTAGAAGGCCTCTCTTTCTCAAACTGTGGTGTCAGACCACCTACACCCAAATCCCTTGTGGATACATGTTGAAAATGTAGATTTCTGAGCTCCACCTCAGACCTCCTAAAGCGGAATTCAGGGAGTGGCTCATACATTTGCATTGTTTCCAAGCACCCCAGGAAATTCTTGTGCGAACTAACCTTTGAGAACTACTACTACAGGCAATGTGAGCTTGGCAGGTGGTAGAAGCCTTGTGTCTTAGCAAGAATGTTTGATATTAGAGGAGGCGAACAAAACTAGGAGGCTGTTTACTAATCCAGCATTTTAACAAAACACTGATTATTATGCTCACTCTGTGCCAGGCACTATTTTAGTTGCTTTAGAAATACTAACTTACTTAATTCCCATAGGTACCCCAGGAATAAGTTCTGTGATTACCTCCATCCTCTGGTGAGGAAATTGAAGTACAGAAACTTGCTGAGATGAAAGGGGTAGTGACCTGCTTACTGGAGGAGGGACTTGAGGAAGGGGACACCAGATGTAACCAAGAGGGTGATGGAACCATGAACCAGAACCCGAAGCTGGAAGGCGTCCTGGTGCTTCTGTATCTGTGTTACCAGTATCTTCCCCTGTCTGTTGTGAGCTTTTTCAAGGTAGGGATGCTGGAATCCATCACTCATAGCTTCCAAAATGCAGCACATGGCAGACTGCACAAGCACCAGACTCAAAACTGGGGGGTCAAGGTCCTAGAATTAGCTCTGTCAATAACTTGCTGTGTGGTGAGTTCCTGAGTATCACTTTCTCCATCAGTAAAGTGAGGGTGGTGTTGGATATGTGATGTTTCTCCCAGTGTAAAATGGGCAAAAGGCCACAGGGTTGCACAGCTCTGGGATGGGGGTGGATGAGCATCCACTTGGCTCTCCCAAAGATGATTTAAGCCCATTTAAGCATGGGCTTCAATAACTGGACCAGTCAGTGAAAGAATGGAGGGCTGAGGTAAGGATTCTTTTTTGCGTTATTTGCCAAGTCAGAGCTGAGAGGCATGAGGATGGTCGATGTCCTTCTTGGGCTGCTCTGCTCCTGAGCCACATCCTTGGTTAGCCCATAAGGTCTGGAGTTTTGAAAGGCACCGGGGTGACAGGGCCCCATTCACAAGTCTCTAGGCCACTCTAGGAGTTCCATAAAGATCCCAGAAGGCACTGACTGCTCTTGAGGACCTCATGATATCTCTTTCCTTGCAGGCCCATCCTACTCATTCAGTAAAACCCTCAGACTTCAGACTGGAGCAGAACACAGTTTAATCTCCTGGGCCACCGTCGACCTGGCCACTCCCTACATCTGCACAGCCACATGTGGCCGCTGAGCACCAGGAATGTGGCCATAAGCCTGAGATATTGAGACGTATTGAGATGTGCCGTAAGCATGAAACAGTCACCAGCGTCTGAAGACGTGGTGTGGCAACGGGAATGTAGAATAGCTCATTCACAGTTCTTAAATGCTGATTACATATTGAAATGATGGTATTTTGAATATATTGAGTTAAAGGATATTTTAAAATTAAGTCCACTTGTTTTTCAAACTTCTTTTCAGCATGGCTATTAGAAAATTAAAAATTAATGTATGGAAACCCTGACCCACAGTGCCCCCAATATGATTGTATTCGGAGATAAGGCCTTGAAAGCAGTGAATAAGTGAAAAATGAGGCCATGTCAGTGGGCCCTCATCCAATCCGACTGGTGTCCTTCCTTATTTATTTATTTATTTTTTTGAGACAGAGTCTCGCTGTGTCACCACGCCGAAGGGCAGTGGCACGATCTCGGCTCACTGCCACCTCTGCCTCCCAGGTTCAAGTGATTCTCCTGCCTCAGCCTCCCCAGTAGCTGGGACTACGGGTGCATCCTTACTTATAAGAAGAGGAAATTGGGCACAAAAGGAGATACCACAAATGTCGTAGGGGAGAAAGATCATGTGAGGACACAGCAAAAAGGCAGCTGGCCGTCACAAGTCGGGAGACCTCAGAAGAAACAAGCCTGCTGACACCTGGATCTTGGACTTCCAGCCTCCAGGACTGAGAGAAAATTAGTTTTTGTTGTTTAAGCCATCCAGTCTGTGGCTTTTTGTTATGGCAATGCTAACGAACTAATACACTAGCCTATTTCATGGTAGAACTGGAGAAAGCCTGGTGACAAGAGAACAATTTCCCCACGGCCAGAAATCTGGCTTCCTGGGTCCATCTGTCGGGACCTGAAAGACAGCTATGAATGTTTCTCACGTTGCCTCTGCCTCAGATCAGTGTCTGTTTTCCAGTCCCATGTCCATAGTGCATGCCCCTCTGTCTCCTCTTCTAGTAACAGTCTTTTTTCTTCTCTGACACATGACGAAGATTTAAGCAACAGCAGCATCAGAGAACTGTGTTTTGAAGATTTGAGGGAAGGGTTGACCTCAGGATTTTATACTAGGTTTGTGTAAACACACAAGATTCTTTTTCTCTCTGCCCCCAATTTAATCATCACGCTCATTCAAATGAAACATGAAGCCATAAGTATTAAAATATGCATGAGATTTTGAACATGTTTATTGGGAAAAAGAATTTTGTTTTCTAGAAAACTCATTTCCGTTGGACAGTGGGGGTCACCAATAGGTTGGAAGGGAGAGTGCTAAGCTAGATGTCCTCTAGGGTCTTTTTCTAGTTCTAAGATGAACAACTCTATAATTCCTGGTTCAGAGTTTCACTCACCGTCCATGGGACCTTTCTCAGGGATGGAGAGAGAAGATTCAGATCAGATGCATCCCTGAGTGTGAGCCTCAGCCACGGCTTCATCTCAACAGACATTTGCCCTCTAGAAACACAGTTAAGGTCAATCCCTTTGCCAGGAAGTCAAGAAATTGCCTTCTCAATGAGGCCAGTAAAATCGGCATAAAAGGCCTCCAGAGACATCAAGTCTCCCTAGAGAGACTTTCTAAACTTTCTGAACATGGCATCTATGTGCTGGCCTGAACCCAGAATGCACTGAAGGAAGAAAAAATACAAAAGACGATGATAGACCCAAGGATTATCTTCTTGGCATTCCCTAGAACAGCTGTCTGGCAAATGTTACACCACGTCTGAGATTATTTTAGAAACTTTGTCTTGAAGAAGAACAAGGAGAGAGAATACCAGACAGATTTGCCCTCATTTTTTGTCACAGAATAAGAATTTCAAGGACATTTTTACTTTCAGTGACATCATCCTGGCAATGCTCTTTTCATTTTTTGAAACTTAAATCGTGTCACATCTAATAAATTTATAGCTGTGTGTGGTTACAGCAACGAGTTGGTACCAACGGCTATTTAGGTCTTCTCCTCCCTCTTCTTGTTTCTTTTCCTCATCATCAGGATAATTAGACTATTCTACAGATGTTTTAAACAAGAGAATTTCACCAAGTCTCACTAGAAACCTGTCCTAAATGAAATTCGTATCTAGTGGCAAAATGTCAAATGATATTTGCTTTCCTAAATTTCTTTTTAAGCCTCATTTTCTGCCCACATGTCATATTTTCTGTGTTCAATGAAACAGATTATGCCAGAAATGAGAAAACAAAATTACAGCAAGACAGTGATCATAGTATAGTATCATAAAACTGAGTATAGGCCTGGGGTCTCTATCTATGGGAATGAACGAGAGCTTGGCTTAGCATGACCCCCTCACCATGTTCTTGTTCATATCAGAATTCTAAGCGAAGGGGCTGCTTGTGAACATGCATCACTTATGTTAATGTAACCTCTGAACTATGGATGCTTGTCTCACAGTCACCACCTGAAAATGCCACCTTAGTCATTCTGAGTTTGTGTGTCTGTGCGTATGTCTCTGTGTGTGTGTGTGTGTGAGGTAGAGTGAAGGCCTCTGTGGAATGAGGTTTCCTTTTCAAGAGGTAGCTCTGGCCTGAGAAGCTGAGAAGAGTATTCATTACTTGTCAGGGATGAGGTGGCGTGGGGTTGCAGGGTGAGATGTGATGGGAGAAGGAACTATGGGATAAGAAAGGAATGTATCCAAAGGCCTGAGTTCTAAATTGGATTCGATTTTCTTTTTCCTAGTGAATCAATGTAAAAATGTTGGTTAGATTCCCAGGCTAGCCCATAGACGCTTGTTGATGCATGATGTAGGGGATATACTACGCATTTTTTTCTATTATTGTTTTTGTTTTGTGTATGTGGAAGGCTGTGTGGGGGGGGGGGAACGCACACGCTTGGTTACATTAGCTTGTGTATGTATTGGTTACATTATATGCTAATTATGGGGAGTTTTGTGACTAGTTGGGAAATCTAATTATAATTTGTAACATTATTGCCAATCTCTAAATGATACTTTAAAATAAAGAACTTTTGGGGATGGGGGCTGCGGCTCACGCCTGTAATCCCAGCACTTTGAGAGGCCAAGGCGGGTAGATAATGAGGTCAGGACATCGAGACCATCCTGGCTAACACAGTGAAACCCTGTCTCTACTGAAAATACAAAAAATTAGCCAGGCATGGTGGCACACACCTGTGGTCCCAGTTACTCGGGAGGCTGAGGCAGGAGAATCACTTGAACCTGGGAGGCGGAGGTTGCAGTGAGCCGAGATTGCGCCACTGCACTCCAGCCTGGTCGACAGAACAAGACTCCGTCTCCAAAAAAAAAAAAAAAAAAAAAAGAAAAAGAACTTTTGGAACATAGTGAGATTGTGAGTTGGAGACAGCCTGTTCTAGTTGAAGAGGATGGAGGGTCATTGCAGCTTCCTGTGGAATGCTGCGGAAGTGCTCCAAGCATCCCTAGGACATGGCATTTCTTTGGGAAAGGAGAGTTGAAATACAGATCCAAGTTAGGCACAGCATACAGAGAGAACTTGACGTCTGCAGATTTTACTCGCCTTTCCCAAAGGAAATGGAGACGTGCTAACTGCCTGTCTCATCTGATTCACAATCTTCATTTTCTTTTTCTTCTGCCTTTCCCAGGTTATATTAAGTTTAATTATAGGTTCGCTAGGTGTTATAGTTTTCCTAAGGTTTGTAAGAAAAACACACTTTCTGATCTCCCCACGTGCATGAAGACAATGAAGAAGGGAGGGAAGGAGAGAGGGAGTGAGGGAGGGCGAGCCAGTCATTGGTAGACAGAAGAGTCATACACTGTATAACATTTCATTGGAAATTCAGCAGAATTTAGCAGAAAAGCAGTAGACAGCAAGGAGATATAACAGGAAGGTATATTGCTCTGTGTGGTGGTAAGCTGGTGCTGATTTTGTTTATCTTACGTGCTGGATGGATGATAGCACATTCATTTCTGGTTGTTCTCTCTTTTAAGGAAACCAGCACTGACATCACAGACTTAGATTTTGTATTTTTTTTTAAAAAAACATTTATTAAAAGGTTCTTATGGATGGAAGCTATTTCAGAACTCTTCAGTGTTTTGTTTTTCAGAAGTTTTTTTTCATCGAGTGAGTCAGATGTAAAGGTAAAATGAAAGAGCTGCTGTTAACTAAAGGTTGACTGTAAACAATGAAGCCTCATAAATTTAAGCTACTGGGATGTAGGACTGATTTGCAGACATTTGTTGCAAACAGGGCTTTCTAGAAGCACACCAAGCTGTCTCAACTGACAGCTTGTCCTTGGTTACTACCCTATCCTTGAGGGAGGTAGCCTATTTCCTGGAAGAAGTGACAAAAATATGTTTAATATCCCCCGCTTTCACTCGCGTCTGGGAATTTTCTTTGTTTATTTTGAAATAATTACATGCTTACAGGAGAGCTACAGAAATAGACAAAGAACTTTTTAACCTGAACCTAAACACTTGAGTGTGTAATTCCTACAAACAAGGACATTCTCCTACATAATTCTAGTGCAATCATCAAAATAAAGAAATTCAAATCAAAACATTTCTGCCATCTAATCCTCAGATGCCATTTAGTTTTGACAATAATTCAAATAGTATTTGTTGTAGCAAAAGGACCCAATCCTGGAACACCTGTTGCATGTAATCGTCATGTCTCTTTAGCGTCCTTCAGTCAGAAGAGTTCCTCGATCTTTCCTTGACTTTCCTAACCGACACTTTTGATTGGATGTGCTGATTATTTTGTAGAATGTCTCTCAGTTTGGGTTTGTTGAATGTTTTCTCCTCATTAGATTGAGAGGTGCATTTTTGACAAGATATTGACATCTGATCAGGTAGGGCATGATTTCAACATGACCTATTATTGGTGATGTTCACTGTGGGGTTTTTTATTTTGCTTTGTTTTTTTTTTGAGACTGGGTCTCACTCTGTCACCTAGGCTAGAGTGCAGTCGCATGATCTCGGCTCCCTACAACCTCGACCTCCCAGGCTCAGGTGATCCTCCCACCTCAGCCTCCCAAGTAGCTGGGGCTACAGGTACACTCCACCACACCTGGGTAACTTTTTGTATTTCTGTAGAGACGGGGCTTTGCCATATCACTCAGGCTGGTATCAAACTCCTCGGCTCAAGTGCTCCACAAGTCTTGGCCTCCCAAAGCACTGAAATTGCAACCATGAGCCACCGCGCCCGGCCAATATTCACTTTGATTATTCAGTTGAGGCGGTATTTGTCAGGACTATTCATTGTAAAATTACTCTTTTTCCTTCTGTAGTTAATAAGAATTTGGCTGGAGGTACTCTGAAAGTATAAAATTTTCCCATTTCTTATTAAACATTCACCCACTTGTTCTAACATCTACTGATGTTTCTTGGCTGAGTATCACTATGATTGTTGCTAAATGGTGATTCTAATTCCATGATGTCTACTTTTACCAGTTGTCATTTTACTATAAAGAAAGCTTTCTCCTCTTTCTGTGTATTTGTTTGTTTCAGTGTGGACTTACAGATTTCTATTTTACTCAAACGTTACAACTATTATCATTATTATTTATTTTGATAAATAAATTGTCCCAGGTTTGACCAGCAGGTGCCCTTTCAAGCCAGTTTCTCTGTCTTTTTGACATGCTCCCACCATTCTTTGAGAGGCTGTGAGTCTTTGGAGTGGCAGTTCTGCCAAGCTCAATGAAAAGAGATCTCAGAGGTTAAAGACCTGGGTTGTGGTTTTCTTGGCTTCTTCCGTTCCTAGGTGGGTATCACTGGGGGAGTGGTCCTTCTGTTCTAAGGTTTAAAATGGGGATAATCAGTCCCTACTACCATCTGAAGCGGTTGCTGTGAAATTCATCCTAAAGAGGGAGATTTGAAGATAGCCAACTTCCCTTCCTAGAATCTTTCCAGAATTATTCTGTGCACTGATATCGCATGATGGCTCAAATCAGCTGATGAGGTGCCGCTTGAAACATCTGTCTGCCTGTCTCGTTTGTGGCCTGTGAGAGTTATTCGTTTCAATCAAATAAACATATGCTTGGCTTACACGGCTTTTCCCTCTCCTAGGTATTTGATGCAATGCAGACTGGAATCCTCCCCACAAGGGTGCCCCGGCCTGAGTGTCACAGAGATCAATGCAGCAGTCATTTCCTGGGCAGGGAAAGCCCATCCACTGTGGCCCTGGAATGATGCCGGTGTTATCTTCTATTCCTAGGAAGGCCCTATCACAAGTGGCTCTGGGCCATACAAACAGATGGAAACGGGTGTGGGGAAGCACAGGCCTCCTGCCCATGTTTAGAGAGCTGCTCAGAGGCAGGTATCCAGAACCAGGAATGTCCCCAATGGCTGCGCAGGGTACAAGTGGCAGGCAGTGGGGAGAATGGCATGTGAAGTCATTTGTAACCTGGCCCCAGCTTGGTTTTCAAGTCTCAGAGGAGATTATGGATACGGTAGTGCCTGGCTCAGTGCTTAGAATCCTGTCGTCTGCTATTTCTCTCACCTACACTCAGTCCCACAAGCTGAGATGTTTGCTGGACATTTCAGGCATTGCCACCCAGTTCTGTCTACCTTACCTGCTAACACCTGTTGACATCCTTCATGTGAAGGCTTCCCCAAACACTTCCCAATCAAAGCACTAAAAGGCAAACCTGAAATTAATAAAATGTCAATTAAATCTGTACAGCAGAAAGCATAATGCCAATCTTGTTAATTATGAAATGTAGCATTCATATAAATTTCATTGCTTCTGAAAATAATCTATGGCTAGATTTTCCTGAGTTTGTATGATGATTACTGAAAACTGTGGAAAATCTAAAATCAAGCAAGTTGTTTATAGGCAATTACTTTCAGAAGCAAAAATTATAAAAGAACTACGAGATTTTTAAAGAGAAAAAATTACATTTGATATGAGATAAGATGTTTAACATGACATGGAGTGGGGTCCCCAGACCAGGAGAGCTGAGGGCTTATGAAAGACCTAAGTGAGTGAGACCTGTTGTGTGTAAAAAGCCCCCATTCTGGGGGCAGCACCACAGAGGCAGGACCCCAGAGGTGGAGGAAGAGTCCTCCTGCGCTGGGTGGTGAAATTGCTCTCAGCCCCTAGTTTGTGACCTGGACAGATTTCTCTCTCTCCAGCCCTCAGGGTCCTTAATAACACAAAAACATGCGAATATACAAAATTCCTTGCCCTCTTGTACCTCTAAAAACTGCCTGAAGAAGTTGAACTACATGCTCTCTCTCTGTCCTGAAGACTCCAAAATTCTATGTATCGTCCCCTGAGCTTTGACTCCAGGAGCTGTTTATTTTGAGACTCACTTTCTGCATAGTCTGTAATCACGGATTCAGCCTCTCACTGCTGGTGTCTCCCCTGGAGAGGAAGTGCAGCAGTCAGGTTTTGGGAGCTGACGTTCTCCCTCCCTTTCAACGGAATTGAGGCCCTGCCCTGGGGACTGGACAGAGAGAAAGGTAGGCTTTTCCCCCAGTCCATTAGTATACTGCTTTGTAGCTCTTGCCTTTAAGAAGTATATCAAAGAGAGGAACAAATGAAGAAAAGCTATTTTGCGAAAGTGAAATTATTAGTTTTATATGGTCGCTGTAACAAATTACCACACATTGGGTGGCTTAAAACAGCAGAATTTATTCTCTCAGAGGTCTGGAGACCAGAAGTCTAAAATCAAGGTGTTAGCAGGGCCGCAGGCTCTCTCTCTTTTTTTTTTTTTTTTTTTTTTGAGACAGAGTTTCACTCTTGTTGCCCAGGCTGGAGCACAATGGCACGATCTCAGCTCACCACAACCTTGGCCTCCCGGGTTCAAGTGATTCTCCTGCCTCAGCCTCCCGAGTAGCTGGAATTAGAGGCATACGCCACCACGCCCGGCTAATTTTTGTATTTTTAGTAGAGACGGGGTTTCTTTTTTTTTTATTTTACTTTTATTTTTTATTATACTTTATGTTCTAAGGTACATGTGCACAAGTTGCAAGTTTGTTACATATGTATACATGTGCCAGGTTGGTGTGCTGCACCCATTAACTCGTCATTTACATTAGGTATATCTCCTAATGCTATCCCTCCCCCTTCCCCCACCCCACAACAGGCCCCGGTGTGTGATGTTCCCCCTTCCTGTGTCCAAGTGATCTCATTGTTCAAGAGACGGGGTTTCTCCATGTTGGTTAGGCTGGTCTCAAACTCCCAACCTCAGGTGATCCGCCTGCCTGGACCTCCAAAGTGCTGGGATTACAGGCGTGAGCCACTGTGCCCGGCCTGCAGGCTGTCTTCAAAGGCTCTAGGGAAGAAGCCTCCCTTGAGTCTATAAGCTCCTGGTGGTCCTAGGGGTTCTTTGGTTTGTAACTACATTGCTTCCATCTCCTCTGTCTTCTCTTCATCTCTGAGAAGGACACCTGTCCTTGGATCCAGGGCACATCCTGGTAATCCAAGATGATTTCATATGGAGAATCTTAATGATATCTGCAAGGTTCCCTTTCCAAATTAAGTCACATTCATGATTTGGGGGTTAAGATGTGGACATGTGTTTTCGGGGGGCATCATTCAACCTGCTATAGGGGGCATGACTGATGGGCTACTGGCTCTTAGCTAAGCTCTTAAGTTCCTCGGGTCACAGTGGATGAGGAGGTGGATTAGGCTTCTCTAAAGGGACAGGACTAATAGGACGGATGTCGATATGAAGGAGAATTGACTCGCACAGTCACAAGGTGAAGTCCCACAATAGGCCCTCTGCCAGCTGAGGAGCAAGAAAGCCAGTCTGAGTCCCAAAACCTCAAAGTAGGGAAGCCGACAGTGTAACCTTCAGTCTGTGGCCGAAGGCCAGAGAGAGAGACACTGGTGTGAGTTCAAGAGTCTAAAAGCCGAAGAACTTGGAGTCTGATGTTCAAGGGCAGGAAGCACCCAGCACGAGAGAAAGATGAAGGCCAGAAGACTCAGCAAGTCAGCTTCTCCCACCTGCTTCTGCCTGCTTTATCCTAGCCATGCTGGCAGCTGATTAGATGGTGCCCCCCCCACATTGAGGGTGGGTCTGCCTCCCCCAGTCCACTGACTCACATGTTCATCTCCTTTGGCAATACCCTCACAGACACACCCAAGAACATTACTTTGCATCCTTCAACCCAATCAAATTGACACTTAGTTTTAACATGTCAGGAGTGGGAAGGATGGAAAGAGGAGGATGCACATAGTTCCTGCAGACGCTGGCTGGTGCTGTAATCCATCTCTCTTCCTTCCCAAAGGAGGATGGTACAGCAGGAAATTAGTCTTGGCTCTTCGGCAGTAACAAGCAACTCCAAAACCTCACAGGCTTACAACATCAAAAATATTTTCTTGCACTTCACCTGATGCCTGAGAGGCTGACTGCAGCGCTGCCCGACGTTCCCTTCACTGAGGGCGCAGTGGACCTAGAATCCTGCCAGCCTCGTGGATGTGGACAGGAGCACATGGTAAAGCTTGAGCTGGCTCTTAGATCTTCTGCCTGGAAGTGAGAGATGTCATTTCTGTACATTTCACTGGCCAGGGCAAATAGCATGGCCAAGCCTAATGTCAAGGAGGAGGAGAAATATCATCCTCTTTCAGGGAGGGGCAGTAAATGTTTATGACCAGCAGCGAGGCCTGCTACAGGTACCATCAGAAGAACCCCTCTGCGTGTTGAGAAGCCGCGTAGCTTCCCTTACCACTTCCCACAGAGGCAAGATTGCTGCTCGCCGAGGCCTTCTCAAGACCCTCAACAATCCCTTCTTCAAGGACTGTGCCGTCTGTGTGTTCCGACCACATCCCATTCTTCATCTTGCACTGTCCAGGCCTCCCATCCTTCTCATTCCCTGTCTTCCAGGAAAAAAAACGTCAAATTGTAGTTTTATGTCATTGTCCTGAAGAGCTGCTTATTTGGACTACGCTTTCTAAACATAACCTAAATTGAGTGTTTAAAGCATGGTTATTTTCACAGCAGTTGTAGGGAGAACTTTGCCCCTTCCTGTCTTTGCAGAGGCTCTGCAAAATGGCGAAGGAACTGAATCCTCTGAAGCCTATCAAGGCAGAAGAGGCCTTAGAGCGTGGGTAGTTTAGCTTTCATGAACCTTGTGGTCCACATGGACTGCTAGGATTTTGTAAAACCCCCAAATTGCAAGTAAAATTATGTGAGAGTTACGTGTCTAGTAAATGTGTATTTTCTGGGGCCAGAAACTATATCTCATATCTAATTCTGAAAGGATCTGCAAACCCAGGAAGATTAAAGGATAGCAAAGTCTAATCCAATCCCTTTATTTTACTGGTGATATTTACAGAAATTGCAGTTAGGTTCCTCGAACCAAATGGATGATTCTATTTAATATATTACTGATACATGAAAAGCTTTTATTTTTTAACTGATGCATCAGAAACTTTTTCCCCAAACTCAACGTTTTGTTTCAGTGGGTGAATTTTTAAAATATTGTTAATTTTTCAAATATTGCAACCTACTCTGGGAGAAAGGAGGGCTCTTTGGAAAGTTACATTGACTTTTAAAACCACAAGGGTATCATTTGGTGCGTTCCTGCCCCAGCAATTATTACCCTTTGAGAGCCTGCAGAGCTACCTCCAGCCTTCCCTTTGGTCTCCGTGGGGACTCATTACATTTCTAACAGGCAAGTATGAAAACTTACAGTGCTGGCTTACCAGAAGGGTTTGCTTTGGGAATTTCACAGACAGGGCTGCTTCTGTCTTACAAAGAAATTTACATCCCATGAAGCAGAATAGGGAATGACTGTAGCAGATGATGGTAATAGAACTGCATCAATATTACATGTTTGCCAGGCAGAGAACCAATATGTTTTAACAGCACAGGTCTATGTAGCTTCTTCCTTCTCTTCCACGAAGCTGGTTGGGAGTGAGTGCTATATCCTCTTCACAGATTAGGAAACAGAGGCTCAACATTTTATTATTCTCCAGAGCAGAGGTTCTTAACAGCATCCTTAGGTGGGGCTTCAGGGGTCCACAAACGCCTGAAATGACTGCAAAGACAGGTATATATTTGTATGTCCATGGGGGTGTGCAGGATGTGATTTTCATCAGATTCTACAAAGTTCTGTGACTCTAAAAGTTTCAGAACCACTACACTAGGGCTTCTATTCTTGGCAGGCTAGTCCAATTATTTTTACATTCAGGCTTTTTTTTTTTTTTTTTTTTTTTTTTAAATGTGTTTTCTCCTTTTTTCCCTTAGTTGCTGACCTCCATTAACAGCAGACAAAATTGGAAGCAAGAGCGATTCTGGAGGAGTCACACTTAGATGTTTCCCTTACTTATTTCTGTTCTGGAAATTTAACAATCTTACTTCTCATGACAGTCCTACATGAAAAATTAAAAATCACAAGGATTCATGGATGGAAAACTGAGACCCGGAGAGATAATCACAGTCACGTCGTAATAAATCAGCAATTGAGTGAGTGATTGTTCCTTGGTAAGAAATATACTCTAAACTCAGTTGGAAACTTTTTGCCAATATTACTTAACACATGCCAATCTGGCGTGACTCATTTTTCTTGACATTATGCAAATAAAGGAAACAAGACTGAGTGGCCTTCTGTCCGGAGAGCAGGAAATGAAGCCTGTTTGGGGCCACATGTTTCCTGGGACATGTGGTGTCAGAAATGGGTATTAGAAGAACCAGGCCTTTGTTCATGTCTTTTATTTTTTATTTGTATTTTTTTCTAGATGAAGTCTCACTCTGTTGCTTAGGCTGAAGTGCAGTGGCACTGTCTCGGCTCATTGCAACCTCCACCTCCCGGGTTCAAGCAATTCTCCTGCCTCAGCCTCCCGAGTAGCTGGGATTATAGGTACGCACCACCACGCCTGGCTAATTTTGTATTTTTAGTACAGACAGGGTTTCACCATGTTGGTCAGGCTGGTCTAGAACTCCTGACCTCGTGATCCACCCGCCTCGGCCTCCCGAAGTGCTGGGATTACAGGCCTGAGCCACTGTGCCTGGCCGCCTTTGTTCATTTCTATTTCATGAGTGATCTCCTTTTGTTGGCCATGGCTGGAGGAGTCAGCTCCCAAAACCCACACTCTCTAGGAGTGCTGAACCAAAGAGAATCTGTCAGGACTCCTAGGTTCCTCTCTCTCCTTCCTTCCCAGCCCTGCTTCCCCCAAAAGGAAACATTTGACTTTTCGGGATGAGATGTTTGGAGCCAGTGAATCCTCACAGGAAGCAGACCCCCAGCTGCCATGGAGCTTATCCTTGGGGCGCAGAGAAGCCCTGACCTCATGCTGTAATCATGCACTGGATTTTATTTTTAAATCTTTTTACCTCACAAGCTGACTTTATTCTGGCTAGAGGGCTCCTGTACCTCTGTAACCTCCCCAAGAGGTCATTTCCAGCGCTAATCTCACTAACGAGGTGTGGGTTACGGAAAAGGCCTATGTCCCGGTTTCTTCTAAGTGGACATTACAGTGTTTCTTCAGAGGGTCCTGTGCTGCGACACCTCGGAAATGGAAGAATTTATAGCAAGGATGTTACTTCTCACTAAGTGAGCAGGAGAACCGGAAGATCTCTTTAGAGATCATAATAAGGATGGGGAAACTGAGGCTCAGAGAAGGGCAGTGGCTGCCCAAGACCACAGAGCGGAGTGGCAGCAGGGTTGGGTTAGAGACTGGACCTTGTGACAGAGCCGGCCTGCTTTGGGCTGTTCCACACACCCCTGACTTTTTAGATTGCTTCATATTCATGGAATCGTCCTCCAACTCGACTCCCCAAAATTGTACCATAGATTAACTTTGGGCCCCCCCAAGTCAAAACTTCAGCAGCTCACGGACATGGACCATGAGGCCTGCTGAACACTCCATCGACTGGGGCAAAGTCCTCTTTCTTTGTGACCAGGGTGTGCACTCTCCCTTGGCCTCTGAAGCAGCAGTGCCCAGGGTTCCTCGATGACTCAGCTGCAGCGGACTATCCCCCCACACACGTCCGTGGCCACCCTGGCGGGAACCGGGCTCACCATCACCAGGCACCAGAGATGTCAAACCATCCCCCTTCAAACCCCTCCACTCCGGCCCCCCTGCCCTGCTCCAGCCTCGGTCTGTTGTGCAAGAGCCAAAGGGGACTTACGAACACCGAGCCACACGCCCAGGCCCAACCCAGGCCCAGGAGCTCCACCCGAGGGAAACGCCTAACCCAGAACACAGCACTCCTAACTCCCCGGGCAAGGAGGGGAGACCAGGCAGCCGGAAGAAAACTCCTGGGCTTTTTATGGAATGCATAAAACAAAAGGTGAGGGTCTCCACGTAGGGAAGGAACGCATTATTATTTACGGCCTTGGTCTGGAGAGGAGAACACGCTGCTCTTTGCAGCCCGGCGTGTGATTCATTTCCCCCGGGAGCTGCAGGCCGCGGCAGGGCGTGCGCGCAGGCAGCCTCCGGACAGCCGCGCACTCCCGCCCGCTCGTTTATTTACGGTGCTTTATCAGCGCCTGTGCACCGCGGCGATAAAGTTTATGAAAAGAGGCGGCGTCTCCGGCCGGCGGGCTGGGCCCGGCGCTCCTTTCCCACACTGATTAGGATCAGCCAGGCCTTTGGAAGCTGCAGTTAAGGATCTCGGGTGCCCGGAGCCGCGGCTCCCCCTTCCTGCCCCGCCCGCCGGCTGGCCGGCTGCTGGCCCGCGTGGGAGGCGAGGTCAGAGCTGCGGCCGCGGCCCTTCCCCGGGGAGCGCGAGGGAGGAGGGAGGAGGAGGAGAGAAGCCGCCCTGCAGGGGAGGGAGCTCCAAGGGCCCGGGAAGTGGGAAAGCCAGAGAAAAATACCGTCCAAATATAAATGGGCAGTCCCCAGGTTAAGAGATGAACGAGAATTTTTTATTTTTTGAGACAGAGTCTCGCTTTGTTGCCCGGGCTGGAGTGCAGTGGCGTGATCTCGGCTCACTGCAACCTCCGCCTCCGGGGTTCAAGCGATTCTCCAGCCTCATCCTCCCGAGTAGCTGGGATTACAGGCGCCCACCACCACGCCCGGCTAATTTTTGTGTTTTTAGTAGAGATGGGTTTTCACCATGTTGGTCAGGCTGGTCTCGAACTCCTGACCTCAGGTGATCCACCCATCTCGGCCTCCTAAAGTGCTGGAATTACGGGCGGAACAGGAATTTAATAGGAATTTTTCTCCTCTGAAGTCGTGGCACCGTCTCCTCTCCCCCTATTTACTTTCCTACATTCCTTGCTCCTTTCCCGTCATTTCACCTGCATTTATTGTGTCTTTGCATTAAGGCTTGATTCATTTTGTCGCTTTTCATTGCCATGTTTTGTTCAGTCCTTCAGAAGATAGAAATTGAACACCTGCACTGTGGACAACACCTCTAAACACTGCAGAGAGAGATCCAGAGATGAATAGCCCTGGCCCTCAGGGTTCTTTCGGTCACAAGCACAGTCCAGTAAGAGCAGCCCAGGGTTATGAGTAACAAGAACAGACACTACAGCAGGCGCTTGCTTTAGGGACATTGCCTTGTTTCATCCTCACAGTGACCTCAGGACAGTGCCATCGTTACGCTGTTGGTAAAACAGATGGTAAAACTGAGGCCCAGAGAGGTGAGTGCCTTGCTTCAGATGACTCAGCAAGGCAGTGGCTGAGCCAGGATTTGAATTCAGGCAGAATGGTGGCAGAGCCTGTTTGCCTAACTTCTAAATTTCCCTAACTCTCTCGGACAGAGGGTTGTAGGAGTGCAGCAGACAGGACAACTAACCCTGCCTGGAAAAGTCATGGTGGGCTTCCCAGAGGAGGTGTCCTTAGGCTGGGGCTTGAAGAATAGGTATTTACCAGACAAATAGTGGAGAAGAAGGCTGTCTTAAACAGAAAAACCTTCTTATGTGGTCCTGGGTTCTGGGGGCCCAGCTCTTCTCATCCTCCTTCTCCGAGGAGTGGGGGAACAGAAGTGCAGAGCCTTTATGTTTTGTGAAAGTGGGATCCCCTTCGCCGGCCACCTCCTCGATCTGAAAGGCTCTATCTGCAGCTACTGAATTCCCTTCAGCTCATAAGTCTTCACAGCAATGTCATCCCCTTCTGAAAGCTTTCCTGGGCTGCTCCTTGTCTTGCTGTCTGTGATTGAAAGCAATCCTTCCTTCTCTCCTCCCTCACACCTGCCTGTTTGCATTAAAGTTCTTGAGCTGGACTCCATCAGTCTTTGTTTTTTATTTATTTAATTCATTTTTTAGAGACAAGGTCTCACAATGTCACCCAGACTGGAGTGCAGTGGCGTGATAATGGCTTACTGCAGCCTCATCCTCCTGGCCTCAAGCAATCCTCCTGCCTCAGTCTCCCAAGTAACTAGGACTACAGGTGTGTGCCACTACGCCTGGCTAATTTTATTTTACTTTTTTGAGACAGAGTCTTGCTCTGTAACCCAGTCTGGAGTGCAATGGCGCGATCTCGGCTCACTGCAAGCTCTGCCGCCTGGATTCAAGCGATTTTCCTGTCTCAGCCTCCAGAGTAGCTGGTATTATAGGCATGTGCCACCATGCCTGGATAATTTTTGTATTTTTAGTAGAGACAGGGTTTCACCATGTTGTCCAGGCTGGTCTCGAACTCCTGACCTCAGGTGATCCATCTGCCTCGGCCTCCCAAAGTGTTGGGATTACAGGCGTGAGCCACCACTCCCAGCCTCTAGCTAATAAAAAAAAAAAATTTTGCCCAGACACGGTGGCTTAAATCTGTAATACCAGCATTTCAGGAGGCTGAGGCAGGAGAATTACTTGAGCCCAGTAGTTTGAGACCAGTCTGGGCAATGTAAGGAGACCCCCATCTCTACAAAAAATTAAAAAAAAAAAAAAATTAGCTAGGCATGGTGGCGCTCGTCTGTGGTCCCAGCTACTAGGGAGGTTAAAGTTGCAAGGATTGCCTGAACCTGGGAGGTCAAGGCTGCAGTGGACTCTGATCACACTCCGGCCTGTGACTGTACTGCAGCCTGAGTGACAGAGCAAGACCCTGTCTCAAAATAAATAAATAAATAAGTTTAATTTAAAAATAAATTTATTTTTGTAGAGATGGGGCTCACTCTTTTGCCCAGGCTGGTCTTGAACTCCCGGCCTCAAGTGATTCTCCCAAGTTGACCTCCCAAAGTGCTGGAATTATAGGCATAAGCAACCGCACCCAGACCATGAGTCTTTATTGCTAGACTCTGAACTCCTGAAGGGCACTGGTATACTCATTTGCTTCTTACTTGCTTCTGCCCAGGCTGGTGTAGTATCCTACTCATAGAAGGTTCTTAGTAACTGCATTTGGTGAATAGATGGAGGAGAGTGGGAAAGCCGCTGACCGAATAGGTATCTCTTGTCTCCTCTTTACCCCTTGATAAATTTCATAATCAAGCAAGCTAAAAATGGAGATGTGTGTCTCCACCAAGGTCTGCACCACTCTCTGCCAAGACAGCACAAAGAGCAGGACACTGCCAGCAACCAGACGGGTTGAGACAGAGTAACCCAAGCTGCAAGCCCTTCAAATCCCTCCAGACTAGGAACAGGATTAGTCCTGGGGCTTGGGCCTAGCACTGAGTCAATAAGCGGAAGTCATGTTGCCCTAGTTATCAGGGAGAGGGCAGTGAGGGCTAGGAACCAGGCAGGCCATTGCATAGTCCATCTTGAATTCAGTGAGGCATTCCACAGGGCCAGTGACACAGGAGACATTGGACACCATAGGGTATAATACCAACTCTAGGCAGCTGTCAGGGCCACTGCCCAGGGGATCAGAGCTGTGTCTTGTTCTTTGTTTTTTGTTTGTTTGTTTGTTTAGAGCTAGTTTTTAAAAAGTTTAATTGAAAAAGCAATACATGCACACGGTCTAAAAATTAAAATATTTAAAAAATGTATACAGTGAACGTTCTGCCTCCAACCATCAACTTCTCAACCTCCTTCTGCAGGTACAGCCATCGTTAGAAGTTTCTTTCCCCAGAGATGCTACATGCATGCATATGCAATATTTCTATATTTTCTTACGATGACTTAATGAGGTTGTTGTGAACTGAGCACATTTGCAGGTGTTGATGACATTGTTATAGTTGTCGGCGCTCTGGAAAAGAGATATAAGGCCCATTGAACTTGAGAACTGGAGGACTACTTACTCTTGCACATTCTGAATGACATTCAGTAATTAAAAGTGTGGAGTAATAAAATTTGGATATCTCACATATTACCTGGAAAAAGGCTAGTCTGACTCAAGGGTGGTGGAAAAATCATCTAAGGATGTGTGGTTAGTCACAAATGGTATAGGAAACGTTAGGCCATTTTCTCGCGTGCCAGTACACTGTCAGGATGGATCATAAGGAGCATAACTGATAGAGGTCAGGAAACTATTTGTTGGGTCGGTTCTCATTAATGTATTCATAAGTGTCCAATTTGTTGGTTACTCTGCCGTACACTGGTAGGAGGAAGAGTCACAGAGAAAATAAGGTAACTTCTAGTTGAACAGAGGACCAAAATGCACTCATATAACGGCAAAATAAAGGGTGTGCTTAGTAAACCAGTTGATAGGATGAGCATCATTCAATCTAGGGAAGAAAAGGCTGAGATGACTCACTTACTGAAGTACACGGTAAAGTAACTTGAGTTTCCCCAGGCCTCACCACCAGAGTAGGGATGACCTTCTGAGGAGCCCTGTACCCGGAGCCTGCCCATAGCAAAGGACTCCCAGCCGTCTGGACTGCCTCTGAGTTGTCCTAGGAGTTCCCAGGGGCCTGCTCCTGCTGGACACCCTCTGGCACTATGGAGTGAAAGCTCTGGGGAATCTGGGGGAAAAAAAAAAGATGCTTCAATCCTCTTCCTTCTGTGTGAGCTTTCAGTTCCAAAGCTCTACCATCTGTGCTCTGATTTCCTGAAAGACCTCCACAAGATGATCCTTCCGAATTTCCCCTTTGGTCCTGCTGCTTTTCACAGACCTCGGATATGTCTGGCCGAGGATTGCTCAGCATGAACTGCTCTTCCCCTCCAATGAGCAGGACTGTTTGACTCAGGGAAGGGCCTGGCGGGTCTCCTTCCCCACAGAGCAAGTCCCTCCCCACCCCTGGAGGCTCCTTGGCCTTGGTTCACACTGGGACCTACGTTCCCTCTAATCATAACTAGCAAGTATTCAGTTGTTTTGACAAAAGATTCTAATCAATTGTTCTGTAAGGAAGGTCAACCAAGAGGCCGTGGATATAAACGATAACAGGGAAGAGTTAGTGACTGGACGGGAGGGATGATGTTAGGGAAAGTTACTTCTGTGCCCTGAGGAAAAGTGCATGGTCTTTCTTGAATAGTTTGGAAACAGGTCCGGGAGCTTTTCAAGCTCAGCCCTTGGTGTTCCTGAGGTGGACTGAGGTGTTCCACCTTGAAAATCGAATAGTAGTGGTCTTTTCCCTAACTCAGGTAATGTAATTTTTCCATGTACATTCTTTCCATGCATTTTTCTTCCATTTTAAACCTTTAGCACCTGCAGGCAACAAAACTAATGAAGAAGTAGTAAACAGATATGAATGGGAACGCTTGAAAACCACCAATGATGCTGAGTTTGTGGCTTTTTTTTTTTTTAAAAAACATGTGTGCTTGTGGTTTTATACTGCCTGCTCATAATGCAGCCATATTTTCTGCTATTAAAATTGTTCTTAGTTCACGGGATGGAATGAAACAGACCATTATTCCAGGGTGTTCCCGGAAGAGCCTCATGTTTCAGGAAGCACACTTTGGCTTTTAGCTCTCCACCACCTGAGTACACTTGAGTGCTGCTGTTGCAGACTCTGGAGTATTGGTTTCCTTTCCTCTCCCTCCTCCCTCTGCTGTTCACATCATGGCCCAGATTGACTCCCAACCTCTGCCAGGCTAAAGATAACCTCTCCAACTGGGCGATCACCCACAGCCTAAATATAGTCTCAGGGGTGAGTTGGGGCTACCCTGACAGTGACTCCAGGCAGGCATTTAACCACTCATGGCATTAAGTCATCTTAGGAGATGGAAAGAGCTTGGGAGGGGGCAGGGATGACTGCAGAAGGATGGGGAGGGGTAGGAATGAAAGAGGCAGAGAGTGATGGATAGGAAGCTGGCAAACATGCTTCCAATAAAGGAGGACACGCCGTGCCACATGGTGACTCCAGCAGAAGCTCAGTCAGTCTGCGGATTTGGCTGCTCCCAGCAAAGACTCCTTTTCTGTCTGTTATAATGTTACTTTAATAGAACTCCAAGAGGGAAAAGCCCAGTGCTAATCAGGGCTCAAGAAGTCAGTGGACTTGATGTACAGAATGGGGTGTTTAATTTTATGATGTGGCTATGGGTTACATGAGAGACTAATAAAAGAACTCCATAAAATGTGGCTTGCAGGAATGGGGCTGCAGCCTCTGCCAGAAGGTCAGCCTGTTCAGAAGTGGTTGGAGAGCAGGGCTGATTTCTAGCTGGTGCGGCCACTCTGGTTCTTCAACTGTTGAAAGCCTTCTGAACCGGTTGGTAACTGGCTGTTGCTCTTAGCTTCTCAAGCACAGCCCTGCTGCACTGGCTGCCCAGCCCCGACCCCGGAGCCTCCTCACAATCCAACAAGCAGATGCAGAGGACCGGCAGATCCTGCTCTGTGTCTTGTCTCTGGTGTCACCACATTTCTGAGTGGCTAGTGCTTCTGTATCTCTGGCTAATACTTCAAATATCACCTGTCCTACCATATATCTTCCTTGGGATTTGTTCTTTCAAATACCTGTGGAACAGTCCAGGGACACAGTTCTGTAAAACTCTCCTTAACTGATCCCAGGCCTGTCCAGGGTGCCCCAAGGAGGCTTTCTTGGGTCGGGGAGGCCTGCTGCTCTCATGGTTGTTACAAGGACACACTCAACCTTTCCCTTGAATCACAGTTGGCTGCCTCAAAGGAGAGTTTTAGTAGGTACAGGAATGACATCAGGGTTAAAGAATATTTTTGGAAGGAAGAGGCAAATTTGCATAAGATTTCTGAACCAGGAATTGCATTTGTCATAGAGTTTGAATTAGAGGAATGCTTAGAGCACATCTGGGCTCTTTTCATAGCCAGCACGGAACCCCTCCATATCGCCTCTGGCAGGAGATAGCCAGCCCCTTCTAGGTCATGTCCACTGATAGGGAATTCAGCTCTTTGAAAGGAAGCCTCTTGTGTGAACCAGCAGGAGCTAAAATCTTCCTATACAAATTAAAGTGTGAATCCTTTTGTTGAGCTGAAATCTTCCTATACAACTCAAATTTTGACCCCTCACCTAGAGGGAATTGCAAATCCAAAGAGTAAGCAATGACAGCTACTAATATGTCTGATTTTATCAAGTGAACTGAGAGGCCGTGAGATCATTCATTCAACCAGTTTCCCGAGTGGCTGCTAAGTGCCGGTGCCTGGTGCTGGAGACTCAGTGGGCACCTGGAAATGGTTCTGCTCTGAAAGACTGTCCAGCCTCTTTGAGCCAGGACTAGACAACTGGGGACACCTGGGAAATCAGAGGGGTCTAACCTTTGCTTCTGGAGCCAATTCCAGGCTGGGGTCCGTCTTTGGGCGGGGGCTGTCCTGGGTGACTCTGGGCAGGAAGCTACTGCCTGTGGTCCTCCTTTTCTCTATAGGTTACCAACAGCCTGGCGAGCCTGCTGAGAGCATGGGGCTCTCCAGGTGGGCTCTCACTGACAGACATTGAGACGGAGAGGTGGAGGGTTGTTTGCCATCTCACTCCTCACACCCTCTGAAAATACCTGTGAAAGTCAAATGACATTTTATAATGCATTTTGCTGAATTACCAATTGAACCGGCTCTTTTATGTTTCATAAACAAGAAATAGTACACAAGTTAGATAAGAAAAAGGCGGACAATAAAAGTACTTATAACTTCATCATCTACAGGTGACAATGTGGTGTTTGTCCATGCCAACACTTTTCTGCATATATGTGATATATCCGTGTGTGGGGGATAGACACACACACACACACACACACACACACGCACGCTTTGTAATCTCGCCCTTTTCACCCAGTTTTTTTCCCCAATGAACACAATTTTAAAGTGAATCTACTTATTCAAGGATCTGTCATTAATGCACATAACTTTGAAGGACTCATCCAAAGAAATCAGATGTGGAGAACAAAGAGTTAAACCATCTCAGAAGTTAAGGAGGCGTTCGCCAGGGACCGTAGATCCAGAGTGTCCTGGATTTCTTTGAAGGGGTTGAGGTGAGATAGAGATTTTCATTAGATGGTGCCCTGTCTGCCCTCTACTCAAATTTTGACCTGGTGAAGAGAGCCGAGGAGATTTCTCCCCTGTGGATCAGTGGGTGGAAAGCTTGGGGAGAGGCTATAATTGTGGAGAGCCCTGCGCTTGGTTCCTTTAGACTCGTGGACCCATGGAAAGGGCTACCTTGACATTCATGAATGGGCTTTCCTGGTCCCAGGTTGCTGAGGAGAAGCTGAACATGGGGACGTGGTGGGACTGAGAGGCCTCCTTCCTTCCCATGCCTTAATTGGGACTGACCCCTTATATCCAGCTACACTGATGTCCCACAGGGGCCATCCCTCCCACCACTCACAGGACTGTGATCACTGAAAGAACCTCCAGAAGCTGGCCTTGAACTTCAAAGAACAGATATAAAAAAACAACTCTGCACCTACAGGGCCTCAGTGGGCAGAGAGAGGGAGAGGAAGCATCCGCCGAACGGCCCTTCATGGAAATCACACTGCCGGATTAGACAGCCGGGGCAGAAGTGTAAGCAGGACATTCAACCGCAGTATCCCAAACAAACAAACAAACAAAAACAAAGAAACACAGACTTCCTGGAGCTTTGACTAAAATACTCATTGGACACATTAAAGCAGACTGAGAAGGCCAAGTGCAAGAATATCCCAAATACAGAACAAAAACACAGAGATGGAAATCATAAGGGCAAAAGAGGAGACTAGGAGGCTCGATCCAGTAGACCTAATAGGAGTTATAAGAGAAAGAGAAAAATGAACACAGGAAAGAGAAAATCATTAAACAAATGATAGAAGGTAACTTCTTTGAGTGAAAAAGACTTGGGTCAGAGGTTTACGAAGAACTCGTGGGGTTCCTGAAAGTCACATACCTAAACCCATCCAAATTAAATTCTTGAAGAGCAGGTAAAAAGAGAAACTTTTACACCCTTTACTACAAAGAAAAAAACATTAATTACCAAGAAACAGAAAAGAGACAGTGTCACGCTTCTCACCTACAATAATGGGAAGCTGGAGAGAGGGGAACGATATCTACAAAATACTTGAGTCAGCTGAAATACCTTTTGCTGGCCAGGGTTTAAAAAAAAAAAAAAGTTACACCCTCCCGAGTAGGTGGGATTACAGGCACGTGCCACAACGCCTGCCTACGTTTTGTATTTTTTTGGTAGAGACGGGGGTCTTGCCATGTTTCCCAAGCTGGTCTTGAACTCCTGGACTCAAGCAATCCACCTGCCTGGGTCTCCCAGAGTGCTGGGATTACAGGCATGAGCCATCACACACAGACTGATTTTTAAAAATCGTATCACCGAATGGACAAGACAGGGGTGTTGCAGAATATGTCAGACTCAAATCTGGATAGCAGCAAGAAGAATTTCTTTGAGGGGGGAAGTAGCTGATGAGGAAAGTGTGATTTTGACATGGGTGCCAGTTAAAGATGACCCAAATATGGAACCAACGGAACCCAAGTGTTTCTTCAACTTCTACTGTCACACTGGAGAAGCCTAAGAAATACAATCAAGGTCATCTACTTCAAACAAATGAACAATTTACAGCTCCGCCAAAGGCTGGATGCAACATACCAGCCCTTCCCTTGCCGGCCACTTTGCCTCCCATTAGTAAGGTGTGTCGGGACACTTCGCGGGACTGGTGTCAACAACTTGGTTTGAGTACCAATGGCAAGAAAATAGAAGTTTATCTGAGGCTCCGCAGGCATGCTTATCCTGAACAACAGCAAGATATGCCTGAAACGCCACAAGAGACCAGATTACAGCGATGTTCGAGGAAACACAAGGCAGTGACCGAGAGAGCAAGGGGCTTCAGAAAAGTTATGAGACGAATGAAAGAACAGAAGAGACTAATACAGTTGAAGTGATAATTTCAGCGTGGGGAACCATGTTGGCATCATGGGCAAGAATTGCTGCAAGAGCTGTTCAGCCGAAGGCTGTGAATTCATGTTCCATTCCTGTTTCTGTTGAGGCCTTTTCGATGCAAGCCTCTGGTGTCAGGTGCTGTGTGGTCCATGGCAGATGTCTCTCAGCAGACACAAAGGGCTGGGTACGCCTGCAGCTTCATGCAGGTCAGGCCTGGGTGCCTACCACTCACAGGAGGATGATTTCTCTCTTCTTGTTACCTGCCTGCATTTTCCCATCCCCAGGCATAGAAGATAATATGTTATGCCCCGACTTTGCTAAAAGGAATAAGAAGATGAAAAGATTAATGACAATGGAGAAGCAGCAGCAACCTCTTTTAATACAATGTACTAGAGAAGGAGGGATGTACTTTCAGACCATGTAACCTATTATGAAGGAACAGTAGAGGAGACGATTTGAATGAATCCTCATGATCTACAAAACAAAATCAGAGTGACTAGGACTCCATAGTGAAGATGGTTGACCAGTGACACAGTACCATCTAAAGAGCCCCTTTCTGTAAGTCTGAAAACCCATTAAAATAAAGTCACTGAAAAGAAAAAAGTGTATCATCCAGTATCCCATCTGAGAAAAATACTATAGAAAGAACCTTAAGCAAATAAAAAATGAACTGAAATAGGTAACTCAAGAAACGAGATGAAGAGAGAAGTTGGTTGTGGACAAATGGGTCTCTCCTCTCTGTCTCTCTCTGTCTCTCTCTCTGTCTCTGTCTCTCTCTCACTCCCTCTCTCTCTTATGCAATTGCAACAGAAGTCCCAGCTGAACCCAGGGGGAGCTTTGGAGCTGGAGTTGCTCTGCATTGAGATGGGTCTGGCCTTTTCACTCTTTACCTTGCCCTTGAGGAGTAGTTGCAAGGAGGTTGCCCCAGGGAGGGAAGCAGACCTGAGGTGTGGCAGTTGCCTTCAGCTTAAGGCAATTCCTGGAGAGAGACTCAGCTGTGAGCTGTCTGCAGCCAACATTCAGCAGCTGAAGAGGGAAATATCACGTATGACATAGTGCCATTTATTTGAAATTATGTTATGTATGTACGTACGTATGTATGTATGTATCTGCCATGGTGTGGTAGGAAATGTTTAACAGTCAGCCCTGTGGGGAGGGAGCGGGGGAGAAAAGCCCTGATTTGTAGCTTTTGCTGATTTTTGTGGTATAAATACTTCTATCATGGCTGATGTCAAACCACCAATGTGATGTCACTGAACGTGGAGCCAGAACAGGACGCACACGGTTGCCTCTCATGAGCACAGAAGCTGGCTTCAACACACCGCTGTATAAGCATGAGAAAATTTAGGGGGAACATGGGAAAGGGGAGAGGCATGTGGAACAACAGTCCGGCATTTGGGCGTCCTGTTCAGTAGGAGAGCTTTGAGTTTTTTCTCTGTTTTCTCTCCACGTGGCTAATTTTCTTTATTGGGGTTAAATTTCTAATCCTCCTCTCTACCGTCCCCTGCCCCTTTCCACCCTCCACCCCTAAGTTGTTATCCTTTGCAGCTAGTGTTTCAGAAGTCATCTCGAATACTTGTTCATATTGAAGTCTTTATGGCTATCAAAACAAGAAGTGGCTTCTAGGTAGGTGCTTCTGAGGATCGATGTGATCATGAATGTCAGGGCATGACAAACTTTATGTAAGGGGCCAACCAGTAAATATTTTTGGCTTTATGGGACATATGGTCTCTGTTGCAACTGCTAATCTCCTGCAGGACATAGTTTGCTGACTCCTGTTTTATATGATACCATTGTATGATAAGCCTCTACATAAGTGTTAATTATGGTTATTTCAAAGGACCCAGAGAAAGAAATCTTTTAACTCTAGAAATTCAGGCCAACCACTCAGAGGAGGGATATAGGCTTTGGGGGAGGTTTTTGATTCACCGGCTTTGTGACAGTAGCTGTATGCAGGATTTTTTTTTTAACTTCTTCTTATCTAGGGTTAAATAAGATGAGAAAAAGAGAACCCCTGGATTAAACAACAGCAACAACAAACAAACCAAAAAACCTCTGCAAACCTTAACAAACCAAAAACCGAATTCTACTGACAAATCCCTTTATGTTTAGGATCTTGTTAATTCAGAATTTAGAAAAATATATTAATATCTGGGAAGGAGGCAGGCACTCACGATTATATTATCTGCGAAGAAACATATAGTGGACAGATTAACAGAGTAAATCAGGCCAGGCGGGCAGAAACCTTCATACAGCTAAGAAACTAAATTCTTCATCATCTTTCTAGCAAGTGAAATATTTGAATGTTCATGTGAAACCCACAAGTTTTTTATTCATAAAAATGGATCATGGCTGGGTACATGGTGTGTGCCTATAGTCCAGCTATTTGGGAGTCTGAGGCCAGAGGATCACTTGAGCCCAGGACTTGGAGGCTGCAATGTGCTAGAATCATGCCTGTGAATAGCCACTGCACTTCACCCTGGGCAACACTGTGAGACTCTGTCTCTTTTTTAAAACAATGGATCATGTAGAACCTTTTTTGTCAATACTTGATGAGTTCCTCAAGAATGTTGGTGTAGATACTAAAGCTACAGTTATCCAAATATATCTGGGCCAAGTCTCTTCTCCTAGCTTCAACTTTTCCATCTTTAAATGAGTATTTTAGATTTCTTAGACAGTGCTATGGTTTGAATGCACTCCCTAAATTTCATGTGTTGGAAATATAACCCCCAAATTCTTATGTTGACTAGAAGTAGGGCCTTGGGGGGTTGTTAGGGTTAGATAAAGTCGTCACAGTGGGGCCCCAATGATGTGACTGGTGGCTTTATAAGAAGAAGAAGAGAGGCCTGAGCTGACAGAGATAGTCTTGGCCACTCTCCATGTGATGCCTTCTACACAGCATGAAGGCCCTACCAGAGGCCAGCACCGTGCTTTTGGACTTCCCAGCCTCCAGAATTGTAACAAATAAATTTCTTTTCTTTATAAGTGATGCGGTCTCAGGTATTCAATGATAGCAACAGAAAATAAACTAATAGAGCCTTATGAATTTTGGTAAATTTCACTAAAAATATTAAGCCCACTTACTAGAATATGCCCTGTCTTCTCACCACTTCTTGCATTGTTGTTGCACAAGGTTGACTATACAAGAGGCCGATTCCATTTTGGCTTCTAATTGCCTTAGGATATATATGTGTCTGTGCGTCTGTGTGTGTGTGTATATATATATTTATATACTGGCAACGAGAGAGTTGTTTTCTAATAGAAAGTTCTTGCTTCATTATTATCTACAATGGTTTGCTTATAAAAATCCTTGCAGATTATATGAAAATCTCCACTAATCACTGAGTATCATATTTTTTTTAGTAGCTTCCAATAAATACTTGTTGACTTTCCCCTAGTGACCTGGAAGCTCAGAGCAGACTTTAGTGTCCAGACAAACCCACTCAGGTTATGTTGCAGTTCTCTCTCAATAACTCTTACTCTTTTCTGTTTCACAGATTTCTATGGAAATTTGGTGGAACTAAAGGGGAGTTGACTAAGGAGCATTAATATATGTATGGAGTGAATTCTGATCACTCCTTTTGAAAATCCTTAACTACCATGTTTTATACTTCACTTGTGTTATTATCTGACACCCCAAAATACTGAAGTACATAGTGACCTCAAAACAAGAGAGATGTGCACAGGATTGGATGGGTTCATTTGTTTATTTTAATGCAAAAAGGAGGAGATAGGCAACATTTTTTGAGAAGAGTATTTTTCCAGGAAGGTATCACAGCTTAATCTTGCATTAGGGGAAAAGCACTAGACTAAACTGAAGCTTTGGTTTTTATCACTAGACAGTTCTGAGTTTAAACATACCCTTTCACTCCAGTCAGCCTCCATTTTCTTTACTGTAAGCTGAGCAGACTACATGGGATGGTAGGAGATTAAGCAAGAGGCTGTATCTGGAAGTGCTGGCTACACGTGAAGTGTGGTATCAGTGAAGGGGATTCAGTAAGATTGGCCCCTCAGAATCCACCACAGTCAGCACTCAGATGGAATCCTGACCCAGGGATGGACATGCAGAGGCCATTGTTCTTGCCTTGAACAGCAAATGCTACTTGCTGGGTGGCCCAACAGTCCTGTGCCTCCATTTGTTTCTTGCTGCTCCAGCAAAAAGATAATCATTTAGGGAGGCTCTAACGTGGCTTGAAATGAGCACACAGGAACTACCACGCCAATGAAGTCACAGTAAGTATCTCTGGGATGCCCATGAGAAATACTACGTCTACCATAGATCCTCTCCTCCCCTCTCCTCCACAGGTGCACACAGTTGGCCTCTCCTTTAAGCTCCAGTTAAAGTACCAGCTGCTCTATGGACCCTTCCCTGAATGTGTTCTTTTCTTTCCTCCAGGCCGTAGGATTCTTGTCCGTGTCATATTGTCGTAGCATTTACTGCTTATTTTGTTCATCTGTTACTGAAGTTAGTTTATTGTGTACCTAACTATGTGCAAGGCTCTGTGCAGATCATAATTATATATTGCCTGGAGAGGGACTCAGCTGTGAGCTGTCTGCAGCCAACATTCAGCAGCTGAATGGGGAAATATGGTAGGTCAAGTCAGCACCCCTGCCCTCCCCAGCATCCTCCACAA
Source organism: Macaca nemestrina (assembly GCF_043159975.1). Classification (NCBI taxonomy): domain Eukaryota; kingdom Metazoa; phylum Chordata; class Mammalia; order Primates; family Cercopithecidae; genus Macaca; species Macaca nemestrina. The sequence continues at coordinate 4,314,091 of NC_092126.1, forward strand.
TAGGCTCTGACAACCCCCTTAAGATGAATAATAGCATTGCTTATCTCTGTACGTGTTACACCCCTTGAGGCCTGGGATCGCTTGTGGTACACACATTCTTCACATTGTCCAGCATGCAGAGTGGACAGCTAAGGGTCCAGCCATGAGTCACCCTACCATCTGCTAGAATGCTGGGATAACATGGTAGTGAGTAGAGCACATAATGATAAAAGTTATATATGCCCAATTTCAAAAGTTTGGAAATACAGACAATTACAAATTTACCTATAATTTCACCCTCCAGAGATACTTCTGTTGATTTTTTAGTGTATTTCATTTTAACCTTCTTTTATCTATGCCTTTATTTACCTAATGTGGAAGAGTCTACTTGCAAAGTTTTATACCCCATTTTCCCATACTGTTACAAATTTTGAAAACATAGTTTAAATATCTATATAATATTCTATCATATTGATGAACCATCCTTTATTTGCCAATTTTCTTATTAGACATTTAGGTTGTGGTCAAGTTTTTCACTATTATAAACATTACTGTAATGGAGATTTTTTATAGCTATGTCTACATGTCACCATGCTTATGTATCTGATTATTTTTCTTTGATGTATTTGAAGAATTTAAATTACTATCCAAAGGGTATAAAATGTCTAAAATTATTGCCAAATTGCTGTCAGAAAGGCTCATCCTTTCTAGTCTTGTCAGCAGAGAATGCCTGATTTGTCATTCCTACACTAAATTAGTTGTATTTTCAATATTTACAAATTCAGCTAGAGTGTATGGAGTTCTGGTTTTACTTTTACAGATGTCTTTGATCATTAGTGAACTTAAACATTTCAATATATTCATTGTCAACTTTTTATTCCTTTTTCTCTGAATTACCTGTTTATGTTTTTAACTGCTTAAAAATGGAAGTGTTAGTATTTTTTCTATTGTGTGCTACAGAGGCACTGCTAAAGGTTTTAAAAACCACTCTAAGACACTGCATGCCTTTTGATGCCACACCATCCATGGCCACCTTAGAAGAAAGATTAGTCCCAGATGTAAAAGACAGTTTCTTCAACTACAACCTTGGTTATGTTGGGTTATTGTACCATTTGTTCCTTTGATATAGAGTGCACAAGGGAATGGTGAGTACCGTTTTTCTTTTCTTTTCTTTTTTCTGCAACACACTGTCCATTATGCGGATCTTTGTGCTGAAACAGAGTTGCGAGGGGCCTGCCGAAAGCCAGACGATGCTGCTGGCAGGAAGATGCACATGGTCTGATGTTAACGCAAGAGTGAGTAAACCTCTTTGGTACAGTCACAGGAGGTCAGCCCGAAATGTAGGAATTTTCCTTCCTTCCTTCCTCCTTCCTTCCTTCCTTCCTTCCTTCCTTCCCCTTCCTTCCTTCCTCCTTCCTCCCTCCCTCCCTCCCTCCCTTCCCTTCCTTCCTTCCTTCCTTTCTTCCTTCCTCCCTCCCTCCCTCCCTCCCTTCCCTCCCTCCCTCCCTTCCTTCCTTCCTTCCTCCTTCCTTCCTGCCTTCCTTCCTTCCTCCCTCCCCGCCCTCCCTCCCTCCCTCCTTCCCTCCTTCTTCCTTCTTCCTCCCATCGCCTTCCTCCCTCCTCCCTCCTTCCTTCTTCCTTCCTCCTCCCTCCTCCCTCCCTCCCTCCTCCCTCCTTCCCTTCCTTCCTTCCTTCCTTCCTCCCTCCCCTCCCTCCCTCCTTCCCTCCCTTCCCTCCTTCCTTCCTTCCTTCCTCCCTCCTCCTCCCTCCTCCTTCCCCTTCCCTCCTTCCTCTTCCTCTCCCTCCCTCCCCTCTCCTCCTTCCCTCCTTCCTTCCTTCCTTCCTCCTCCCTCCCTCCCTCCCTCCTTCCTCCTTCCCTGCTTCCCTCCTTCCTTCCTTCCTTCCTCCCTCCCTCCCTCCCCCTTCCCTCCCTCCTTCTTCCTTCCTTCTCCCTCCCTCCGTCCCTCCCTCCCTCCCTCCCTCCTTCCTTCCTTCCTTCCTTCCTTCCTTCCTTCCTTCCTCCCTCCCTCCCTCCCTCCCTTCCTCCTTCCTTCCTTCCTTTCTTCCTTCCTCCCTCCCTCCCTTCCCCCTCCCTCCCTCCCTCCCTCCTTCCCTCCTTCTCTCTTCCCTCCTTCCCTCCTTCCTTCCTTCCTTCCTTCCTTCCTCCCTCCCTTCCTTCCTCCCTCCCTCCCTCCCTCCTTCCCTCCTTCCCTCCTTCTTTTCTTCCTTCCTCCCTTCCTTCCTTCCTCCCTCCCTCCCTCCTTCCCACCTTCCTCTTCCTCCTCCTTCCTTCCTTCTTCCTTCCTCCGTCTCCTTCCTTCCTCCCTTCCTCTCCTCCTTCCTTCTCCTTCCTTCTTCCTTCCTCCCTCCCTCCCTCCCTCCCTCCTTCCCTCCTTCTCCTTCCTCTTCCTTCCTTCCTCCCTCCCTCCCTCCTCCTTCCCCCTTCCTTCCTTCCTTCCTCCTCCCTCCCTCCCTCTTCCCTCCTTCCTTCCTTCCTTCCTCCCTCCCTCCCTCCCTCCCTCCTGCCCTCCTTCCCTCCTTCCCTCCTTCCTTCCTCCCTCCCTCCCTCCTTCCCTCCTTCCCTCCTTCCTTCCTTCCTTCCTCCCTCCCTCCCTCCTCCCTCCTTCCCTCCTTCCCTCCTTCCTTCCTTCCTTCCTCCCTCCCTCCCTCCCTCCTTCCCTCCTTCCCTCCTTCCTTCCTTCCTCCCTCCCTCCCTCCCTTCCTCCCTCCCTCCCTCCCTCCCTCCTTCCCTCCTTCTCTCCTTCCCTCCTTCCCTCCTTCCTTCCTTCCTTCCTTCCTTCCTCCTCCCTTGCCTTCCTCCCTCCCTCCTTCCCTCCTTCCCTCCTTCTTTTCTTCCTTCCTCCCTTCCTTCCTTCCTCCCTCCCTCCCTCCTTCCCACCTTCCCTCCTTCCCTCCTTCCTTCCTTCCTTCCTTCCTTCCTTCCTCCCTCCCTCCCTCCCTCCCTCCCTTCCTCCCTCCCTCCCTCCCTCCTTCCTTCCTTCCTTCCCTCCTTCCTTCCTTCCTTCCTTCCTTCCTTCCTTCCTTCCTCCCTTCCTCCCTCCCTCCCTCCTTCCCTCCTTCCTTCCTTCCTTCCTCCCTCCCTCCCTCCCTCCCTCCCTCCTTCCTTCCTTCCCTCCCTCCCTCCCTCCTTCCTTCCTTCCTTCCCTCCTTCCCTCCTTCCTTCCTTCCTCCCTTCCTCCCTCCCTCCCTCCTTCCCTCCTTCCTTCCTTCCTTCCTCCCTCCCTCCCTCCCTCCCTCCCTCCTTCCTTCCTTCCCTCCTCCCTCCCTCCTTCCTTCCTTCCTTCCCTCCTTCCCTCCTTCCTCCCTCCCTCCCTCCCTCCCTCCCTCCCTCCTCCCTCCCTTCCTCCCTCCCTCCCTCCCTCCCTCCCTCCCTCCCTCCCTTCCTTCCTTCCTTCCTCCCTCCCTCCCTCCCTCCCTTCCTTCCTTCCTTCCTTCCTTCTTCCTTCCTTCCTTCCTTCCTCCCTCCCTCCCTCCCTCCCTTCCTTCCTTCCTTCCTTCCTTCCCTCCTCCCTCCCTCCCTTCCTCCCTCCCTCCCTCCCTCCCTCCTTCTCTCCTTCCCTCCTTCCCTCCTTCCTTCCTTCCTTCCTTCCTCCCTCCCTTCCTTCCTCCCTCCCTCCCTCCCTCCTTCCCTCCTTCCCTCCTTCTTTTCTTCCTTCCTCCCTTCCTTCCTTCCTCCCTCCCTCCCTCCTTCCCACCTTCCCTCCTTCCTCCTTCCTTCCTTCCTTCCTTCCTTCCTTCCTTCCTTCCTTCCTTCCTTCCTCCCTCCTCCCCTCCCTCCCTTCCTCCCTCCCTCCCTCCTCCTTCCTTCCTTCCTTCCTTCCTCCCTTCCTCCCTCCCTCCCTCCTTCCCTCCTTCCTTCCTTCCTTCTCCCTCCCTCCCTCA